>NW_027210642.1:2047500-2410000 GCF_029030835.1 Brachyistius frenatus | reverse complement strand
TGCGAACTTTCATGTGTTTGATCAAGGTTCTGTTAATATATACAGTGTGTACAGTAGAGATGTTACTCTGTAAATTACTGTCCTGCTGATGGTAACGTGCCAAGTTGTCGTGTTTTTTTTTTCCACTGTTCAATCATCATTGCTGATCGGAACCTACATTTGGATCCGACATCCCTTTTTAGAGCACCGTGTCTTCATGGTACAAAAGCCTAATGTACATGTTTACAGACAGAACTGTGGACTGTCAACGTTTTTCTAGAAATGACAGAAGTAGCGGGAGGAAGAAAAAGAAGCGCACCACCTGGGGAAAAAGCGTCTCCTCCATTCCAATGAAGAATGAAGGAGCGTGGTGGGTTTGGCAGGTGCATGGCAGTGCCTGCTGCAGGTTTCAAATCCAGATGGAAAGCCAGAGGGCAGTCCTTCTGGATCAGGAATTCCTGCAGCACTATGACCGGAGATAAAAGCCAACCGAAGTCGTCAGATCTCGGGAAGACCAAAAACTGGCATGGGAAGACCGTGAGGGCTTTGCGAGCAGCTGCCCCCCAACATTCAATCTGCACCACCACAGCCCATTCACCACAGATATAAAAACACCTTATTCTAACCTGACAGCTAAGGTTGAATGGTGGCATGGGTCCAGCCGGGTGCCCTGCTGCATACACAGAATTTTAATGGCGGTGAGACAAAGACCGCAGGCACCAGGGCAGCTTTAAAAACCAAAGCCCATTGTGCTCTCCGTTGCACCATGCTGGCATGCAATCACACAGAAGGTGTTCACATTCGGCTTTTGTCTTCTTTCCCCCTTGCTTTTTTTTGGTGCCTTACCTCCTTACCCCGGCTCCACTCAGGCAGCAGGGAGCTCTTCCTGCCCTCGGTTTAATCGTCAGACACCTGTGTTTGAGCGGATGTAACAACAGCTGGCAATCTGCACAACTGTATCACTCAGAAGCAGCACTAGTAGATAATGGAGTCCCCGCCTGTTGAAACATTTGGAGGTCTCATGTTATCCACTCTTACTCGGTTTCTCACTCACTCTACCTTGCTATCTAATTTATCCACCTCTCCTTCTCTCCTGCTAGAAACACACACAAAGACATATGCACATAACTTCGCCGCTCCATCGCCCACTCCAGTCTACCCCACGGTGCATCATGTCATCCAGGAAAATTTACAGCTGTCATTTAGCCTCTCCAATTGGACTTTAAACATGTGAGATGGGTCATGGTTAGCCTCTCTGTTGGGGGTTATGCAACTGTCATGGCAGTGACCGTGGCCTTGTAATGGGCTGGTGAAAGGGTGTTGGTTGGGGGGGGGGGGGGGAAGTTGATGGAGGGCGGTTAAAAGCATCTTATAAGCTGGCAAAACTTATCCCTTATGAATACACACGCGCTCAAGAAGCAAACACACACAGATGTACACCCACACACATAATAGGTTATTTTCTGTCATTCATTTGTTGCTTTACAAGTTGAGATGAGGGCCGGGGCATGAAGCACTTTAAACAAACACATAAATGCATACGCAAACATCCAAAATATACAGTTAACCTCCCCGCCGTGAAAGCACGGCCCATTCTGAAGGTCAGGCTCATCACAAGCTGCTGTCACGATATCAGCGGGTACCACACAGATTTACACTCCATCACTTAGGGGAGTCAGAAGGCAGGCCGACACGAAACGAGGGATTAAGAAAGAGAGCGAACAAGGGAAGACAGAGAGGAAGAAGAGAGAGCGACGGTGAAACAGATGGTGAAAGAAATGCAGGGCTTAATGATAAAAACTAAGAGAAATTGAGAATTGATGTAGAAACAGGGGGAACTGAGTGAGGGAGGAAGAGAAATGAAAAGAGAGGGAGGGTGTCCTCCAACACTAGGCAGCAAGGTGAAGCGACCCATTACGGCAGAAGCCAAACAAGCAGGCCAGGCCTGAAAGACAGGGAGTGGAGATGGAGAGCCTCCATGTAGACCTCCATTCATTTAGAGAAATGGCTTATGGATCAGCATCTGCATACTGTATGCGAGAGCCAGTCCATCACAGCTTGATGTCTCCCAGCTCCCCCTTGGATTTATTGCCTCTAAATCATGTTTGTCCACCATTCCAGGCGAATGTGCATTGTCTAAGATCTTTTGGTATCTATGTTGTGGCCATATCGGCTTCATGACATGCTTTTAAAAACTCATGCAGTCATGCTCTCTGCTCAGAGGAAGAGATGAAGTAGAAGTATGGATTTTTGTGAGAAGTTGTTGAAAATGTTTTTCTTTTTGATGCTGTGTCTGCTTTGATGTTGCAGGAAAAGTCCTCAGGTCGCTGCAAATGAAATGCTGCCTGGATCCCAGCTGTGTTTAGCGGATTGCCACGGGTTAATTGATGTGTAATTGATGTGATTAATTGAGGTGTAATGTACCGCGGTGACGTGTCTGGGATCCCACTCGCTGCAGGGCCTGTGTGTGTGTGTGTGTGTGTGTGTGTGTGTGTGTGTGTGTGTGTGTGTGTGTGTGTGTGTGTGTGTGTGTGTGTGTTTGTGTGTTGAGGTGTGCCTGTGTGTCTACATGAGGCCACAGCCACACAATTAGAAGCAGTAGCATCCAGCCAACAAATGGAGATTTAATTAGGAGTGAAGACGGAGCGGGAGGCCAGTCAATGGGCAGCAGATTGAATTATCTGGACACACACTCCAGCAGGCAGCGCAGACAAATTCACAGTCGCACACATACTCACACGCACACACAGCCTTTCTGTTTGGAATTCTTCCCTGTTTGCCTCACTGCTCCTCTGAGTGCTTTCCTCTACCTCTCTGCTATGCTCCGCCTGTCTCAAACTATCTTCCTCTTTTTGATTCACCTCCTCTTTTTTCCCCCTCTTTCCATCTTAAGTTTCTTTTCTTTTCTCTCTTTTCCCCACCACAATAACAGTTTCCTCCCTGCGTGTTGTGGCAGTCTCTCTTTCTTGGTGGCCTTGATCTCTCCCAATACAGTAGTTTTCATACTCTCTCTCCCTGCCCTCTCATCAGTTGTCATCTCGCTCATACACTTTTACTCCCCGTGTCCCTTCCTTCTGAGCCCTCTGCCAAGAAGTCTCTCCATCTTCTCTCCGTCTCTCTGCACCACTCCGTACTCTGTATCTTCCATCCTCTAGTACTACTCTCCCATTCTTCTTAGCAGTGTTTCTGAGTCACCAGCAGTACATTGTATGGCCTACCGAGGGACGTGTCTATGATATCTAGGAGCCTAATTAGCAAGTCCAGCTCCTGGCAGAGAACACGGCACGCAGAGGAGCACAGGCACAAGGCCCGGCGTTAATTAATGAGACCTCGCACACCCATAGCCACCATTACACGCCCTCTGCAGCATCAAGTCTCCAGTCAGCTCAGCCTTGTCCGATCAGCAGAGGGGAAACCACAGCTGAACAACTGTAGCTAGACGTAAGAAAGTTATTTCTTTAATCACCAAGAGATCGTTATAGGTTTGTAAAAGATAAAACCAGGATTTTTGTCAGACTTTGTAGCACTCAAATTAGATTTATGTCTTGCAGCAGCGAGCTGTGAACATATTCTTGGAAGCAACAGATCAATGGATCAACTCAAAAATGTAAGCTATAGACACCAGAAATACGGAATTGTTTTGTCTTAAGGAGGTGAGGTTTGGAGAGCTCTTGTGGGTACAACACAATGGCAAATGATCCAGGCTTCCCACCCAGGCCTAGTGTGTGTATGTGACTGACATCACAGTATTATTCCCCAGGTGTGCCAGACAGCTTCTACGATTTGAAGGAAGAAGCAAGGTTTTTGCACGCCAGATCACACACGTGTCTCTTTCTGACTTCCCCTCTTTTCTCTTTTCACCAGGGAGAAGGCAGATGGCAGCAGGTGTGTGTGTGTGTGTGTGGGGGGGGGGGGGGGGGGGGATAGGTAAAAAAATGCATTTGATCTTTGTGAGAGCTAATTGACATTGTTTGAAAAAGAAAAAGAAAAAAAAAAAAAAAAACTACAGAAAGCAACACAAAACAGATATATGACGGTAAGCGGAAAAAAAAATAAATAGCAGTGAGCGCAGCAATGGGAATAGGAGGCGGCCAGATTTTTTCTCAAAGCATGAGAAGGTTGGAAATAGGCCTAAGTGAATTTAGAAAGTAGGGCAAAGACTAACGGAATAAATAAATAAAATAAACAAACGCGTTGAAATGTGAATTCCACAGAGCCTCGGGTCATTAGAGTTAATACTGTGCGTAATGCCATCTGCTGCGATTGTTTACACTAGCCTGGATAATTAGATCCTAATTAGTAGATGGTATGGTGGGGGAAACATTATTTCACACGCATCGAGATGCATATTTTCAGATGCACCTGCAATGCTGTGTTGCCTGTCCATCCCGGGGCCTGTGGGTAGCTTCGAGAAGTTGTTGCTATTTGACGGGTCTTGATTTAATTGCTTGATGCACCAAACAGAATCTGAATCTTTCCCACCCACCATTAACATATAGATGGAGTTGCAATTTTTTTTTTGACTCTTCTTTTCTCTTGACATTATGAAAACCTCTGCTACTTGTTCTATTTTATCCCTCATCCTGTCATGTGTGTATGGTGTGTGCCTGTGCATAAAATATTTGTGTGAATATTCTCGCCCGTGCGTGTTTGTGATTGTGTGTCTTTAAGATAGAGACACCCGAATATTATCAGGCAAAATGCATGGATTCAAACTGCCATGTCCCATCCATGCTCTTCTCCCCAACCGATCCCTTTGAACCTCTGAATGGGAGCTATACCACTGGCATGCTAATAGTGTTTTGCTAGGTATCACTGTGCCTGCCATTATAATATATGCGTGTGGAATAGCTGGTGATTGTGATTCTTATCAGTGTAGCAGAGTGCATGGGCGCCAAGCAGTGAGTGGCAGGGGCTTGCAGTAAATGCTAATGACACAGAGCAGCTGACAGAAAAAAGAATTATTATCTCCCTTCATTACATTTACATGACCTGCCTGCCTGTCTCCCTTCCTTCAGCTTGGCTCAGGCGTGAAAAGCAATCAGTGTTGGCAATGCTTTATTTACCTGTTTTGCAGAAGACAAACACCTTCTTTGGTGTGAATGCATCATTCACTCAGGGACTGGGATCTCAGGTGTTTCTCACATTGACAATAGGTCACACAGATTCGATTACATGTGAGAAATTCCTGGTCTATGGTGGGAAACAGTTAGATGGGATATACAAGTAGTGATAAAGAGTATATGGTGAGCAGAGTGGATTGTATGTGAGGGTAGCAGGATCATCACCTCTGTGAACAGGGTAGCCTGTGGGAGTCCATGTTCCTAATTGAGACCTCTGGAGTGTGAGAGCTGACAGAATGGAGCTCGTCACATCACTGCCTCTTCTCTATCACATTAAAGAAAGAAAGACAGCCACTACCCCATCACCCCCAAAATCACGTCCTTCAGATGGAACCTCAAAGCTGACAGCCTGCTATCAGGCCACAAGTCTGACCTCTGAGGCATCCACACTTCTTTGCCGGTGCACTGCCTCTGAAGTGCGCGTGCACCCCAAGCAGGAGGGAAGACAGAAGACGAACACAGCAGTGTGGTATTGTGTGAAGACAGGCAGCCAGCACTACGCCAGCAGGCAGACAGAGATCTGAACGCCCTGACATTATGCTAATGGTAGCGTTTGGCTGGTTGTTACATGACTTCACACCACATTGCTCGTTGCAATTATCAGATACAGTAACGGGGTGCTGAGTGAGAGGCATGCAACCCGAACAAAGCAAAAAAATTCTCAGTCAGAGATACTAATTGTTTTGCTCTCCTCACACGACCCTTTAAGATAGTTTTGTGCGTTAAACATGACTTGTTAAAATTGGGTGAGCATAACAACGTCCTATTTGAATATTATAAAATTATGCATGCTTGAGAGTGAAATTAATGAATAATGATAAGATGCTAATTCTGACAGACCACACAAGAGCCTTAAAAATGTGTATTTCGTTCCTCTCCTCTATGATTATGTGTGTACACAATTTACAGAGTGGAATATCTGTGCTCTAAATTTTATTTTTTGTTATTCACTTAAAATCACATTTTCTGTGCACTTTATCAACTTTCTCGTTCCAAAGTACCAGCGATCGGCTCACCTTGTGATTAATGTAACAAGTCCGCTACATTTCAACTTGAAAAGATTGTATCATTTTGATCTAAAAATTTCAGGCTGCCTCACAAGACAACCATACCCCTTAATCAACAGTTCTTATAATGCTCACAACAACAGCTTAGAACCCAGTGCCAACAATGCTATCTAATACATGAGAGCGATTATTTTTTTTTTCTAATTATATTCACAACCTTGCACTCAAAACATTGCTCCAAGTGTTGTTGGCAGGATTGTTTTCTTCCATTTCATATGAGCGCAGCAACTTAAAAACCCCAAATCCACTCTGTCCCATCTCAGATTCAAACCTTTCACTCTGCACTCCATTTCATATGCAAGAGAAGGTCTTATGGAGTTTGGGATTTTTGGAAGTAAAAACCAAGGTTAGCTCTATTTTTGACAGTCTTATACATATGCAAAAGCTCTTTATATACAAAAAGGAATTACAACCACAGCAATTTTAGTCTTCATACAATGTCACGAATATCCTGGAGGTTATCGTTAGAAATTACATAAATTTAAATAGGAACACCATCTTCCATCAGGTTAATGTATTCAGAGCTTTCCCCCCGCTGTTATTGAAATGTTCCCACCACTGCTCTTAACACACCAGTGTGAATTTTTTTTTTGGTAATTCTCTAAACTTTCTCCGCCTCTGAGGACCCACAAAGTGGAGGGATTGACTGTTGTTGGCTGCAATCGCACACTGAAATATGTGCGGACGATCAAGCGGATATGGCATAATGTTACTGGCGCCCAAGCAAAGGCATGAGTGATTTGAAGGCTTAATGCGGCCCTCCACACCACACAGAGTTATAGCCTGTGATTTGCATCATAAACGTCTGTTAAATTTCCACTTCTGGAAATGAATATCACTAAATGACAACCTGACAGGGAGCCAGATGGGGGAGGTAGGAGTGACACTTTTTACATTTGTATTTTCCACCCAGGATGGGACCTAATTCCATATTACTACATCTATAAACCGTGCATAAATACACATCAAATAGCATTTTTTTCAAACCTCATAATCCCTGCATAATCTTCATCTACAATATGAGCAGCGCTAAATTGGAGGGAAGATTCACAAATGAACATATTTACATCAGTCCCATTAGCGAGACACTGAGCAGATACTGCTCAGAGATCTGCTGCTGCTTTGAAATGCCTGTCGGCACTTAAGAATTTTATTAGAAGCACTTTAATTTACCATGCCATGGTAAGTAATGTGCTTTAATACACATATAATGCACTGGATTACAACTCTGGTTATTAATAAATCATCTGTTTTATTTATTACTGCTCTTTTACCAAAGCAAGTAAATGACATCTTTAATCTCTGCCATGGATTCAAGGGCTTATTGTGCTTTCCTGTGTGTGTGCGTGCGTGCATGTGTGCGTGTGTGTGTGTGTGTGTGTGTGCGTGCGTGCGTGTGTGTGTGTGTGTGTGTGTGAAATGCCACAGTATCACTGCATGTATTTGCACATCTGTTGACTTTAATACATGTTGTACAGTAAATGCACAGTATATGTATGTACAGAAGGTGTTTACTTGTAAGGCTGCATGTATAATTATTCCTATATGGATACACACTTGCAAACGTTGAGCGTGTCTCTGGTGAGTTGATCCATGTATATATGAATTCTTCACTAGATTAAAGACACGTGCATGTACTCCACAGCCCTTTAATGACAGACAGATCAAAGCCCATCATGTTCCTGGCTGAGTTGAGGGGGATCATTAGCGATGGGTCAACAGTCATTAGCCGGCATGCTACCCTCGTAGCATGTTTACTCTGCTCATTGAATGCGTGCATGTACCTGTGCACGTTTATGTGTGTGTGTGTGTGTGTGTGTGTGTGTGTGTGTGTGTGTGTGTGCGTGCGTGCGTGCGCATGTGCTTGTACATGCTCATCAAATGCATCCATATTGCTCTCTGATCTCTGCACAGTGTGTGGGAGGTACACAGGTCGCTCCTGTGGCCCATTTCCCCACAGACAAATGCTGCTCCAGCGGTGAGAGCGAGCCTCATCTATTGTACCTCCTGCCTCCATCAACTCACTTTCCATCTATTACGACCCAACAGGCTGATCTTCATGGCTGAAGCTCATTGTAAAACCCTAGCCTTGCTGATTCAATAGGCTCTGGAGGGTTCTGACAATGACCAATTCACTCATGACTATTATTCATCACAAAACCTTTCCAGCTCTCCAATAAAATCCACCACCCACCTTTCCTACTCTGTTTGGTATGCTGTAACAATCCATCACTTCTAAATGT
Source organism: Brachyistius frenatus (assembly GCF_029030835.1). Classification (NCBI taxonomy): domain Eukaryota; kingdom Metazoa; phylum Chordata; class Actinopteri; family Embiotocidae; genus Brachyistius; species Brachyistius frenatus. The sequence goes on along the minus strand of NW_027210642.1, from coordinate 2,401,588 downwards.
TCTGTTGCCCCTACCGAATGTAGCATGCGCGCGCGCACGCACACACACACACACACACACACACACACACACACACACACACACACACACACACACACACACACACACACACACACACACACACACACACACACACACACACACACACACACACACACACACACACACACCACTTCTCCTACAACTCCACTGAACAAACTCTTTCTCACCTCCGAAATTGCTATTTTGGTGCAAGGCTATTCCTTTTCTCAGCAGTTTCACATAAATTCTTGCTCCCTTTACAAACATTCGCTCCTGGCTCCCTTCTACCATCCACCCTAGTCAACCACAAACTGCTCTTTTCCACTGCCAACTCCGTCTCTCACCCTCCCTCGCTCACCTTCAGATGCCACCCATCCACTGCCTCCATGCCTGACTGCTTTGACAGGCCCCGAATTTCAAGCGAGGGGGATTTGATCCGTATGTGGAGTGGAGCTCTGGCAGTGGGGTCCACTCTCCAACCACCGGACGCAGAGCCCTGAGCCACCAATTAAAAAGTCATGAAGGCTTTTAGGGGCAAGCAGGGCTGCAGTTTCCCACTCTGCTGTGGATTGGCTGCCTGAAAATAGTCTTTGTGTTCCTCAGACAACAGAAGAATATGCAGGGGTGGGGGTTGAAGAGATGTGGGTTTAACAGCGCAGCAGTGCGTGGGCCACTTCACTCTCCCCTGTGCTCTTAAGCAGCACTCTCTCCCGGCCCCTCACTTCCTCAGATTTGATGAAACATCCACTGTCTATATGCATGGTTCATCGCTGGCCCCTGTATGATCATTGTGTATAGCTTTTTAAGAATGTACGCTGTCTTAAAGCGGAGACCTGTTCGTTTCCTTTTCATGGTGCCAACATCAGATTGGGTTACGGAGGATCGCAGCCAAGGTTTACACTTTACAAGAAAACACCTTTCTGCCATCCTCAGCGGATGGCTTTATACACAGGAACATCTGGCAGTAAATAGAGCATTGGTGCCTTCTTTAAAGATGAATAAACGGGCTAATGAAAATGGCTGGGAGCTAGTATATCATCCTCGCTTTCGAAACGTTGCTCACAAATCAAGTAGGTGACCATTCAACAGATATTGGCTGCAAGGACAGGTTGTATACAACGTTACACATGTGAAACAAGACCTTAATGTGCTGTGAAAAAAAGCACTGGCCTCCCAGCATTAGTTTAGTCTTACCAACAGCAACCATCCATACCATTGTCACAAATAGCAGCCAGCCACTAATGGAATCAATAAAGCCTTGCAAATATTTACAGGACAAGAGAGCCTCTAGGCAATCAATTCCAATCTATAGGACGATGGAAGGTTCTACTGTGGCTGTGTTTCAGGTTAGAAAAATCAATAAAGTCAGCTTGGAAAAAGAAAGGGAAAAAATAAATAAATAAATAACAACCTTATTGCAGCGGCACCCCTCAGTCTTTCACTCATGTGCTCGCCCCTTTACTTCTATCAGTCTGACCCTCGTGTTGGTTCTTCCTTTTCCCCCCTGAACTTTTCCAAGTCTGAGACATGCCTCCCAGCAGGTATCAGGAACCGCAGGGAGTGCATACAGCAAGGTAGTGGGAGACAGCTTTTGAAGAAAGAAGCAGCTAGTAGATGTGACAGGCTGTTGAAAGCATCAAGATAACAGCATCTGCTTCTGGAAGTCTTAACAGGTAGAAAGGTAAAGTGAAAGGGGGGGAAACAGAGGGGTGAGAGGGCCAGGCAAATTCTCTGGATAATAGGATATAAAAAAAATGTTTCTCCGTTTCTGCATACATTCGCAGGGAAGACGGAAGGCAGGCTGAGTGACGGAAAGTGAAGCGTGGAAGCAGTGCAGAGAATGAGAATTAGGGTACATTAAAAACAGATTGCTTCCATTTCTCTCTGGGGGCAGATTTTTTTATGCACAAGGTTGTAATCCCTAGTTTATGTTCTGTAGTAACTAGCTCGATAAAATACATCAACCCAGCACATAAAAAGTGAATAAAATGGAGTATATAAAAGTGTGTCGGGGCGGCAGGAAGCTATACAAGTCAAGACCGCCCAGAGTGATTGCTGATTTATTGATGCATTGATGCCTTGTAGTACACTGACGAGTTCAGCAACTTCTGATAAATTGGCGATAATGTCAGGCTTTCCTTTGGCAGACACGCAGTTACCAGGCCTCACGCAGCTCCCCAGTCCCCAGCCTAATGAACAGGTAGTTGGAGGGAAAGGATGTGCAGAAACCGGCTGTCTCTCGCTCTCTGATGCCACTGTGTTTCCGATCTCTTATGCGCAACGCTCCTAGAGAGAATGATCAGAGGGAGCTACAGCTTCTGCCAGCGGCTATCAGCGTCTTTTTAAAAACTCCACCCTCCCTCTGTGGTAACATACATGTGGGAAAACTGTGTGTAAGTTAAATAGCCACACAAAAAAAACCTCTGGCGGCCGGCTTTAGCATAAATTAATCGTTCTGGAAGATGCTGGGAGGCTAAACAAACTGGCTTCACAAGGGGGCACACAACAAGTGTACGACTAACCGTGGAGCTGCATGTCACTGTGCATATGACAGCACACTCCCTTGCCCCTTGGGCTTGAAAATCTAAGTACCTGGCCGACTGCTTCATCACATAAGTGCTTGCCTTTCTTTCTCTTTCTGTGCGTATGTGTTATAGTACAGATAAATCAGGCAGATTTGTGCATAAATCCCACGGTTTATATTTTGCACTCTTTGCATCATGCAGATATGAATACAGCATGGTTTTCACTCTGAAAAATGACTGTATCCTCATCTGATAGATATTTCACAGCATAGCTCAATTAATTGAATTTTTCAACTGAGCTGTGAGAGAAATCCATAAAACAGATCAAACTGAAAATGCACCGGACAGAAACTGTGTAAGTGTGTGTGGATCCGTGTGTGTGTGTGTCCCACTCTGTTTTTGTGACAGAAAAAAGTAGAGAGACATGGGGAGAAAAAGAGAGACTGACCACACAAACTTAAGTCCACTTGGCAAAGCACATTCTGACTGCCAACTTGCGAAAAATGTCAATTACTCTTCCCACTTCTGAAACTTTTATGAATGCTTCCAGGCTGTATCAAAGGCTTCTACCTCACCAGCTCCCCTCAAAAATGTTTTCTCTCAAAGAAAATCAGCTTAATTATTAAAAGCGTGGCTTCAAGTTTATTAGTGTTTTTCAGGACTTCCTTCAAATTGCTGTCCAAGCCTCTGTTGTGCATATCAAAATGGTCTTATTGATTCCAACCTGTTTTCCTTTGTTGCAAACAGGCGGACTGTCAAAAATCTCAGGTCTGTTGCCTTCATTGTACGGCTTGTGACACATTACAAGGGCAACTGTTCACAGACATACAGGAAACATGTAACAGCAGGAAACACAGATATGATTCTGAAACAAACAGAAACACAAGATAGAGGCATGACCCCTATCTTATAAAATCATCAGAAGAGAGACAACAGGTTGAAAATGAATAAAGATAAGTCAAAATCATAAATGAGGATGCTGGTGATCAAAGCCTGGTAACAGCCGGGGGTCTGGCAGCTGACCACTAAGTGAATCTGGCCCCACCATGAACTAAACCAGGCTCAGACTCCACAGAAGATCTGCATGTCTTTTCCAGCAATACATCAGATAGGCAGAGAAACAGACAGCTCTGATCTTTCTACCTCCATAAGAAACACTGTTTTAATCCCCGCTGGATCAAAGGAGGCAGCAAGATTTGCCTCCCTTTCATTAGGAAGGGATAGAAGACTGCATGGAAACCCTCCCTCTTCTTCAGGACTGAACGGCCAGGTTTGATCAATCAATAGCGGTCCACTAACTCCGGCCTAAGTGCCCCAGCTCTAATCACTTTCTTCTGAAAAATGGAGGATAAGGTTGTTGGACCAGACACACTGCCGCACACTGTTTCATCAAAACAGTCTTTGGTCTGGGAATGGGGCAAATTATACTGTGCTTTGTTATGTTCTGTTCCAGCTGAAAATCTGCTGCCTGACAAGCACAGACTCAGAACTTAAGTCCCCTCGCTCAAAACATGAAAGTCTGAATGCTGGTGAAAGGACGAAATAGGGATCAGCCAGACTGATGGAGTGGCTAAGTACAATTGGGCTGCAGTCTGACTTTGCCATTGTTGTTCAGTGGAGGAATGTAATCTTCTTAATCACAATCTAAACCTGCAGAACAATTGACCCATTTTCATATGCAGCTTCTTATCTCTGAATGCATGCCCATATCTCATTTAGAAGTGTTGGAAATCCCTTTTCAATCTAGGTGATCTGTTCTCACCAACCTGCCTCCACATTCCTCTAATCCACTCTGATCTAATCCAATGCATATCAGCCAGAGAATGCCATGTTTATCGTAGGTTCTGTCTGTGATATGCTGTGTTATTTGTGTTTAACACATTTGGCACTCCTCAAAAAAAAATCTACTTCTCACTTTCTACTCTATCATGTTTTTTATATTTTATTCGTATTTATCAAATTAATCATATTCTTGCTTTCTCATTGGTTATTTTTGACAACAATAAAGTAAGCTCATCTTCTCTTGCGATAAGATGGCAACCTTAACTTGCTGTTAGCTCATCGCAGAATATTTTCAGCAATAATATCCCATTCAAGCATAACACAAAGATAGGAAAACCTTTTCAAAATCATCTAAGGGTTAGGAAAAAAGAAAAAGGCGTATACTCAGGGTAAAATAAATGATTGTAATTGGTGTGAAAATCACAGATTTGAGCTCATATTTAAAAATGGATTAAGATGTCCAACCCCAAATAAAACAACTAGCTGAACTTTTTTGTGCAGCGCGTAATCACATTAGTCTCAAAGAACCACACACCCACATTTCGACACCATAAATGACTGGTTGCTTTTCAGTGTACCATGAAATCATTCATGATTTTGGCAGGTTTTCACTCAAGCAACTTTGACACATTTTGTGCTCACATTGCACAAAAGGAGGGAAGTAAAGCTCTTGGGATTTTGTAACATTGGGGCAAACAACCTACTGTGCTGAGAAGCTCAACACTGACCACTGTGACTTTTGAAGACAGCTGAGGTTATGTTGCCAAGTACAGAAATATTCCCATGCACATAATATGTGCAAATGAGATGATTTTAATCACAAGAAATGTTCATACGAGGACAGGGTCAGTATGCAGTACAAAACAAGATCTCCTACCTGTATAGATATCATCACATCCTACGAGGAAAAGTTAGCAAAAATGATTGAATGAATAGAAATCCTGCCTTTTGCAGAACATAAAGCCAACTCTCGTCTGTCCAGCATTTACTATGCCTCTATATTTTTGTCTTGTTCTCAAGTGGAGTATGGATTTTGGATTTGATTGTTTTCAGATGTCATAACAAGTGTTGTGGTTCATTTATATTTGTAATTGTTCATCTATTTATAAAAGTGAGGCAATGATTACCAGGTCAAAATGACACTTAGCACCATGCACACAAGTTGATTATGTATGTACAGGCCTGGTTTATACAATCTGTGTGTGTTTATCAGTCTGACAGTCTACATACACAGCAGAAGAAGGGTGTTGCAGAAGGATTACCATCGCGGTGGCAGACTGGAGATCAAAAAATAAAATATTTTTTCCTCGACTGGATGGCAATCTGTTCCCCTTTTCTTTTCTACCACTCCCTCCCTCTCTCTCTCTGCGTTCTTTCTCAATGAAATGAGAAGGGATGGGCTCTCTTCAGCATGAGCAACGGTGGCATTATTGTCAGCGTGAGCTGCCTATCGCTGCGATGTGTCTGGCTGGACCCCTCCTGTCGGGCTGTCACCATGGTGCGAGGATGAGATGTGAAAACTTTGGTGAATTTGTCGGGGGGGAAATAAAGCATGTCGCCTGACTGATCTGACACCCTTATCTTCATGGTATCAGTCCCCTCAGAAATAGACAAGTCAGTCAACTGGATCAAATATAAGTAACACACAAAAATGCAATATAAAGTACATCAAAGACTGTCCATATACTAGTCCATATGAAATTAATATGACATAAGCAGATGATGGCAGGCCGGGGGAGTGTCAGAGTGAGAGAACGCTTGCACAGAGAGCTCTAACCTAGATGAAACAGATTCACTTAAACAGTAGACTGGACACTGGCAGAATGAACAACTCTCTTTTTCTTTATATCTCCTCCTCGCTTTCACCACTCTTCCAAGTTTAGAAATCTCTAACAGTGCCTGCAAGAAAAGAGTAATACCTTGAAATCACACTCTTATCTGAAAAAGTGGCATAAAGAAGAAATTGCACATCTCGTTTGTGCTATTTAAAGACATCTCCTTACAATTCTGAATGTCTTCTCTCCAGCATACATGCATGGGCTCCACATGAAGCCTGCTAGTGAATACAATATTTGTTCCTACTCCCTCCCAGAGTGTCTGAACTCTGCTCAGGGAGTAAGTGTGGTGTAGACAGGAGCGACGCCACCAGCTGCTGACCTTTTCTAGCATCACACAGCAGCAGGGAGCGTCTCAGTTTACCTGACTCACATCTTGAAAACAGCTAATCAAAAGGTCTCTAATGGGTTACCACCTGTGAGGAACTACAGTATGCGTGTGTGTTTGTCTGTTTACTGATGTGTGTGTATTTATGTACCGGGTCAGTATGTGTGGATGTATGTGTCTGCATGCATAATTTTTGCTGTGCATATGCTCAGATAATGTTTTGATTATAACATTACAAGTCAACAAGGAAAAGAAAATTACTTCTTTCATCCACTACAAAATGGGTGTGGGCTGCAAAGGCCCTCAAAGTGGGTGGGAGTCAGTCGAATTTAATCAATTAAATACGAGCTTCATGCTCGTCCTTTAATTTGTTGTAACCACAAGACAGTTCCAACCACTTCTGCATTTGCAACACTAAAACCACTCCTTAAAAAAAGTTGCAAAGGTCAGATGAGGTCATTATTATTTAAAACCATGGTTGGAAAGCCAACTTAATATTTAGCGATCTTGCTTATGCAAGGCGCTGTTTAAGTTTAGTTTTTTTTTAACCAATGAATGTCATTCAAATGATACAAATTCAAATGAAATCAGCGAATACTGATCATTTCTGCCTCCATCGTTGCATTGCAATTGTGTTTCTACTTTGTGGTGAATTCTCCTGCAAGTCTATTTATGGTAAATATCAAAGTGCTGCTAGAGAGGACAGTGCAATTAGACCAAATAAATCCTCTTTCCCACAACCTAACCCACTTCTGAGAACTAGTTTGCCCTTTTCCCCAGCAAAGGAATCCACCCGACCGCGTGACTCCTCCAGCAAACCTCCCCAAAATCCCTCATAATCAGCAGTGTTCCTTGACAGATTCTCTCTGCAGTCACTAAGGCCATCAGGATGAAGGTGCGATTCACATCAATAGGACGGGTAACGCTCTAAAAGTAGCCGCTTATCGATCAGATCAATAGCAACCAAAGGAACCACGTCTCTCGCTTACTCTTTTCTCTGTGTGAGAGGTAATGCTGCAAAGGTGGCGACAAAAGGAAAAAAGTAGATCGAGAGAGGAGAGGTGATGAGTAGGGTGAACATTGAGGGATGGGGACTCACTTGTGTCAAAAATTGAAGCACTGGCATGGGATGGAGTTGAATGAAGGCTGGTGAAGGCGGAGGAGGGAAGTGGGGTAAATTGGTTGAGGGTGGTGGGAGGGAGTGGCTTGGCTGCTATTATAGCTCCCGGAAAGTAGGAACTCAATCAGCTGCCGGGCGAGAGGCCCATTGTGCCGGAGTGTAATGGGAACTGTGAGATTTTATTAAGAGAGAGCAATTGCATGTGCTCCTCATCAGGGTTTCCATTGTGGCGCTGGTGGTCACAATGACGTCTGGGGAAGATAGAAACAAGGTATTTACTGTCTCACATTCGGGAGAATAGACAGCTCCCAGAAATGGGGTTCCACTTTGACGTAAGAGGCTCTGTTACCTATAATTGTCATGGCATCCTCTTTTTCAATCTGTTTCCGTCCTCATTTCTCTCCCTCTATTCTTTTCTAAGCTCTTTGCCTTTCTTAGTTACCATTAGTCTCTCTCCCTCACTCTCCCTTTTTTTTTTTTTTTAATTTCTTTGCTCTTTCTTTTGTCCATCACTATCGAGAGCTCCTCTTTCTGGCATTGTGGTGGAACTACAAACTGCAGAAAGTCAAACGCAGCCAGTTTTGTCTTTACAGTGATTGCATGCATAGCAACCCTGTACTTAGGGAAGACAAGTGGATGGAGTGGAGAGAAAGGTGTGGGAGGACAGCACTGTGAGAAGGTGTGTCAGCCTGACTAGTGATGGATCCAGCTTTGTCGGTTTGATGCTGTCAGAGCCGGGTTGCCCAGAGCACAGGCTCTAAATACAGCAGGGAGCTGTATTCATTTTCCCTCGGTCAGTACAGATAACTAAAGGGAAAGGGAATGTTTTTGATTGCCCTGTACTTGAGAACAGCTTCACAGGAGGAGAAGAATTCATTTTCTGTCTGTTGAATTATAAATTCTCTTCTCTCACAGCTCAGATTCGAGTGACTTGCCAACTGTGTGGCAGACTTCACTTCAGAAAAACATGCCCATGTCCTGTGTTCTTTCAAAGGACGGTGCTGGTTGGTTTTTTTGTGTGTGTGTTTTTCAGTCTAGCTGCAAGGAAACTGTCCTGTACAATACTGCTTTTCAATAATGGTTTTCAGCAACCAACTTTCAAACCTTGAAGACAAGAGTTTCTCTGATTGTTCAACAAAAGGTATTTTCAGCAGGACTCATTCCAGATATGGTGCATTACAGTGAGACAATCCAGTTGTTTGCAAAAAACAGAATGAAACAAATGTCTGCCTGAAAGATTAAAAAAAAAAAAAAAAAAGAACCACAGTGATGTGAAATGTGCAACAAGTCTTTTGAACTAAACTGCTCTGAGGATGACACAAAGAAGTGTTACGTCCTTATAAATAAATAAATACTTTGTTTGCGATAAATAGACAAATAATTTGATTTATGATTGATCACTGATTTGATGATGGGTTGTTCACAAAAACAAGAGAGATCAAGGTTCGGTTTCATATTAGTACTAAATCAAGGTAAAACAAACATTAAGGGTTTGGCTTAAAAGACCTTTGTTGTCATGGTTACAAAAATAACGATCTGGGTTTGAGAACAACTCGAGTCACCGTTAAAAGAAACCAATTTACTCTCACTTACCATTGTGGCAAAGTCTCCCATTTGTGTTGACCCATCCATCCACTCAACCTCCACCCTACACAGAATCTGTGACTCTTTTTTTCCATACGATATGAGTTCCGTCTCTCCTGCTGATCTCCAATTACTGAGGCCACTGGAGACTTTCATCACTCTGTTGCAGTCCTTTAAAATCATGGATTAGAATATATATTCAATAGGATGTTTTCTCTTGGTTGAAGATTAAGTGTCATTGTCCATGAAATTACTATACTTGTTCTAAAATAAAGGCAGATTAGATAAATTGCTGCAGCTATCCAATCAAACATGCAATTTATCCTCTTGTTTTAGGAAAAAAAGCTGATTCTAACATTACTTGTTAGGATAGAATTTGCAGGCAGTCGTCTCATCTGGCTGTGAGATGATATTCTATTAAATAACGAGCTGCTATCATCGCTCTCTGTCCTGATCTGGCTCTTTCCTAATGAATCAAAACCTACTCCTCTCTGGTCTCATGCAGCCACTACTGCCTCCCCATCATAGCCAATCTGATAAAGGGATGAGAGAGGATATCATGTGTTCCTCACACAAATCCTGCCTGTAATCCGTACATTGTTGTTGTTCTACTTCCCTCACTGTAATCTCCTTGCAAGTCCATTTACCCCCCCCCCCCACACACACACACACACACACTTTCAGTCAACCAAATATAGTCCATCAAACGCCTTGGCTACAGTTTGGGGTAGATATAGGAAGAGAAAGGAAACAGTTAGCTGAAAAATTTTTTTTTATGAACTACTTGGGTCACCGTGAAAGAGTGTTAGTGTTAGTGCTGGTATGTGGTATAATACTGCTACAAATGCTGGCAATCTGATAATGAGGCAGGGCAGACCGGGGTTGGGGTGGGATTACATTCCCCAATGGAGGTAGGGACCAGCACAGGCCATGTGGCCCAGTCCCTCATAATCCCATTTGACCACAATACACTTAAAGACGAAGACGTATAAAGAGAGCAGATTGATGGACGGGAAGACGTGTTTGAAATAAATGGATGACATGGTGTTACGGACAAATGTCACTGATCAGCGGATTTAATCTCTACCTTAAATCCATCAACACGGAGGGCAACCCTGAACAAAGCCCTGCCAAATGTTGTTTTCTCCATGGGTTTTTTTCCTGCCCCTTCCCCCCCGGAGCTGGCCTGACTTTACCAGTGTTACATTCAGCAGTGTGTTTATTTCACTGTATAGCACGCTCCATCTGTTAAGGTCTGGGAATGTAAAGTGATTGCTGTCGCACATCATTTTTCTGATGCGACTGGATATTTGTCACAAGTCTGCCCCCAGAATGAGCCTCTCGAAGCATAGGTAAAGTTGCATGCACGCGCACACACAGGTAGCAGTTGGTCCTCAAACACACACAGGCAGGTACACACTTGAAAAACATATTCTCCATCTTCAGCCGGGCTTTATTTTCGCCAAGATGCTGACGGTTCCAATCATGTATGGAATCTGAACCCATTAGCGTCAATAATAAGCCTTAACAAAGGGAACAAAAGCCTGCAAATGGATGCAGACACTGGGAGAAGCACAGTGAATTAGACTAACCCTGAAAAGGTGCATTGCAGTACAGCTGACATAGACTATAAGCCCGTAGGCATGAAGCAGAAGTATTGGTTTTGAGGTATAAAAGTATGTTAAAGCAATGTCTGTGTCTGACATAATATTTCAGGGCTCCAAAGACATTTGTGTTTAGATTGGATCGTTGCCTGTGATTAACAGGGGAAGAGCCAGGTGTTGTTGAGCCTCAGGGTCAGTTTGGGGCTCTACTGGCTGCTTGACAGTGGCAAAGCTCCACTGAACACTGTAAACTTGACTGTATGCCACAGGATTCAATTTACAAGCTGCTGGTTTAAGCTGGCATGATGAACCACCCTGTTGTTTGCACCAGGACACACTGTCTGTTTTGGAGGCTTTTTGTCCTGCAGTTAACGAGCACTCTGGTGGGAGAGAAACTGTAATGGTCGATTACAGCTGTGATAATGGCAGACTCTTTTGTGTGCACACAATGGTAGAAAACCTGTCCTCACTGAGAGGAAGGAAAACAAATGAGGAAAAAATAAACTTGCAATCCTGCAAAGCCTGGTGCTTTTATGTGATGTGCTGACTGAGGGCTCAGTGCTCTCTGCCTCTGGATCCCAGTCAAGGGGATCACGCATGCCCAACACCCCAACAACCCTCTCTCATCCATTTCCCTCTTCCCTCAACACACACTCATTTGTCACACATTTACTCACTTGCAAAGGTGTTGTGAGAGGTACACCAGGGCACTGCTCTGACATCCTGCTCTATTCTATGATTTTTTTTTTTTTTTTTTTTGGGGGGGGGTTATTCAAATTCACGAACAATGCTGCAGGCATTTTCCTGTATTTGAAAAAATGCCAACTGAATACATTAAAAATGAATATTCAGAGTATCTAATTTTGAAGAAGTGGATAAGAAACTAGTTTCATACTCAACATATGGTAGGTAAGCAGTTGCAAAGTAATTCATTGGGTTTCAGGAACGAACACAAAGATTTCTGGTTATTAGGGATTTTAGTGAAATTCATGTTGGATATTTGCACATCAGTTGTTTGTAATAATTCACATTGCAGGATCTACTATACGGTGGGAACTTACTGTATTATGCATTTGGCATGAATCTTCAAAGGGCTGCAATAAGAACGTCTGCTTAAAAATGTCTTAATCACTCAAAGAAAGCAAAACAAACAGAGCGCTCACCTGCTTAACGATTCCAGAGAAAAAACAAAGAGAGCACAACACAGGAAACATAACAAAGAGATTCACTGTCAACCAAGCACAGGGTGCAGACAATCAATCCTAAATCAACCTCACTGAGAGATCAAAACTCTGAAGAGGACCATGTCGATTTTTTTTTTCAAACACAAGGAGTCCACAGGTGCTCGGGGGGGTGAAGAACCACAGCTTTTGTGGACAAGGCTGAGATGACAGCATCGGTTAGTGAACAGCGCTGAGAGTTCAACACTATTAATCTCTGACTAGGGGCGCTTCAGCCACAGCTACAGTGTCGGGCTGGTGATGAGGCCGTGCTGAGTGAACAGGCTCTGTCTTCAGCTGATTAGTCAAGAGAGTTTACAAAGCCACCACAACTGTGGGCAGCCATTTGTCAGGCGCCCTGTAATTAACTCATTTCCATGGGAGGCTGTTGGGAATCTGTGGGGATCGCTAAGGAGGCCCTTGAAAGGCAATTATTAGACACACAAAAAACTAAACTGTGTGACACACACTCAAGACAAAGACACAGAGGCCTGTTTTGAGTGACACTCTGGCATGTGAGGTGAGGGTTGATTAGAGAAAGGCTATAGATCAGAACCTGAAGTAGCCGCCGCTGCAGGACAGACAGGTGGAAAGGAACGACGGAGAACAAAAAAAAATATTTTTCTCTCAGTGGGCTCATTTATCCAGAAACTTTAAGGTCAACACTGGTCTTTTTGCCATGGCAGGCGATATTTGAGTCTTGTAAATGGTTGACATTTCCGGGAGGATATCTTGATGATTTCTTGCACAGCACTGCAATGATGGGAAAGGTAATTCACATACAGTAGCTCCAGGAGAGAAGGAGGCCTATTAACTAGAAAGACAGCTGATTGGGCGACCGTATTGTTTGACCCTTCGAATTGAGGGGAAGCCATGCTATGCTAATGGATATATTCCCGACTGGTGTCATTCCACATGACACAAGAGGCGATAATGGGGAAAATGTTGCCTCAATCACACAGGTGTTTGACACCATGCCTGAGTGCACAATGTTATCTCCAGTCCAACCAGAGAAAACAGATGTCCGGTCTCCCCCTACAGTGCAACATGCCTCTCCCATCGGGCAAGCGCATAGCCACTCCGTCACCCACGCATTAAAGAGAGGCAGCTGCCAGAGCATTAGTGTCCAAAAACTCAGTAGAGAGACGGACATAAACAAGCATGACAGTTGGTTTTGGGGATGCGTTGAACACTGATTGACAGGGCTCTGTCGGCCGGATTAGAGACGTTCATTTCGTCCTGAACTCAATTATATTTTACAAAGGCTGACATCCCCAGTTAATTGCAGCCTTTCCACATGAGGGAATTATTTGCACTTCTCAATTCCCTGGCCATGTGTACTCTGTTCCGCATGTACAGGCTTCATCTAATATGTGGAAATATTGCAAATTAGATCAGTAAAAAAAAGAGAAATAAAGCTGGGAAAAGAAAGAAAAAAACTTAGGGAAGTATCGAGGGGCAGAAAGCAGTGAAATACTGGTACAACTTCAAGAGGGATAGCGTCTGGGTGAGTAGTCTGCCTCGGTCTCTCAAGTATGTCTGGATCTTAGCTGTGAGACAGCTTAGTTCAGAGACAGATCCAGAGTGACAGCATTGAGATGATTGACACGGTGATGAAGAGAAGAAGAGGAGAGGAAGAGAGGAGAAAAAGGTTGTGCAGCGCCACTGGCTCCACCGTAATGAAAATGTGAGTCTTGCCCGTGGAAGGATGTGACAGGAATCCCAGGCTGGATTTGTGCTGAGGAGGTAATGTCAGTGTGGTAATGTCAAGAAAGCCCATGGGCCCAGCACAGGAATCCCTGCATGTCTGTGGCCACATACGTATGCGTACATGTGTATGATTTTGTGTCACTTGGGGGTTGGTGTGGAAATAAACTGAAAAACTCTGGGGCTGTATATCCTGGATTATCCAGCCATTTCTAACTTGCCCCAACTCCCCCCTGCAGACCTCCCGTGGTTGACATGTGTCACCACACAGTCAGATTACCAGGCCTCTAATCCACCTCTGAGGCTGATTGGGTGGTGGAGAGGGCTCCGGATGATCTGCCACACTACGAATAATCCAACACCTAGCATTTCAAGAGTGAGGGGGGAGAGGAGGGGAGGGTGGGGGGCATGTTGTTGCTCCTCTGTAACTGTATGTTCAAGGTGCCATTCAGCCACGGATTAGGTTTGTTGCTCTCGTTGACATGTGGAAAGACAGCTGTCGTCAAGATGTGCACAACCAAAGCGTTATACAGGCCAGTATCTCTCTGCTACCCTTGGGCTGTCCCTGATGGTGGGGAAACTAATCCCATATCACTGTTTTGTGGTTTTGTTTGTAACAATGGGTATCAGTGACATCACCGGTGTTGACATTGGCTCAAAAGCAAACAACACCAGTGTTTATCTTTGTCTGCGAGATACTGGGTGAAAAACACTCCCAGATGGGAGCCAGGCACTGCCAATGAGACATCAGGGTAAATAGGTAGACAGGAAATATTTACTGATAATAATCTCATCAAACAGATGAATGAAGCTTCTCCTTTCTCAACGGTAAACATCTTCTTTGTTGTGTTAGACTGATAGGAATACTATGCGGTATAAGACATTCAACATCGATCTGATTAAATGAAGCGTGAAGAGCACAACATTTAAAAAAACAAACATGCAGTTTATATGTATATAAAGAAAAAATGCTTCACAGTGCCACAGGTAAAACGATGATTTATGTTATATTTGATAATCATATCTGCTATGACTCATTCGGTGACAGTGCCTGGCTTGCAAAGCTCCTTTCAGGAACACTTGACAATGATCTCTCATTTGGTCACCGTGACCCTGCTAAGAAATGTGTGCAATAGTCTAAGACTGACTATTGTTTTGGAGAGAGAAAATATTCTTTACAAAAGCTCCCTGGTGCCGCAAGGCACTCCACTGATTAAGACAGGCCAATCACTCTTAGTGTCAATGTCAAGACTGCTAAGAACAAACCTGCTAAGGACACAGCCTCTCTCTCACCTCAGAGGAGGAGAACAGCCCTCCAGAGTGGCAGACAGCCAATACCAGTTCATCCAACTCCCCATTAGTAGGAGTAAACCAGTGAAACATGACCTCAGGAGACCCCTGACTCAGTACAGGGCAAAACCACCACCTTATTAAGCTTGAGGAGCATCAGGTTAGTCTAGAGTGCTGCTGTAATGATGTAAACAATTCATACTGGTGTAATTTTGCGAAACGGAATAATTTTGCGAGTTATTGTTCCATCATTGTTTTGAGTGTGGGCGTTGCTCTCCATCTGGGAGATAGGGAAGTTATTAACTGAGCACAGACAGTTTCCAATCACTGTAAAAGTAATAGGAAAATAGCTGGAAATTATATAAAACTAGTGTCTATAAAATCCATGCAGTAGCACTTAGCCTACAACCCTCCTCTCCAGATGTTGGTTAAGGTCAGAGCTCAGACATTATAGCAGACACTCAACTGTGACCAACTTCTACACATCTCAGACTGTTGACTGCAGGGAAAGAGGTAAAAAAATAATATCTGATAACTGCTCAGGCAGCCTCTTACTACCACATAGTGTGGCCTCTGTGGTTAACACAATATCTGAGTGATGTCAGGACAGTCATCTACATCACCGAGATTAACATGTAGGAGATATATAATGAAATATCTACATGTCCAGGCCGAGCTGTTCAAACACTATCTTTATGGTTAAATGTGCCCCTGGAGACGGCAATGCAGAGGTTAGACACAGAAACACAGACTGAAGACGGGCCACCTCTGCTACGGGGCCTGGCCACCAACCTCACAGATTTTTTTAATGGCACACTAAAATGCTGCGTAAAGACTAAATTGCTGCCCTCAATGGGCAACAGATGATGGAATTAAAGAGATTTAGAGCCGTGGGGGGAATATGTGTGTTTGATGTGGGCCTGGGATTGAGAGAAGAGAGGAAAGAGGGCAGCAGAGCACACCAAGGCAGCATCTGGCCCTTGTAGGGGCAACACGGCTCTGTGGGAAGTCTCTGCAGAGTGAGAAAGGGCTGACTGATGGCGCTTTCTAACGCCCACTATGTGCAGAGACTGGCACTCTCCGACTAGTAACACCTGCTGCACCCATATGGTGCTACAATGCCACCCATCACCTAAACAAAACCACAGAGCATGTGAGGCGTAAAAAAAAGTTCTAACTGTGAAATTGCGAGGCCGTCACACAAAAACACCCATTCCAACCCTACCCCTACTCAAGGTAACCATAGCAACTCCTCACCTGTCATCTTCTCGACAAGAATAGGCAGGCAGCCAGGTCAGAGTGACACATTTTCTCGAACTGGCAAACACACAAGATGATTTTTCATGTGCTGCGCAGTTCCCCATAATCTCTAATATTCCTACCAGAGCATAAGCAGACACACTTAGCCTACTCGATAAACGGCAGATTTATCATCCACCTTTTCTCGCACCCTCCCTCTGTTCACTCTCTTCTGTTTGTCTCTCATTAACCAACACTTGTACTGTCACCAATGCACCCATAGACACATATGCACAATGACACATTTTAGCTTCACTATTCTTGCCAGAGGAAGTTGGCAAAATGGCAACATTTATCCTGACCTGGCATATTCTGAGCCCAAGAGAAAACGTGGCTCAGTATAAAGGGCTGGTGGGCTGCAGCAGGCTTTCTATTCATTAGAGACAAAACCTGGATCTGTGGCATGATCTGGCTGGCTGGATTTATGAATAGGGCCAACAATCCAGCAAGGACAAACCCTGTTAACCCTTATACTATGAGCCTGGTGGTATACAACATAGTTGGAGAGGGGGGTGTTTGTGTGCCGTACTACAGAGTGGGTAGGCATAAAAAATAAAATAAAAATAATAATAAATAAAAGACGTAAAAAAAAAAAGAAAAAAAAGAAGAAAACTTGGCCTGATGATAACAGTTCTGTGCTGCATGTGAGCTCACAATATAGCATGTGCTGCACAAGGAGACACGAGACACATAGCTGCAACATACCGGGCGACAAGTAGTCAGTGAAAACTCCAGCAAAAATTGACTAACTGCAGCCTCATCCCTCACTACTCTCCCACACACAACTTCTGCTTTTATCTCGTCCCAAGTGTGGAGGGAAGTTAAAAATAATTCAGAGAAGAAAGGAGGGCTAGCAGACTGACATATTCAAACAAGCTCTGGTGTAAGAGATGAAGCTAAAGCACAGCGGCTGTTGATATGTTAGGATGGGACAGGCTTTATCCCTGGTGATAAGAGGGGGATGGGCCTCACCACCTTGGCTCTCATTTTCCCGACGCTTTCATCTCACTGCACACCGCAGACCCAGTGACTCACCCAGCGTGCAAAACACAGCCAAAACCAATAGCCAGCAGATAGCATCTCTTACGCTAACAAGCTTTTCACTTGGGGATACCATCAGCTCCCTGGTTTTCTCATACAGCTAATTAGGGATGGACTGAGAAGCAGACCTGCAGCTATCTATTCACTCTGTTTTGTTTTCCTCTCTCCTCTCAGTCTTTTATAAATCTGCTGCTTGTCTCAGTCTCTGTCCTAAGCCGTCTGTCTCTGTCACTCTGTCTCACTCCTTCCGTCTTGCTCTCTCTCTCTCACACACACACACACACACACACACACACACACACACACACACACACACACACACACACACACACACACACACACACACACACACACACACACACACACACACACACACACACCTCTCTCTCTCTCAATTCAATCCACACTCCATTCATTTTATATGCCTGTATCTACCATCTTCCAATCCACTACCATTGATGCCATCACTGCCACTGTGTCCAGCCCAAGGCCACTGCTGCTTCTTAATCCCATTAGACCCAACACAATCAATTATCCAGCCAGCCATAAGGATCTGAGAGCATTAAAAGGTTAGCTCAGGAGATTTAGAGCCATTGATGTCTATGACAGGAATGGACCCCACACCCTCCTCCCTCAAGCCCTCCCTGCTTACCAGCGTGTTAGTGTCTGTGGACGTGTGTATGTATGTCAGCACGTATTCATCAACATGACATCCCAGCACCAACCTGAGCCACCATGCATCGCTGGCAGATCTTTAATCATGTCCCTGCAAGTCCTGGCAAATTACTGCCTTGTGATGGTAATCGATAAAGCGATAAACACAGCCAGGGACTGCAGCTGCTGGACTGAAGAAATACCACTGCGGCCACTGGTTGAATTTTTTTTTTTCTTCCTCATAATCTGATCCACTCTTGCCAAGAGTAAAAGAAAAAAAGTAGTAGGACTCTCTTCTTCCAAGCTGCAGAGGCACATTGTGGGGGGAGAGAACAGCGTCTCCTCATACGCTGCACTTGCATTGAGAGATGGAAGAGTTGTGGAAGTGCAGGTCAGTCAGTGCTATCAGGCAGATAGACTGATATAATCACATTGTAATCTGTAGACTCATCTCACCTCCCTCCCTCTGTCCCACCACTGCATGTCCATAAACTCCATGCCCCAGTGCCACTCCATTCATCGCTCCATCTAATTCTCTCACTCCCTCCCCTTTATCTTTCCCATACATTCCTCTCCTACACTCTCTCCTCGCAGACTTGTTCCTTCTCAGGCGAGAAAATTAAATAGGATCATTCCTCTTCAAAGGCACCACTATTAGCCACATAATGAATATTCAGTTAATGTAGCAGAGAGAAGAGACTGTGCGAGTAACTGAAAAAAAAAATGACAGCAAGAAACGAAAGGTGAAACTCTTAAACTAATTTTCGACTGTCTCGCAGCACAACTACAAAAGCAAATGAATGTGTGCCGGCATATCGCTTTCCATACAGACTTTGTAGCCAAATAACACAAAGCATTAATAATTACAAATACCTTATTACCATGAATGAACAGTCCTGTGACATTTAACAATGTGATTGTAGATCTACCTCATCAGAGTACAATACATCATTTATGTCCCATTAATATTTCCAGTGATGAATCATTGATTATGGGGCTATTATGAAATACTTCCTCAAATCTCTTGTCCCTGATGCGACCTCCACTGAAAAATCATTTGGCAAAGGCCTGAAAGGCGCTGAAGCACTTGTGGCTCTAACTTAGACTCCACTCCTAAGAACTCGTCAGTTTGCGTTCTAGCTGCAGCTGCCAAGCACCTTCTCAACTGGTATTCAAATGTGTTTCCTCATGCAGACACGATAGCCACTTTCCAATTTCAACTTCATCTTAAACCACCAATTTCTACTGCCGTGCCGGTGATTGAAATATGAAACCCTGCATATATACAGGCCATTACAGAGAATACAAGCCTCCAGCAACTGTCTGTCTGCCCAGGGAAGTAAGAGGAGAAGAAACAACAGGGATCAGCTACAGCCGGAACACATTTCTATTTATTTATTATTCAATAATGCTGAATTGGCCCCTGACCCCCAGCAGCAGTTCACGCAAACTACCCTCAGAAGAAAATGGCAGCCTTGCTGAATCAGGAGGAAATCAAACAGAATCCCTGGGGCTCAGTGGTATGAGAGTTCAGATATGACAGAATTTGACGAGTCTCCCCTTTAAGTAATTTTTTTATTTTTTATTCATTTGAACATATGTCAAAAGCACACATATTCACTTTCCAGGGCAGCACTATGAACGCAGACATGGTGGCATACAAATAACAAGTAAATACTATAAGTGAGTCACCCCAATAAGCAGAGTCGTCATGAGCATTCTGCAAAGTGATGAGCATTTTTTCCAAGATTGCTCTTGCATCCGCTCCTTCCCTGTCTCTTTCTCCAACCCCACAAACCAATACAGCTTTTTCAGGGGCAACATGTAGTGCTTTTATCTGTCTGTTATGCCTCTACAATTTTCCACAGAACGGTTTGATGGGACGGTACAGCTGGTGAGAAAAGATTGTAAAGTAACTGTTGTTCAAGAGCAAAATAAATGAATTGAGTAGCATAGCACATAACACAGACACCAGAAAATAGTGGAATGAATTGGGGGGGGGGGGTGCAAATGCTACTAACACACTGTTGTCTGCAGCTTTCAAGGTTGTTTCAGCTGTTAATTAGTTCAGTCTGATGGCTTGCATCCATCGGTGTAGTCTAACCCAGTTAAGTCAGCTGCTCAATGAGTTTTCTCTGGGCCTTAAATACTGAGCCACTGCTCTACAGGAACCTGGCTCAAGGTTAGCACCATGGTGTCAGTCATGCCCAATGTTCAGCGCTCACAGTCTGCCATGCTCCTCAAGTGGCTGCCAGAGAACACTAACCAAGGTTACGTCTGTCAAATGCAATGGATACCCCACTTATCTCAATCAAAGTCCTTCACAAATCTTTGAAAGATTGGCCCTGCATGGGCTTCAAACTTAGAAAAATAAGGACATTAATTCTTGGGAAAAAGATGAAAGCAGGGGAAACAGTCATGCTGTTGCACCTAAACTGAACAGCTTGAATTATCAAGCCGAAGCCAATCAAATAAACATCTTCAATTAATCAATTAAAATCGTCTCCTACAGAGGGAAATAGATGAACACATTTGCATATGTTTGTTTGCTGTATCTCATCTGTGTTAAAGAAAGCGAAACACTTTATTTCTCTCTTTTTATTAAGGTCAAGGCTTTTGATGCGAATAAATTAAATAAACCTTTTGAGAGACGAGGCGGTACGAGATAGACCACGTGATATATTACTCGTTGAAAAAGCATAATTGTTGAGAAGGTGAAAAAAAAAAGATTCATATTGCATAAATCTTCACATGGTTTCAAACAGCTGCAGCTAAAAAAACAAAAAACAAAACCTACAAAACTTAAAGCATACTTCTTTATCTTGTACACTTGATACGATCTGAATACATGTTGTTCAATTAACAGTGGCTCATGATTAACGGGCATGTAAAGTAATGACTGTGCTTAAATGCCAAACTACAACCACGAAGAGACAAATTGACATGTCTTTACATTCCCAAAGTCAATCTGAATGTAATGACCTGTGCGTTAATGACAATAAATTACCGCACTTTGTTTCCACAGGAGACAATCTATAAGTTGCTTGCCGGGCGAAGTGAATGTGTTGTTTGTGCAGCATAAATCACTAGCTAAACATATAACACCTGTGGAGTTTGAAAAGTAAAAGAGGTCCTCTCTCTCCAGCCTCCCACCTGCTCAATATTTCACACGTAATATAAAATTATCTTTTTGTTGTGACATCATGCACAAATGGAGCAATTAACTAGGATGGACACAGGGATAATTATCATTTGAGGGCTAAAACAGTGAAGTAGACACAGGCTTTGATATGTCAGCTTGTCTGCGTCCATTGAGTAAATATCATGAGATGACAAGGGTGTCTTTCTTAAATGCTGAAGCCTTTTTGAATATCATCATGCTGGGGCATTCAACTGTGTGTGATTTTGTGTGTGAGTGCAGGTTGTTTGTCTGATCCCTGCAACATCTTCCATCTCCAGGGGCAGCGGTTCTCTCTCTCTCATCAACCATGCCCAGCCAATGTGACTGTCACTCCCAATCTGCACTGAGAGGGGAGCCTGTGCCTATTTTTATAAATGTATTCATATTCATTAGTCCTGAGTGTCATTCATAGCAGCAGTTCTTTAATGCGGTGCGTAACTATCAGAGGCTGGAGGAGTCTGCCTCCTCTCATCTCACAAATTAATAACAGAGGCAATCACTGCAAAGGTGCCTACTGTCAAACAACAATGGCTCCTGATTTCCATCAACTGTGCGCACTTCCTCATTTCCACACGACTAAAAAAAAAAAAGAAAAGAAAACCTCGGTCTGTGGTCTTCCCTTGGGGAATCACAACAAAAATGCCATTGTACCAGCCTTTGAAATACGCAATCATTAGTTTAAGTGAGAATTAATAACAAACCTTTTTTTCCCATGACCCACCGCAATATTGTGCCTGATAACATATTGGTGGCAGTCGGTTAATTGTGCAGAATAACTGGTGTGAACATTGGCTGCTAATGAGAGAAATTAGGTATCAGACTCACACAAGATTTAACTTCACCCGCTTGCTCAAAGACGGCACACTTTGGCTTGATTGGCTTGTATGTGTCACATAAAGCATGATGAACATATCCCACGGCGTAAACCAGAGCATCAGCCCAGAGAGCCAAGAGGAAAAATCCACTCTGCTCCCGAGGAGACTGTTTTTAACGTATCATGAAGACACATCATATGTGAATGCTTTTCTCCATACGCTATTCTTATGCACCATTTTGGGCACTGTGCCTTCTAAAGTAATGGGAGTGGGCTGCCTCTCACAGTCTTGCCATGTTTTTTTCATGGCCATTGTTTCTGCTCCACCCCACTTTAAATCAAGAGAATAATGCCCCCTCCCGCCCTCCCCCCCAAGCCCCCCTACCCCACCATACTTCACTCTGGACAACATTAATAAAACAAGCTTTCAATGATGCAGAATGGAACGCCACATTGGGCTCTGAGCGGTAGTGTGATTAAAGCTTTTAAACACTGCCACCCTTTGAGTTTGCATATGTCAGCTCTGCAGTCTGTATTTGTAAGAAAGCTGGTAGAGTACATGTTCCCTCTGTCGTTTGCATTGTCTTTTTTTTTTTCTTCTTCTTCTCACTATTCCCCCACTAATGCAGTGAGGGCAAGCCGACTGAGGGGTCCACGTTAATATGCTATCCATAGCAATAAAAGGACATTCAACTATAAAATGGGAACATGGAGAACAGAGCCCACTGAGGACGATAAAAGTAGAAGGGTAGATGTTTGGGGACAGTGATCGGGTCTATTTCCCAGATCTAACAGCTGCATGTCTTCCTATCCTTGTATAGCAGACAAACCTGATCATTTAGTCATAGTATCTTTTTTCTATTCTACATCTTTACGTAATAATAAGGTTACAGCTTTTCTTTCCCTATAGAGTCACAATACTGTGAAGCATTTGAAAGACACTAGTGGATCGGTATAGTGAGCACTCAAAGAACACATTTTTGACTGGTCATTTCTCCTCATAGTTCCTTCTCTATAATCTAATTATGACAACCCCCTTGAGTGATTACAGAAATGGAAATAAAGCTTTTTAATTGAATTTCATAAAATGAAACATCGGCCAGAGCAAATTCATTAAACTGATATAATCCCACTGACTCTCAAATTTCCCAGTCCCCACAGGCAAAGTACATGTTCAGCATTGTTACAGTAAGATATGTGCTCAAACATTTTCTTTTGCAGAACAAGGAGAATTATTCTTTGATAGCCCTGCACTTTGCAAATTCAAATAGCTCGACCGGCACTTTGTGTAAGATTTGAGGACAATGATGCTGAAATGTAGCCCGAGGCCTCTGCAACAGCACCACAAGTCAGCGCAGCTGCAGCCATCATATGTCCACATGTGCAGTATGCTCACACAGAGGGACAAACAGAAGCTAAGCCTGCTTTTGTTGCTGCCATAATGCTTTTGATTAATTCAGGCGTCACAAATCAGTTTTGAGCTATCATATGTATGTCATACGTGATGCAGATCCGTTTTGGCTTGACTCTCTTAGGTAAACCTCATGTTTTAGCCAAGAGTGTGTTCACGTGTCCACTGCATCTCCAGTGAGGAGACAGGGGGGGCAATATTGTCAGAAGACCTCCTGGTACAGTACAGTACGTGCCCCCAACAGGGGACGCTTGGGCTCATTTGTTTAGTGACTTCACTCTTGCTCTGAGATAAGAGGAGACAGTGACCGAGGCATTTGGGACATGGTAGTCCCCTGCAGAATTAAACAGGCTGCGTCTCAAGCCCCGGTGACAAGAAATCTCACTCAGATCACAAAAGGCAGCAATGATTGCGTCTGACATGTGCATCCTCTTCCTTTAGATGCGATGTCTTTGTTTTGTCTGGATTACTTGTGTGTAGGCCTTTGTATTTTTGCATAGCCTATATGTGTGTGTGTGTGTGTGTGTGTGTGTGTGTGTGTGTGTGTGTGTGTGTGTGTGTGTGTGTGTGTGTGTGTGTGTGTGTGTGTGTGTGTGTGTGTGTGTGTGTGTGTGTGTGTGTGTGTGTGTATGAGTGGGGGCTGTTTTTCTCCACTCAGCCCACTTCTAAAATTGAAACCATGACCTTTTTATACATGCCCGTCTCTGAAAGCAAGTAACAGCTAAAGAGTGTTTAAAAGGGTGATTCCAAATTTTAAAAAATTAGACTCATCGTTGGATAAGCTGAGATCGGTCGTGTCTACCAGGCCAAGCAAAACGCTGAAATACAGGGGTAAATGTATAAAAAGGCTGGCAGTAGGAGAAGTGGAAGGGTTACTGTTTGGGCTCAAACTGGGCACACTAATCCCTTTGATCCCCCCATTTTACTGTCAGCTGTTTCCTAGCTACCGTCGGATCTGCACAGAATTTAGGATTTGTGCTACTGTACACCACAGCAATCTCTACCCCACTGATGCAGCGCTCTCCTTTCTTTCCTCCATCAATACCCCACCCAGCATCAACATCTGTAGCAATATTCATTTCTCTCTCTGTACCCCCCCTTTCTCCTCCACCTCACTGCAGTTGGCAGTGACTGCGACATGGCAGGGAGACAGGTTAAATTGGAAAGTATTTTGCACAGAGGACCATCAGAACATGACGCTTCACACTGATAAAGCTGATTCAGATTTTGTCTATTCACACGAGACACCATGGCGGTGCCCCACTTTCATTAGTTGTGCCGAAAACAGCATTCAAATACTGGTTTGGTCTTTTGCGAAAGCTCCATTTAGCAATAATGAAACAATCTACATGTATTTGTGTCACTGCCTACATTGGAATAGGAAAATCTGTTTGTGTATTAGCATACATGTGTATTTTTGCTACGCGCATATTTGTGCATCTGATAACATGCATTAAAGCAATAAAGGCACTTTTATCGGGTTCCTCTTTCAAGCTGCCTTTGAAATTAAAATAAATAGACTAATATATCTGCGCAGGATATCTTTCATCCTTGTCAGTATTGGTTGCTTTCAGAGGTGCAATGCACCACAGACTCCCCACTTAACCTCTGAGGAGCTCTCCCAACTGATCCTAAATCATTCCAGGCAGAAACACATGGCGGACTCGATTTGCGTATTGGCGGATTCATGCTTCATTGTCAAACACTGGCTCTCCACGGCACTGCACCTATTAATCCTGCAAGCATGTAGA
The DNA here is from genome assembly GCF_029030835.1 of Brachyistius frenatus. Taxonomy (NCBI): domain Eukaryota; kingdom Metazoa; phylum Chordata; class Actinopteri; family Embiotocidae; genus Brachyistius; species Brachyistius frenatus. Next base: position 2,376,421 of record NW_027210642.1, on the reverse strand, counting down.
AGCAGAATGAATACCACAAGTTTCTCAATTTGCTGATTTCAATAGGAGCTGCTAGGCTGTATTGATTTTTGTGTACTTTACACTTACATGATTTGTATCATTCAAGCAGTCAAACTCTCAGACCACCTTTTTGTTTCTGGACCCTTTATTCATTGTGTATGTTTTGATTAAGTAGTTTGAATCTCACCAGTCAATTCTTTCCTTGGCATATAAATGAAAATGTAATGATCCTGGCCATGGTCAAATGTGTTCTCACTCAATATGTTCACAAAAAAACGTCGTTATACAAATACCCCCGTAGCCCTGACAGTAAAAACAAATACATTTATCAGAGACATCATCAGGCTGAACTTTGTGTTTTGGGTCTGTACATACTTTTCTACATCCAAACTTCCTTAAAAGAGGAAAGCAGTCTTTGTCTGAGCTTTCATCTGAGGTTGAATCCCACCATATGCTTTTCGTCTTGCACCTGAAGCGCTTTCATGGCTTATACTGAGGGGCCAAGGAACGGGAATCCAGATGTGACATCAACCAAAGAAAAGAAGCCAGCAGTACCCCTGTCAGCTGCCATCATCATCACACTTCTTAACTGACACTCTGCTGATGTTACAGGCAAGGACAGTGATCAAAGATAAAACAATGACAACCTGCTCCACTCTGCCATGAATACCAGCTCAGAACTCCTTATCAGCACACACAAAAGCCTTTTCTGGATGAGACTGTAGGTATGAATTTCTTTAGATTTATCTCAGTTGTTGCCTTTGCATGTTTAACATCCACACTGATATCCCCCGGTATCTCTGTTGTACACCGTTTTGTTTATAGTGAAGGTGGAGTACTGTCAAACTGTGACAGAAGTGGGGAGGGCCTGATGCTGAGCTCCCACTATCTTGAGGAAGAGGAAGACGGCAGGTGTTCAGAAACAAAATCAAATGCAATATGAAATCCCATGTGTCCAAGAACAGGACAATGGGGAATGAGAGTCAGTGCTGGTGCTAATCAATACTGAGCACAAGGCATTGAGATGCAGCTAGAGGCATCTCGCCAGGCCCCCGGGGGGGGGTCTGGTAGGCCTGCTGCCAAGCACAGCCTGAGCTGTGCAGCAGCCCTGCAGATTTCCAGACAAGACCTTGCCCGTGGACAGGAAGTACACCATGGAGTGGACTTGTTTCTCCACTCACCCAGCCCTGCAAACCTGCTGACCTCTGACCCCACATTCATGCATGATGCATCTAAACAAAGATGGAGACAAGCAAAGTAAAGTTGGCACCTTATCATCTTGACAATGCAGCTTTGATAGTCAAACACGCAGGCAGCAGAGAAGCACTGGAAGCAAAACCAGGCATATTCTCTTAATGTCTGCTTTAGCTCCAAATGTTCTGGGCTTGTTTTGACTCTGCTATATTTTGTCTCTCTGTGTATCAGTGTTGAGTTTAACAGCAACACTGCCGTGTCTATCCGTGTCATCACTTACTGCAGGCCAACGCATTGTTAGTAGTGTTGTTGTGATTGGCTTGGTCTGAGGTCAGGACAAGAATGGAGCAGAATGTCAAGATGTGAATTCATTCATGTGAATGTACAAAGACAAAATGGAGAGGTACAACCAGTTTTTTTGTGTGTTTTTTTTTACTCGGACAGAGAGAAAGAAAAGAGGGCCCTCCACTCCCATCCCACCTCAGTTTGTCCTCCATTTCTTTGTCTCTTTTGCCATTTTATTCACAACACAAGAATACACTCACCAGTCCCCAGGAGGGGCAAGCTGGATGAGAGCAGAGATTCAGTGAGCACATTATGCTGTAAAAAGCATTGTTTGTTGCCACAGTTTGCATTGACTTGCCTTTGTGTTGTTTAAATGTTTACATGGAACAGCTTGGGGGCTCGAAAACAGATGTATGGTCCGAGAATACTGCGTAAGTACAATCCTTCTTTTCCCTGGATGAAAGTAATGTAACCATTTTTAAAGGCTTTTCAAATGGCTCCTTACAATGATTCTTTGATGAGGACGCATGCACAGCATTTTTGGTCCCTTGTCAAAGTGATATTAGACAAATTAAACGAATAGCGCCACTTCACGATCCCCTCCCTACAGTATGCAAGGTCATTTCTTCTTTCAGCGACTGTCCCAGCACAGGGCCTGTTCTGAGACATTGTTTTGTTCTTGATAGTTGAGGTGCCTCCTAGCCCTGTGTCAGATTGATTAGACTTTTAGCCAGGAGAATTAATATGTGAATAATTTGTCTGTTTTCCCCATGCAGCGCTTCTCCCTTCAGTCTCATCAGTAAACAAGGAGACATAGAAAGAAGAACTGGCCTCCAAATCAATGCTGTTAGTATTGAAAACTCGAATTTCAGTAGCCTATAACTTACCCAAACTGTAGGTTTTTTTCACTCAGTAAGACAAAAAAAAAAAATCCTCGGTGGATAAAGAGTCAGTTTGTCTATCATTTTCTGGAGGGAAGATTTTTGCCTCACCCTACAGGTTGTTTCTATATCTTGTATTCACACACTTACCAGTCAAAGAGAATCCAGATTACTGTGTGCCTATCCGATAAAATTCACACCACAAGCTCACATAAATGCTTTACACTAACACAGCAAAAAAATAGAACAAATTCAACTTCTTCATACTAGGTGGGAATTTCATCCAGTCCCAACTACACAGACAGTAGAATGGAGACACATGGTGGGAGATAGGACTCTTTGCCCCATGCAAACACACATTACCATAGCCCTTTGGGCAAAATGGCAATTACTGGGCAAGGGGTGGATGCCAGAACCCTGCAGAACAAGTTAATTTGATTACATTTCCATTATGAACTATAAACACAGTTTTGCTGCTCGACTGAGCCAATTAAAGGCTTCCTGAAGCTAAAAGCCGTTGACAGCGCAACAGCCCCATTGTTCTCAAACAATAAAGTTGATTGTAATCATTTGTCACCCTTAAACACATTTAAAGCATTAGTATTTCCTTTTCTTTATTAAACATACCCTCAATTAATTTTTTTTTTTAAATATATATATATCAGGCTTTTTCATTCATTTATTTTATCTGTTGCTGCCAGTGAGCAAAGATTTATTTTCTCTAATTCAGTTGTGATGTTCTATCTTGGTGGATGAAGCATCCTGTGGCAACATGAATAAACATGCATAGACAGTGTTTGGCAGCCAAAAGAAAAAAAATAAGCAGCCAACCAGCCAGACATGGAAGGCAGGCGCTGAGGAAACACAAGCAGTCTGATTTGGAAGTCAGGCTGCCACCACATTTCACCTGAGGCTGCACAAGGCACTCGCTGGTCTTTCCTGGCGTGAGCACCATTGCGAAGAAAACAAGCATTTAGTCCAAATTTCAGCAGCTGTTGGCTCTCTGGAGCAGTAAACATGTTTAATTAACTACATTTCACCAAACAGGGAGATACATATGTCATAAATATGCACTGTGCGTAATTATGGCATCGCAGCTGAAAAGTAAGCGCACTCCCACCACGATAGTACCACATATAGGACTTGTGATAAGTGCTTCAAGTTTAGACAAATTAAAAGATTTCATCAGGTATAGGTCTCATGAGTCTGTATCATGACAAGCCTAAGGCCAGTGTGGCATCAATGTGAGCATGCAGCTCTACTTTATGGGGCTACATGCAAAACAGATTGAGCTTTCTATTTTTTGTGATGGAGTGTTGTACGAGTGGGTGCAGATGAGCGGTTTTGTCATCAGTCTTTGTAGGAACTAGGAAATGCCTTTGATTCCTTAAAACTGTATAGTTCTCTTGATGGGGTTGTGTAATCTTGTACATATTGATTTTTCTATCTTTCTGTGGATGTGTTTGCGTGTGTGTGTGTGTGTGTGTGTGTGTGTGTGTGTGTGTGTGTGTGTGTGTGTGTGTGTGTGTGTGTGTGTGTGTGTGTGTGTGTGTGTGTGTGTGTGTGTGTGTGTGTGTGTGTGTGTGCTAGTGTGTCACTAACGTAGATGAATTATGATCTGGTGCTCGCATTAGAGCAGAGAGTTTTAATCACACAAGGATTCAGAGTGTTTTAAACAAATGCTTTTTTGTAAGCATGGTGGATTATCATAAGATTTAAAGATTTGGAAATGGCTGACAGCTGTCAAGCTGCATAATAATGTACGTCCAGAAAATTATAGCAGTTGCCGGTTGGCAGAATGTCAATGCTGCTATCTAGATTAAAGCTCAATAGGCAGGAACATAAGCACCAACCGTGTGTGCGCACACAGAAACACTTACACAAACACACCATGCACACGTTTACACATGCATCCAACAATGTACACATAAAAACACATTCGCTCACAAGACATAGATTTCAGCAGCGGAGGTTTTTAGGAGGAAGGAGAATAAACAGAAACTGCTAAGAGAAGAAAGACAAAATATCATATGTATTTACTGGATATTTCAATGAGAGGGTCTAAATGAGTCTTAAAATGGCTTGCTGAGAGCAGCCTGTAGAAAGGTTCCCCCCATGGATCTATCATGTATCCTCTTGTGTACGGGAGCAGCCAGCTGTATTAAAAGCAGCAGGAATCTCGGTAGGAACCTGCTGAAAAACAAGTACATGCCACCTCCGGTTTCCCTGGGGAAACTCGTGTGCCTGTGTGTTGCCTAATTTAGGACATCCTCAAAGGTCCTCCCCTCGCAGGCAATGACTACCGCATCCTTAACTGTATGCACAGGCCCTGCTGCACTGCCACTCATTTTGCAAACAAGGACTCCCCATGAGGATGAGATCTGCTTCCTACTACAGAAGCACAAGGCCTCTCCGGATGCTGAGAGGACCCCCTGCAAGGACTGCAACTGCGTCTTCACTAAAGAACCGAAAGCAGAAATTGTGCACAATAGAGGAGGCCCTTCTCCATTGAAAGAGCGGGAGCGCAGAGGAGTGAATCTCTCACCAATGCTAATGCACAGCCGGGGAACATTCGAGGGGCCAGAATACCAACTGCAAGGATGAGAAAGAGGTCTGTTTGGGGGAGGAAAGGTAAAGCCCTGTGAAGTAGCCTCGAAGTGCTCAACAGATCCGCACAGACTCCGGGCATGTTAGCTTGAGTAAAAGATGCTAATAACAGCTAGAGAAACTGTGCCCTGCATAACAAGAGACGCCTGAGACTCTTTTCAGATAAGGTTGGGAGCACTTTAGAGCAATGCGACCTGTTCAAAGACAAACAAGCAAAGGGATTATGCTGCTTTTAGCACTTTGGTCTACTGAGCATTGTGATTATAAGATGGGGAGTGCATAGAAAAGCCACTTCTCATTTGAATCAACTTCCAAAATGAGCCTTTTTTTTTCTCCCCCCCCTTTGGGTGCTATAGAAGTATATGCTTCAAGGATTTGTATATGTTTGGTTTTGTATGTATGTTGTTTTGTATGGTTTTTATTACAGGGGGTCATACAGAGCCGCAAATTATAGAAGCATTTCTGATCTATCTATCTATCTATCTATCTATCTATCTATCTATCTATCTATCTATCTATCTATCTATCTATCTATCTATCTATCTATCTATCTATCTATCTATCTATCTCAGAAATGTTTCTATAATTTGCGGCTCTGTATGACCCCCTGTAATAAAAACCATACATTACACTTTGTCTTTTATCAACTTACTTTCAGTTCTTGTGACAATTTATGCTCTTCCAATTGTGAAATATGGAGGCAGGATGGATTTGCTCTTCCTGGCTCCATGTTTTTATTTAGCATCTATCGAGCTCATTATTTTGTCACTGGTCAAGAGGTCATGCACTAACAGATGACAAGTGAGGACCCGCACTAGTTTCACAGTGAATGTATGATTAGTGTACATCTTGTTTCGCGCCTGTATGCTCAGATCTCTGACTGTGCTGCACATAAATGAAACATACATTCATTCTGTTCCAAGCACATCACTTTCTCTGAGTCTCTAAGCATGAGTATGAAAGTGGACATCAGACAAATGCAATAGAGCCTTCAAACAGTGGCCCAGCGTCATTGCTCAATAGTCATATTCACACAAGTAGATGACAGCCTGCAGAAGGCTATAAAGGTGGCCTATAGGCAGGAAGGGCAGCTCAGTGTACAATAGCAGTGAAACAATCCGAGGTTTCTAGGGCCACTGGACTTTCTATAGGTTCCATTAGAGGTCTAGAAGACCTGCAAATATAAAATGTGATAAACTGAAATATAAAAATATAATGTAATGCATTGAAACAACAGACAGGTCTTCTTTTTTTTTTTTTTTTTTTAATGATAAAGACTTTGTATTATCATGATTTAATTATTTCACATTGCTCACAATGACAAATGTACCGTTTCATTTAAACCAACCATTTGTCTCTAACAACGTACAGATTTGAAGAGGCAGACTGTTCTCCGTAAACGTTTGGAGCACAATGGAGTGTGTGGTGGAAATGAAACCGGCAATTTACACTCGTTGTTGTTTGAGGCAATTAATTTAACAAGTGACGAGTTTAATCTAATGTCTCTGTCAGTCTTCTGATTTGAGTTTGTTTAAAAGCATAGTTTTTAGCAGTTTTCCTTGTCTTCATTTACGTCTTGTTGCCTTTCTCTATTAACCAAATACCTTCATCTCCACCACAGACTTTATTGTGCGCTTCTTCCATCGACAACAGTGGGGTATTTGGGAAAAAAAAAAGAAGAAAAAAAGAAGAAATTTGAGTCTTACCTTGAGCCTGAGCGCTGAGGATGCAAGTCGTCAACAGCAGAATCCAACAGGAGACCGACACCTGTCCGACCTGTTCAGTCCGCCCAGCTCTGACCATGGTCCGCGGTGGTGCCGTCGAGCCTCCGGTGCGGATCCCACGTCTCCACGCTGGGAACATGTTGCTCGGTGGCCACACACTCCCGGGTAAGAGTCCTGGCTGCTGCTGGTCCTGTGCGTCAGACTGCTCCTCACTGTTGATGAGGGTGAGTGACTAGGGGGTGGGGAGGGGAGGGGGGGGGGAGAGAGTGTGGAGAGACTCCGTCAGAGAGCACCAGGCATGCAGACAGACATGCGGTAGTATGGAAAGCCTGTGGACAAGTCCAGCATGAGCAAGGCGGAGTCAGTCCAATTGAATTTGCTCGGCTGTCAAGTGCGAGAGACGGAGTATTGACATCATCTTCTTACTGCTCCGAATAGCCTCCGAATGTATCACAGAGATGGGTGAACTCAAACATATGACGAGGCGCTGACTGCACACAGTCTCTAAGTTCATGACAGCCTTTTCCTGATTTAAGAAAAAAGATGAGAGATTTTGTTTATTTGTTCTCTAAACACTTCACTGCAACTATTCTTGCAGAAAGGCACTCTCCATGTCCGGTGGCCAGCAGTCAGGCTGCACTGTAACTCCCAGGTGTGTAAGGTATAGTGCAAATACACTCAACCACCATTCAGAGGTTAAAACAATTTCCTTATCCTTAAAATAAACTTCCCCTCTTGTGCTCTTGTGTTTGCTTCAAGGGTGGCCGCTGACTTTACATTGAAGTTGTTCTTTTTTATGAATTGACCATCACAGACTATAAGCAGTGCGCACAGCCCGAGTCAAGTAATCCCGAACCAAGTGCTCTGTACGCTATTGCCACCACGCGGCAGAAAGCGGTACGGACTATACTCTTTGGACAGCTATGATTGATTGTTGACATATTAAAACCAAAAGCCTGGATTACAAAACTACCTGATGACAACTAAATCTTTCCAAATAGCTGTTTTTGCGTGTGTGTGTGTGTGTGTGTGTTTATTTTACTGCCAAGGATAAAGAATTTAACTGGGTCACAGTCTAAAAAATGAGTGGTGTGAGTCCTGTTCTCTAAATCTATTTATTCTGCATCGCTCCCAGTTAAATGTGGCTGTGTGGTAAAACCAGAACAGAGAAACCATCACACAGAGAAGTAGCATAGTAAATTGCTTACACCTGACCAATTTAATGTGATTCGGGAATGAGTCTGAGACCAGGTAATGGCAGACTGTTACCGTCTTTGAATGCTCATCCCATCAAAATGCTTCCTCATCAGACAAAGGAATAAAGGCAAATTTGAGAGCGCAGTAATGGTAGGCACTTCTGAAAACAGAGGAGAGTACATATGGGCTGTGATACCAGCTTTGTTGTCCTTGCTCCTTTTGAACTTATTGAAAAATGCATGCAGAGCAAGGGAAGTTTCAGAGAGCTGTCACAATACATCTGTAGGTGTGCCATTAGGTGTGAGTTTTAAAGACCAGCAGTAATATTGACTAACAGGGAACATCCGAGGCGCCGTGAGCTAAGTAAAGCCTACCGCTGCTTTTCAAAGAGCCTGGCTGAAATGTAAACAGAGGTGGTACTCTCTGTCTGTGGGATGCTGCCTCACCTCCATCCTTTTTATGCTGTGCATTGAATAGCCTTGCTGTGAATCCGTTTCCCTGTCCTTTACTCCACAAATGTTAAACTTCCCCTTTTTCCCCTGTGTCTTACAAAGTCTTATTGTTACCAGGTCCTAATTTGGTGTCATCCATTGCTCCCTCCTTTTATTTCCCCTCTCCTCACCCTGCTGCCACCCCTTGCACCAACCCCCTCTTGATAATGATGTGCTGATTATGAGGCTCTTAGGCCAGCAGATTGCTCTCCAGTCTCATTCGCATGCAGTGGAAAATTGCTGCTGTCTTGGAGCCCCCACCCTGCTGTGTGTATCAGGCAGGTTGACATTAGCAAGCTGCCGGGAACAGTGCTCAGGCACGAGGGCAGGTGCTCTGTCTCCGTCTCTATAACTGTTCTGCAGCAGAGGAAACAGAGACTGCCTGATGCTACAAGCCACGCTGGGGGGGCACCACAGGCGGGTGTCAAACAATAAGGTATTGTGTAGCTGACATTTATACATACACATACTGAGAATAGCTACTTGTATTTGCCAGGTGAGTCACTGTGCATTACAGCATTACACACTGAACCTAGAAAACAAACTGATTTCTGCATCATCAAAATTGCCTCTTCTAATTTCTGAAGAAAATGTGTTTAATTAAAGTCAGCTATGACAAGTAAACTAAATGACAACTAACAGTCATTTCAAAAGAAAGAATATTAGATATTAATATCCAGTATCCATTTCTTGTCTCTTAAAAGAGGTACTCGATGATTACATCTTGGTCTCAATTACTAGAAATTCAAAGACTAAATTACTTGACTGACATTGACTGACACACTATGGGGGAAAAGTTGTGTAATAATAATAATATTAAAAAAAAAAACATTCATTTTCAAACATTGGGCAACCTTCTTTCAACTGCAAATTATTTCTCTTTAACAACCCAGTCTGTGTTTATTTCTCATAACAGGCAGAAATGTTTCAATAATTTTTTGCAATCAAGTGTAATTTTCTTGTAGTGTAGCATTTAGTAAAACGTAACTTATGTAGAAAACCTTTTTTTCCCCTCAACTATCAGACTATTTAGATGTTCCAACATGTCCAAACGAGCAGATGTTTTTCGGGGTTACTGACAGTCAATTGGCAGGTTACTGGAGTTCTCCATCAGAGGGACTGTAACTATAATGCACTCTCATATAACTCAATAACTACTTATTTTGGTCTGGGAGATGGGGACTGCACCATGGCCTTTTGAAATCTGTTCTCTTTCCATCAGCTCGCCTGATTTGAAATGGCTTGATTGGAATGAGGTTCATTTGAGATTGGCCCTGTGCTGCCTCACTTATGTATGCAGGCATGATAGTGCAAAGGGAAACAAAGTGACCATGAAATAACAGTTTGCATCTGTGTGTGTGAGCAATAAAGTTACCATGGTTTATCTGTTCTAAACAGAAAAACAGAACAGCCATTTGCTTCAGCTTTGTTCTTCTTTCTCTGTGTTCCTCTGTAGATGCTCGTGCCATCTGACACACATGTTGTCAGTGTTGATTTTGCAGTGTTGATGTGCTTTTCTTCGGGGAAAAAAAACTTGTTTTCTCGCAAGTGCGAGCAAACTGTACATACACTGCACGCTGCTGCATCAGTCTTGACACTTCATCTACAGCACCTCACAGAGAAAATCAGATTTCTCCCCAGTAACAGATCATCTCAGCTCTTTCTTTGAGACAGTGGTAAAACTGCAAATCGAAACATGAAAAATACAACCAAACTTCTGCCACAAGATGCATAACTCTATCTAAGCAAAGACATCAGAGGATAGCATCATATTATATGTCTTATATCTGCTTCGTCCACACAACAAAACCCAATGTGTGTGTCTTTGTGCAACTTCTGGTCTTGCAATTCTTTTAGGATTACGCCAACAACTTAAGCTGCTAAATAAAATTATTCTAAACAACATATACTAACCACAGCATACAGGGCATATGCAGATACATATAGTCAAGTTATCTTAAAAAAAAACAATACTGAATAGGTCTCAGAATATTAATAATATCAAAATATTATACTGTCATTACCCAAGGGACAACTCACTTAAGAATATTGCCTTGAATAACTGGCATAATTGGTTTCCTCCAGTCTCACTTTGATGTAAATAACATTACCAATTTTCCAGTCATTTTGCATTGATCCTCCACTGCAGATTTGTGCCTCAAGAAGCAGCTGGAAATTGAATGTTTTAAAATGAAGATGTGGAGTATGCATTTCATTCAAGTTGTCAGAGAAACTGCACTACCTGAAAGATGCAACATTATTGGGATTGATTCTGTGCCTTGCCGGTGGCAATTTCTGACCCCCATACATTGACAGAAATGAGCGTACAAAATAGTATACATGAACATACATGTGCATTACATTTGATGGAATGCAGAGTCAAGCAGTTACATTATGACTTTGCACTGTGGCACTTGACAACACTATATCATTGCTTACAAAACAATTATTTTCATGAATCTGTTTCGCTTAACAATTTGACATTTGTTGAGTGACTGTTGTGTTCCGTTTTATATTCATAACTATTTCACCTGCCTGTATCACTCTCTGTGACCTTCACCGCACTGATTTGTCAATTCATTGTTTCAGCATCCTCTCCAAGTCCTTGTGTAGAATGAAGGGCTTGCAAGAGAAAGCACTGCTGGTAGAGTTTGTGTTGCATGTCCTCCCTCTCACTTAGTCAGCTCCATGTGAACAGCTGATAATTTGAGAGCTGTAGCTCACAGCAGCTAATGAAGAACATTACCTTCTTTACATATGGTCATTGGGAGTGTGGAAATTGTGCTACTGTACATACACAGGGAAATAATCTATGTGCTGCAGAGTTATCAATTTTCTTACTAAGTAAATCAAATCCATGAATCAATCTAATAATGACAGCTCTCTTCTCCTTGCATAAGGAAAGCAGTTCATAAATCACTAACAGGTGGTATCACTGCAAACCAAATGAAGCTAAACTGTGACATAGAGAAGCCCTAGAAAGCATATTGATGATCATGTTTGACCAGTGGCTGGTAAAGGTCGTCTTTGTCATCTTCTTATTCAGACGTTGGAAGGTAATTAAAGCAGCTTTTTACATGTAGTGCAAAATAATGCTTGTTCCCACTCTTACCCAATTCTGCCTTTTGGCTGATCGCATCACACTGTTAAATCCTTGAGCCCCTAAAACCCCGCCATGGTATATCATGGCATTATAAAATACCCTGGGCACACTAAAGATTAGGTGGGATGAATGGAGATATCGAAGCCAGAGGTCCCTTGCGATTTCACACTGGTTTTAGCATGTGAAATTCTTCCCTGTAGCGTTGGTAAGTCTGCGTGAATGAAGCTGTTGCAGCATACCTGTTCAACCCAACATCTAAACAGGGAAGAATCCATATTTTGGCTTTAATAACATTACAATGAGGGTCTCTGTGGGGCTGTGCCTGCTTCCTGGTGTTCATTACTGCCTGGCGTTGCCGCAGTTTGTCCGTAAGCAGTACAGGAGGCAGAGTGGAAACAGCCCCTTGAGTTTAACAAAGTGTAAAGAATTTGAAACCTGATGATTTCCAAAAAACAACACTTCTATATTCACAGCTAGCATGGGCAGAATTTTAAAAACATAAACAGCATGTCTGACCCAGCTGTGTCGATCCCACAGAGATGAAACTATTGTCTGCTCGGTCTGAATACATTAGCTGCATTTTCAACACAGTGAATTATGGGGCAGAATGCTTGTAATCAGATCAATGGGTTTGAATTATTACACTGTACAGATGCCATTAGACCACATTAGCAGGCTAAACTTTAGCCAATTGAATTGCCCAAGAAGCTCTGCTGTGACAGAGTGATTTATGTATTTTCAGGAGTTTGGCTGCAGTATAATGTAAATGAATGTTGTGGAGCTCTTGTGTTCCCATGTGAGTCGGGCATTGTTTTTGTCTGGAAAACACAAGACAAGGTGTGTGCTGAAAAATTTGTATTCAGTCTAAATGCTTCGTACCTTTCCTTCTTATTGTCAACACAATTGCAGTGTAAATAAAGAGTGACTCATCTTTATGGAGCTCCGCAGCAAGTTAGAGAACATGTCTTGATGTTTAGTTACATCGACTGTGCAGTGTCAGAGAAATTTACTCTCAGAGTGACTGACATAAATCACTATTTAGACATCAACAAATACGACATATGGCTTTGACATGCCAGCGATCAGTTAGTAATGACACAGAAGAGTCTCACAGATGTCTTGGAGGAGCATTAACTGACTGTCATTAGGAAATTACTCCCAATAGAGAGAAATTAAAACATTAGCAACTTGATCCCGTTCTGTAAATGAGCCTTAAAAAATGGCTCCTTTGCATTTTTTTTTAAAAGGTAATTGCCCGCAGAAGATTGGACGACCTGTTAACAGATTATTGATAGCATTTGTGGGATTTGCCATAAACTGACATATTGATTTTCATAAAGCAACAATAAAGTGAACTGTGAAGTAAATCCAACCATAACCCAGTTATAACAGCATCAAAGCTAATGAGATTTGATGGAGCTATTCAGGCTAAGGGTTTATATTCTTTGTGTAATTTCTTATTTTCAGTATTCAGCCCACGTCCTCCACTGTTTAACACCTGAGAGGTAAAGCCACACAAGGTTAACAAAGCAAGTCATCATTTTCATTAGAGAAGCCACTTGAGCTAATCATAGAGAGCTCTTGTGAAGTGATTATGTCAAAAACATAATTGGTGCCCTTGTGACGTCAATATATTGTGTTTGAAATTAGACAGCTGCAGTAACTTCAGCAGACATAGTCTTATGATAGAGGTCACTTTTGTCATTAAGAGTATGGAGCCAAACCTTTTATCCTGGCACTGAATATGGCTGCTCCATAAATTTGATTCAGTGCCAACGGGTAATCATGTCCTTTAAGTCCATTAAACATTAACCACTGAGCAGGCCCGTGGTTGTCTTTTTGACGACAGTCTTAGATTGAATAGACTGAGCGCATTCCAGGTTCACATATATTTCCCCCCTCGGGCAGTAAGAGAGGAGAGTTAGATATTATCTCCTGATGATGCAACAACCTCCATCAGCCCATACAGTCATCCAAACCTCCAGGAAGAATACCTGTGGGCTTCAGCAGCCTCAATAGTCTACAACGGATTGATTCTATTCCCAAAAGCAACGCTTTTATGTTTCAGCTTGGGGTTTACCTCTGCCAAGGGATCGCAGTAAAACACATCAGAAGCAGCTTTATCTTCATCATTTCTGATGTTTACCTTTCTTATATACACATTAAAAAGCCACCAACAATAAAAACATAATTAAAACTTAACTTTAGGATGCTGATGTCATCCCCAAGTAATTATAGTGAGATAAAAAAATAATCAGCTCGATTAAAGTGTCGTTATTTTTTATAATATCAACATAAAAAAGTTAAAACTGCTCAGAAGTCCTATCGGACCTCCAAATCAGAGGCAGGTCTTCAGGTGGAAAAAACATAGTTCTGTAATCTTGGTGTGAGAGATTTGGCCTACATTCAGTCGGTCATGAGTGATTCTACCTTCTGATCCAACATTGTCCCCTGGCTTTCTCTGTCACAACAGAGCGATCTTCCTCGGGCGTATTTGCACACATACCACACTATGGCCAAAAAAAAAAAGAAAAAAGAAATGCTCTTTCTTCCCCTCCTTCTGATCTTCCAGTTTAAGAGAGCACGCAATGATGAAGACACTCTACTGGCTCCGAGAAAACTTTAGCTCCGGCCCCGTCAGCCATAACAACACACCCTGTCTGCAGCGACTCTCAGACGGTGAAGACAGTGGACAAATGCCAACTAGCTGCTCCTGGAGCTCTTTCGATCAGGCCGAGACAAGCATGACTAGTTGTGGCATGGACTGACCCAAACTGAGAGTAGCCTCCTTTGTGTTTGTGCTGACAGATGGCTAACAGGATGTGGGGGAATCAGGATGAAGTCCGTGGTTAGAATGCAGGTCACCAGTCGAGTAATAGAAGCTGAACACTGACGTTGTGAGTCAAATTTGGACTCAATGTGGATGTGGATGTGTGCCTTGAGGCCAAGCGCCCACTGTCCTCTGTGCTTCTCTGTGTCACCTCATGACAATTCACCTTGAGCAGATGTGACTGCATACACACCACAGCCAAAAGGCCCTCTCTTTGCTTTTTGTCACCTCTGTCTGATCTTACAACCATTCCAGCATGCCTTCTAAGTTCAGGTGAGAAGTCTGACCTCCCGCTGCATTGCAGACCATTCAGGGCATTTATGTTCTGCACACTCTTTTGTCCTACAAGGCAAATGACAACATTATTTTTTTTAGAAGTTGTTTGAACAAAGAGAAGCTGACTCACAGAGCATCCCAGAAGGTTCAGTAGTATTTTTTTTTCCAATTCTCTTGCAAAGAGGTGTGTAATATTCTGCTCTCCTGCTAATTTGTGTTACCAGTGGTTTTCTGAAACCTTTTCAAAGAATCGCTTCCAACTCATTGTGTATGCACAACTAAAGCAGGTCTTTGAATTTGTATACCCTACCACCACCAAAACCACCAAATATGAAATAAGCACTGTAATGACAGGAATTTTTAAGTAGACCTCCAACAACTATTTATACTAGTTTTTTTGTTTTCTTTCTCAGACACAGACCCACTGTTGCTCCTTTAACAAGTTTCAGTGTGCTTTCTTTTGCTTTCTGAACAATACTCTGTCTTTGCTGTGTTGTGTATCCGAATTCCAACCCAATGTGTGCTACACCTATCATAATCACCAGCACTGCTGCAGGAGTGAGAGCTGAACGCAGTCCCTGGACATTAACTTACAGGCTGCAGCCTCTGAACTGTATAAGAAATGGGGCCAACGATCAACCATAACAAAGTGGAGAGTGGAAGGTGGGAGGGAGGCTGAACTGGAAACTGTTCTTTTAAGGGTAAGATAATCAGGTTGTTTCAGGTCCAGGATGGTTCACCACATTGCTTTTGGATCTCCCCCCGACATGCAGAAACAGAGGAGAAAATACACGATTCTCTGTCTTCTAGGTCAAAACATAATCTTTCCAATTATACAGACCAAGTCATCGAGTAAAAAGCTTGTCAAAGCTGCTGCAGTGTTTTGAGCTGATTCGTTGAAGGATTTGCATTACTAAACCTCTCACTTTAGACATCATTATGGGTCATTTAATTCAATGTCAAATGTCTTGGCTAAAATTCATTTTTCATTCACTTTTTGTGGCTCTGTTAGAGAAGATCAAAAACAAAAAAATAGGAATCAGGATGATTAATTATTTGACTGATATGGATATGGGCTCCGTTTTTGTCGCTTTAGGCTTTTTAGTCAGAAATTAGCCAGAAATTAGCTTCCCCCCCTTTTTACAGTTTTCTTTCCTATATTTTCTTCTTTTGGACTAGCTTGTGTCTCATTCATTCCTCAGTTCTTTTCCACCTCTCTGTTGTTCCAATTTCCTGTTTCCCCCGTCTCCAATTTTCTTTCACATTCTCTGTTCAAATGTCAAGAAGCAGCTGCCAGTGCCTTGCCATTGCAGTCTGTGCTCATAAATCTGCGCTAATTCTCCACCTCTCTTCCATGGTGTATAAATCTTTTCACTCACGAGAGCACTGGTCCTTTTGATGAATGGGATGGAGAAAGAACTGGATGCCAAGCAAACTCCAGTCGAGCCCGTAGTCCTCAAAAATACAGACAAAACAGTATTAAAGTAAGCAGCAGAAAAGCTATCCATTAATTTGGGACTTCTTTATGACATTACATGCGGTGGAAAAGATTATTTTCTTTTTGGTTTGATCTTTCAAATATATTTTTTAAATAATTTATATCATATTAATATTCATATAATAATAATAGGAAGAATGCAGTCCCTATAATGTGCATTATTTTATGAGTATTACTCTTTTAAGATTTAAAAAAACACTCAAACTTCTCAGAAAAAAGTATCAAATAAAACCTTAACAGCCAAAAGTTTCAAGTAATTTATTCACACACAAAAAAAGGTCATGTTCTGATTATTGGGTTCCTCAGTGAAACACTGACGGTAGTGTACAAAGTCACGAGCAAAGGTTGAGGCTTGACTAAGCACAACACTGGATCATCTATTTGCCATAACAACACATGAGTCAGCGCCAGCTCAGTACAGAGGACTAGTTTGTTACCTCCCAAGTGCATTTGTGAGTGGGCGTAGTGCTGATGCAAAGGGAATTAGGATTTACGCAGCCATGAGCTAACAAACAGTTGTTATTTTGTGCTTCATTAATACCAGCTGCTTGAGTAGGCTCACTTGATCTACATGTCAACACACATTATCGAGTCAATCATGCAGCTTGACTACTGGCAGAGAAACCAATCATAACTGATCTCTTTGCCTTACCGTGGGCAAGAAAGAGAAAGAAACACCGGTCCGGCTTGTCAAGTGCCAGAAACACTCCTTCAAAGAGACATCTCGATGACACAGTCCCCTGGCACACTCTGGGCATTTGTCCATCACTTTGAGCAATAAATGAAAGTGCGACAGATGACATCAGTCATTATGAAAAGGTTGTCATGGCACCTCTTCATTGCAGCGCTCAATATCAAGTCCACCTGATACTTCGCAGGTGATGATGGAAATGCTGTATTCAGTCCCCAGCTGGCAAAGGGGGGAAGTTGATGTCTGAACTCAACTGTTAAGTGACACATTAAGACTCTGTATGCTTAGAGAGATACAACACAGTCTTAAACATTTGAATTCATAATACTGTATTGATAGCCATATAGTTTATTCATCAACATT
Source organism: Brachyistius frenatus (assembly GCF_029030835.1). NCBI lineage: Eukaryota > Metazoa > Chordata > Actinopteri > Embiotocidae > Brachyistius > Brachyistius frenatus. Next base: position 2,359,281 of record NW_027210642.1, on the reverse strand, counting down.
ATTGATCAATACAGTTACAGTCAATATCAGCAACTGCAATTAGTTCTTAAAAGAATCCAAATCATTAATGTCACATTTTATAGCAGCAATGTCAGAAAATGTGTTACCTGAGAGTAGGAGGGCAGCAATATACCACAGTAAAGTTTACAGTGAAGAAATATCTGACTCCTGAGATGGTATAAATTGATGACCTATGTGCACAGGCACCTCTGTGGACCCAGTGTGCCAGTCTAAATCAGGATAGCCAAACAGAATGAGCCTTTTTTTTTTTTTTTTTTTTCATATCAGTGCTGCTGGAGTAACCACTGGCCCAAAGGTCTCCCACAACTCCAGATGGCCAGATGGTCTGTCCTTGAGTGGCCACAGACTAAAAGTTAAAGAAGCACGCTTCTGAAAAAGCTGTTCGCTCATTAGACATGCTGGAGGTTTTGTTTGGAGAAGTGAATAAAAACTGACCTCCTCTGCTCCACAACTGCTTCCAAAAAGTACCTTTAGTAGTGGCTTGGTAGTGCTTTCAGCCAAACACTAATTTTGGTAATGACAATGGTAACATGCTGATGTTCACTATCATTAGAATGCTAACATTTGCTTATTAGCAGCAAACACAGCTGAGGCTGATGGGAAAGTCATTAGTTCTGCAGATGTTTGGTCATAACCCAGCACCAGACAGGCTGACAGCAGCAGCCATTTCACCAAATGCCCCAAAACAGCATTAGGTTCATGTGACACAGCTATCTAGTGGCCACAGAACCTTTCCATGATTAGCCTGCTATTTGTTTCCTACATTCAATATTGGTTTCTTACGAACAAAACCACTCCCTAACCTTAACCAAAGTAGTTATGATTGAAGTCATGATGGTGAAAGTCCCCTAACTTTAAAGAAGTAGTAATTTTAACCCATACCATGATGTTTTTCTAAAACTAACCAAAGCAGGAAGATAACTGGGGCGATTCAAGGCTCATCCAGTGGTGTGAGGGGGTTACAGACATGATCATAAAAATCACAATTATCAAACATGTTTTATATTTACGACATGAAATATTGTAATGTGAAAGGAACAGCAAGGGAAAATTGAAAAGAAACCTGAAACAGCCAATGAAAGCGAGCAGAGCACGAAGCGTCACCATTTCCACAAGCCTGGAGCAGACCAATATCAATATAGATCAGAAAATGTCTAAAAATGACTACATATGTAATGACCACAGGTTTCACTCTCCCTTCCACCTGTATCAATAACAGTAACGTCAGCCTTGCAACACAAGTGCAAAGAGCTGATGAATATGTTTGTGTTGCTCTGAAGTTTTATAATTCAAGTTTCTTTAAGATGTCGAGTCCCCGGAATCACCTCTCTTAAATCATTTAGTATAAACGCCAACTGTGTGGTCCTGCTTCTTGATAAAATCATCTGGTGCATGCTTTCTCATGATTAAGTATATGCCTCACCTCACTAAACCTTAAATATGTTACATTGTATTGAGAAGGAACTGACCTGCTGATGGGGATGTCAGATGAAAAAAATGGTTTGTGTGTGTCATTTGAAGGGCACATACACAATTTTTTTTTAACCGGGAGGACTTATTGAAAATATTTGAAAAAGCTAAAGGATTGAGCAAAAAATGATAATAAATACAGTTCATTATAAGGAGTGCATGAATGTATTTACCACATTTTGAAACATCCATTTGAAATTTCAGGAAAATGAAAAATCTCAACTCCCTCATTTGGCAACCATGAATATAATACATTATGTTTTAATCCATCTGTGTTGAGATATTTTACTGAACAAATGAAAACGTTCACGTGTTGAAAACAACCACCTGACTCAATAGAATTTTCCCAGACACCATGGATATGTGTAAGAAAATGACCTACCAAAGATGCTCCCTGCTAACATCTTTTTCCTCAATTCACCTTTTTTTTTTTTTCTTTCTTTTTTCTGTCATCACTGAATGTGTCATGCTACTTACCAATTCGATCTTCCTCCCCACCCAGTTGATATGAGGAATGTGGAGACGGGGGGTGCTAGAGAGGAGACCATGGGGGGTGGGGTGGAGGGAACTTGGGGTAAAATATGAGTGTCTTACCAATCCCGATGAAATGCTGGAGTCGCCTGTGCCCTCCCCACCACTATAACTCACACAGCGCTGCTACACCTTCTGTGACAGGTTCAGTAAATCTCTCACCGTTTTTACTGTTTAAACTCTCTTACTCATTGCTTAATTTGAGCCATCCTCCCGAGTCAGGTGGTGGAAGCAGATTGTAAACACTGTGCCAAGTGCCATTACGGCTTGTTCTGAAGGGATGGAGCTCAGTTACTTCATACATACATGAATATACTACATCCATGCAACTAAATGTGTTGACAAGTTTGTGCGATGTGTGACGTGCATGTTTAAGTCGGTGTCTGCGAGTAAGGAAGGTATCAGCAGCAGTAATCTAATTATCCTGACACTAAGTGAAGTGCACTGAGGGATTATGTAGGTTAAGCACTGCATTCCATTAGTGGTCTGACACGTATCACCCCTATCAATTCATTATCTATAATTATCCTGATATCAGCTCAAAAGACCAACCCGTTGTACGAGAATGTGAGAACCCCAAACTGTGCTGTACTTTCGGTGCTTTGATGCTTGAATCCCTGAAATAGCCTCATTTCCACACTCACAACAATTCACTAACAGCATGCACTGCAGCAGGAGGAGATGGGGATTAAGCTGAATTGTCACTGGGGTTTGTATCTGTGCATGATCCGGGTATGAAAGTCAGCACGAGTGGGAGGGTTAAAAAAAAGATTTTAAGTCACCCTCGGGTGCAGAGGGGTCTACTTAGCACATGAATAATGTAATGAAATAGCTGGTGATTTATTCTACAGTAAACACCCTTTTGACAATGTTTTCAGATAGTGAGTGTTTGTAGGTGGTTATGTGTTTTGACACCTCAATGCACACCGGCATCTGGATGTCGCCATCTGAGTGGATGTGGAAGTGTGAACCTGCGAGGTGTTGGTTGAGCACATCACAGGTGATGGCCGTGTGTGGGTTTGCTGTCCTCCATCATTCCACCTCTCCTGCCCGTCCCCGAATTTCACGGCTGTTTCATGTCATTCATTAATGGATGCCCCAGGGCCAACAATAGCTCACTACGGCCTTTTATTACTGTCACTTCAATCTCAGAGCCGTCAAGGTCAAATCTACTTCACTGTCTTTCACCTGTCACACTCAGCCCGCTGACATTTGTGTTACAAGGAACAAGAAGCAATGCGTGCATGTCTAAAAAAAGAAGGAGAGGGTGAAAGAGAGAAAGAGACAGAATGACAGCGAGATGAAGGAAGGAAAATAATAAAACGTCAGGAGAGCTGCCATGTGAACAGATGTAGTCTGTTCTCTGTCCTTGATTAACCGTGATGAGTATAGCTCCTATGAGGATACAACATGTAAGTAAAAATATAAAGGCAATCTGTTTCCTAGAGAGCATTTTTAATCACAGGATCATTGTTTTTTTGGCGAGAAGTGATTAGTTTTCAAAGACAGTTGAGGACTTCATACAATTAAATGTTGCCACATACTGAAAGAGAGTTAGGCATTCTAACTCCTATGGTACATTGTCAATTGTACTGTTGTGTACACACACACACACACACACACACACACACACACACACACACACACACACACACACACACACACACACACACACACACACACACACACACACACACACACATATATATACACACACATATACATATATACACATATATATACATATATACACAACAGACACAGTCCCAAAACGTGTTTATCGCACCATGTATTATGCAACACAATTTAACAGCAACAAAACCCGCAACCTCTGAAGTCACCAAGAAGTTGATTCATCTCCTTCCCACATGGCTGTTTTACTAAACCTGTGTAACTACAACACAGAACACGGTGATCCTAGTTTTCTTCCAATAATCTAAACTACGTCTGTTTGAGGTGTGCTGGGCAAAACACTTGTTTTTCCCTGCGACACATGCTGTTAACACATTTCTAATTGTTGTTTCTAGGCATTCGTGTAAGTTCGCCGGTCTGTACGCACCACATGATCACACAGATTATTTGGTTGGCTGTTTTGACATTTAACGTGATTGGCTCTTGACTGATTGCTGTAATGATCATCAGGTGTTATCAGTGGGACATTAAGGTGTTTGTTTTGCATGCTTGCAAAGCCCTGCTTTGTCATCAACCTTAAGTGTGCAAAGTAAGTGCTCTCATATTATGACATCTTTCGCTTTCAGTTTCAGATCTTTTACTATGCATATGAGTATCATTAATATAGGACATGTATAAAACATCTTACTGAGTAAAACTGAATTTGTTTAAAATTGTTACAAACATTTAGCTTTTTATTAATATATTTTGCTTTTTCACCACTCTTCGAGGGCCAGTGCTTTATCTGTAATGAAATAATTGTCCCATAATTTGTGTTGCGTTCCCCATTATCCTTGCTTACCACAATTTCTATCTTGCAGGCCTCGTGACAAGTACGCCTGAGAAAGTGCTTCTGTATTTCATGCTTATATCAGAAAAATGCTTCTTTATGGTTATGAACATTTTGGGTAGGCCAGAACAAAGAATAGCTCTGTTTGTAGTGCCATTTTAGGTTGTAACACTGTTTTTAAGGGTTAGATTTCTTCTCTGAATTGCTGTTCAGGCTGACTTAATCCTTTGTCTCATGAATTTCAGGGATGATGGAGCAGGCCTCAGGGCCAAAGTATGACATCAAGCATTTTTTTTTTCTAAAAGTTGGTCAAAGTGTTCACAGAAAACATCAGCAAATATTACATGTGGTGAGAAGTTTGGACGTATCTCCAGATAGCAGGAAAGTTGTACAATGTTCAGGACAGGCTGACAGCCAATTATCAGCATTTTTTCCTCAACAGAATTCCTTTTGTATATACATCCTCGATGCCAATTCCGGACCAGAAAATAAGACAATTTTTCCAGACAGTGATTTCCTCGAATATCTCATCGCCTAGTGTCTCTGTGTGTTTTTAACAGGCAGGCAGGCGCTCCCATGGGGTTACAGTCTTGCAAGCCGTGCAACTCTTGCCTACAAAGTAAGGAGGAATGCAGACTGGCTGGTTGCAGCCTCTGTATGTGTAAGGAGTGGAGATATTGCTCTGACCGCTGCTGTGACATCTGCTGCCAGATGTGTGTGGATGTGTGCTCTGGCTTGTGCATAGGAGAATGCAGCTACACCTTCTGTACTCTCTGCCTCAGCGTGGCGCGGAGCTGTGTCTTACTTTTTACCACCCGACAAACTGCAACATCGGAGGAACACCGTAGGTCTAATAGTGATAATGCAGCTACTGTATTATACCTATTGCCTTTTTTACTTTAGCTATTTCAATTCTAGCTGAATGTTTTTTTTATCTGTTTTAGAGGCTGTGAGAGATCCAGAACAGCACGTCTAGTGAGCATCTGACGAACATGTGACCAGACCCAAAAGATGCCTTGAAAGAACCGACAGCTACACCAGGTAAATTTAATTTAGCTACACAGTATTTGTTTAGTTTGCTCCATAGTCTTGGCATGTGCTGTGGGATTTTAATGGAACCGGGTCCTTTCTTTCATGAAACAAGAGATGAATGGCAATTTCAACTGCACTCGTATTAAATGAGAACATTTTTCATTTGAACTATTTAATCCACGCTGACCTCTAAAATTCCAACCAAGCTTACAGTGGAACAGATCCAGCCATTTGTATTGTTCACATCCAAGTGCATTTCAGCGATAGTATAAGTGCACTCCATTGGTAAAGAGCTCTTTGATCCCAAGACATGCTGACGACAGAAAAAGTCTCATAATGCATTTAACTACAAACAATAATCACCCTCTTACTTGCAGCGATTTAAAGGGGCCTGCATATGAAAGTTGTTTACAGTTATCATGAGTTGCCCTGGAAGTGGTGAGGCAACATCTCGGGCAGATGTCAGGTATTTGCCTGAGAAAGACCTGTACAGTAGATGGTTGAAGCGTTGCCAAAAATGGTAAAGGGGAGCTCGAATTCAGTGTGATGGTAGTCGTTGCAGTTTGATCTTTTTTTTTGTATCTGTCAGTTATCTCACTGAGGTTTTGTGGATGTGCACAAAAAAACCCTCTGTTTCATGTCCTAATATGCTTGCCAAAAGAAAATAAAGCTGTTTTTGTTCTGTCTTGGATGGCCGGTGTAGTGCTTACATGCATATATGCACTGAACATGTTCTTTTGAGACTGTCCTCCTAAATGACTACACAGGTCTTTTGTGCAAGCAGCCTATTATGACTCATCGATAAGTATTAAAGTCGAGCAACCTCTAGTGGTTATGACAATCTGATGTCCCAGAGAAGTAAAAAGGTTAGATGAGTTTTAATTTGTTAGTGAGGGGGCGGATGGTTTGGTAAAACAACAGATTTGGGTGAAGGAGACCGCTGTTCGCTTCCTGTTTCCAACCACAACTTGGGACAATGTTTACTGTTGCCCTGACAACAAAGGTTGCTTAAAGTTTAAGGAAGAAGTGACTTTAACAAACAACACCGTTCAAGTCATTATTTTAACCTAAACAGTTGACTTTTCCGAACAGTCTTTTTTTGTGCCTAAACCTAACCAGGGGCGCTGATTTGGGAAAGACTCCTGTGGAGCATATGTGAGGGTGGAAAACAAATAATCTGTATAGTTGTGAGGTGAGGCAGACTTGTTGATTTTTCCCTGACAATGAACCTTATCATTGAAAATGGGTGGAATACAAATGCCGGTGGAAAAAGTAGATATGCTTTCTTTGCTGGTTCCACAGTGATATATATATATATATATATATATATATATATATATATATATATATATATATATATATATAAATTAGCTTGATGTCTCAAAATGAGATTGTTGTATTTACAACATTGAGGCAGTGATGTACTACGTTTTGTCATGATGTGTAAACACTCCTCTGTCTAACATAGAGCTGTCATGCTCTATAATTACAACACATTTCCAAAGAAACGAAGAGACAGAAAGACAGTCGTAATGTTATATGAAGGTTGATGCGCTGGGACAATAAGCTCAGACAACAGGCATGAGTCAAGGCTTAGCTGTAGGCTTACACCGTAGGTGCATCAGTATAAATAGTTTTGAGTCACCAAATGTAAAAAGGGGTAGTTTGGAAATACATGGAGCTTTGTGAGAGAAGAAAAACACCCATGTTCCGAGTACAATAAGTGTATTTTGGGAAGAGGCAAGCTGTGAGTGAGGACAACTGGGGTTCAGAGACAGGAATTGTCTTGACCAGAAACAGAGAGGCAAAATGGACATCTATCAGATTTCTGAAAGTGATGGTCTGGGAAGTTTCTGCTTTAATTTAGAAAAACATTTCCAAGTAAGAATTGATGGTGTGAGGTGGTGGAGGGACAGATGCTGTGTGTGACAGGAATAGTAGGCATACTATGTGATAAGTGAGTCTAAAACTAAAGAAATAGTGAGTCTACATGAATGTTTAGGCTAACAAGTACTTACATTTTTGTTTATCCTCTCTATTTGTTATTAACAGGGATGACGCACATTGACAGAAATCCATATTGAAGTATATACAACTAAAGATGTCTGACTTTATTTAAATTGTTAAAAAAGAAATAAACACCTAGAGCCATTATGTTTTAGTTGGGACAACATCAAACAGCATTAGTCATCATAACTTAGAGCTGTATGCTTTAATTTACGATGGCTAATGCTTGTTAAACAACACATAAATTTAGCTGAATTAATGTAAGACTAACAAAATAATGACGGCAGTGGGCTGCACATGTAGTTACGTCTGAAATAAGAAAGATGATGGTAGATAGTGTTTTGAAAGGACGGGCGATCAATTAGGTTGAGGAGGTATAGATTGAGGCTGCAAGGCAATTTAAAGAGACTCAAAGGGTGAAATGTGTTGATTGATATAGTGTATGTCAAACTTCAATGGACAGGATTCAAATGTCAGCCCTGTGTACATTATGGCACGTGAGGAATCCATATCAATATAAAAAAAATATATATATATTTGATTAACTATATATTATTTGTAGTATTGCACCTCCTCTCAAGGTTTGCTGGTCACACTGCAGCTGGACACTAGGCCCTGCCCATCTTTTCACTGACTTACCAGGTGCTTAAATTCCCACACTGAATTTCTGTACAACTGACACAAATTCAGTCCAACAGCAACACCAACTGCACCCTCAAAAATCTACATTTAAGTGATAGATTAAAGTCGTTCAAAGATAAGACTGTGGTTTTTAAATTGCACTCCTGATAAATTGGTAATTCGATATTCAAACACACAGAGCTGCCATTAGTTTTACAAAGTCAGTGAAAGTGATTTAAAAATGGACAGGCTCCTGTGTCAAACAAATGATTACTTTTCCATATTCATAGACCACATTCTTTATTTTTTTTTTGTTCATGTTACAGTGAATTTTACCTTAAAAGCAATGAGACTTGCAGCATGAAATTCTAGTTAGCTTGACCCACAACACAACTCTGCACAGAAGAGAATGGTCTGTGAATAGTTGTTACCTTTCCTTTACATCAGACTGATTGACAAGTATATATTGGAGGGAGTCTGATTGCTTCCTTCCACAGAGACTGAACCATGGGCTACGGGCCTGATGAGGACAGAGATGGTAAGCACAGAGACTTTCACAACGGGTGTAAAAAGGTGCTGTCTGCTGATTGGCAGCCTGCGCAGACACAAGTGGATTTGTAAGTTCACACACTCTTTTATGTGTGAGGACAAATAATGTATAACCACTTATTGTCTCAGTTGAATATTGCAGAAGAAAATTTAAATCTTTAAGAGTCATAAATAATGGACTAAGACGATATGGTAATAGACCGCCGGAGGTATTAAGTAATATTTCTGTGTTTTCTATTTTCAGAACAATAGCCCCTACAGTGAGCTCAGGATTATCGCTGCCATCATGGCTGAACAAAAGCTCTCTGAACACACCCATGTGATAGCAGAGACTGTACTTTGGACTAATGTGACCATGTTTACGGCCCCATGCTGCAGACCATTTCATGTGGATGGATTTTTTTTTTTTTTTTTTTGTTCTTGCGTGTCTGGTTGTTTGGATTACAAACCCCCTTTTTTTTTTTTTTTCCAATAAAGAAATGTTAGAGAGACAAACAGAATCCCTAACATCAGCACAGCCTACGTGTTGCATTTTTCACATGGGAGATTAAACTGTAGAAATGGCCCCATTCTGGAATATTACTCTGCTTACTTCACAGCACTCGTTTAATGTCTCCGAGATTGTTTTGCACTTTGAGGCAAACAAAAAATATAATTTGGTTTCACACACTGTACAATCTCATAGCTCTTTGTGAGATAAGGGTGCCTGAGGCCACAAGGTGCTATTTGCTTTCACTGAATTAGACCTTTTTATTATCCTCCACAGAATTGCTAGTTTATGGAAATTTCAATGATTGAGTGAGCCATGTCACAGCATCAAAAGGGTAGGGATTAGAATAAGGTTTTTATGAGGAAAGTCTAACAACAGAGTATGATGGGCTGCATTGTGTCCCCAGCTGTGCTCATGTCTGCTCCCGTTTTCTCCTCCTCCATGTCCCTCTGGACTCTGCAGTGCATTCAGTCCAACTCAAGTTTGTGTCCCTCTCAAACTCAGCAGACATGCTGTGTCCTAGTTTACTCCTTGAACTGACCTTATCCTCCTTAAAGTTTGTGTTTTATAACGTCCACAGTAACTCTCTAGGGTCCAAAACTATTGGATATAGCTAACAAATGATGCATTGAGATCACTAGAGATGGAGTACTTACTTGTGACAGAAAAACTGTAATCTGACTTTGAGAGGTATTTTTTGTGAATCTACATTATACTGCATTTGTCCTATTTTTTTTTAACACTGACTTGAGTCTTTTTCTTGTACTATGTGGAGTTTGTGATGACCAACAAAACATGGTCTTGCATCAGTATTTTCATCTTCAGAGCTACACATGGGCTACATAGGTGGGTACATAACGCCTGTACACTCTGGTTGTTACGCACACAGGCACATGCAGCAGCACAAAAACAAGCAAAAATATTTAACATAAATAAGATCACTATATCAAAAGACTATTATTGTGTACATCAATCTGCACAATTAATCTGTTTTCTCAATCTATCAAGGTTCAAGCACACCTGGCTTTCAAAGGGAATAGAAAATGACACAAGTTGGTTTTCTTTCATGTTACATTCAAAGCACACCTATGATTAATCAAGAGACTTAACTACAACCTCTTTGAACCATATGCTTTACTTTGCTAATAGATTATCAACTGTTAAAAGTAGCAAAAGTAGATTCAAACTGGCCAAAAAGCACTTGTACCATTTGGTTTAGACTGCTTAGATCCTTAAAATAGAGCCCGATGTCTTTACATAACTTGAGAAAGGTATTTTCATTTACAAGTAGCACAATGCTGGGACAAACCCTGTTAACAGTAATAGAAAGTCACGGCGAGGCCCCAAAGGAATGAGGATCTACCCCCAAAATGTGTAGTAAGAAGAAAATGTAAGATCTTGTGGGAATTTTCTTCCCACCTTTGCCGTCTTTCATCTTCTTCTCTCTTTCTTATCTCTTTGTGGCTGATCGCATTTCTCTCACCTCACTCCTGTCTATGTTCTCTTCACATGAATTGCATTGCTTTCACTGAATGTCTTCTGTAGGAGTGGAGCAAGGTATTGTGTGCTGCTGTCAGTCAACTAGATTACAGCCCAAAAGGATCTTTATTGTTCACCCTCCAAAAATAAGTAGATGGCTCCTAACTTTGCTGGCCAGGTGTATCTGATGTCTGTTTTTTCCCATTTTGGGAGGTTGTGGTACAAAACAACTTTGAAAGACTAAATCAGATTTTCATTCCACAATGCTGCTATCAGTGATTCCTCACGCACTTTGTAACCTTGTACATGCAACGAACCTCTGATCTAATAAGCACAAGATAAGCAAACAGACACGTGATCCAAACCTTCCAACATTTTCTGTTTCATGTTTTCCATCAAACAGTTCAGCATCAGTTCACCTGTCTCCACTTCCACAAACCAGCCAGCTTAGTGAGATGTGGCCATGTGGGACATACAGTGGTTACCCCTAAAGAGAAAACGACAGAGCCCTACCATGACTGAGAGACACAGATTACTGCTGTGAGACGTTGTTATTATTAGCACCGCAGACACACAAGGCCTACTGCATGGAAAGTGATCTCAACTAACGATAGCTTATTGCTTTTCATTTGTCAAAATCAAACCTACTGCCCATCCTCGTTTAGACAAACAGCTTGAAGTCCCTTAAAGCACTCCTTTCCTTGTTTCACTCCCAAAATTGTTGTTGATTGATGTTTTAAGTCCGAACTTGCAGCTTTTGAGCATTACAAATTCTTTGGAGCGCAGCTTCACTTGGCAAATATCTATCTCTTATGATATGAAGCAAGTAGTGGCTTTAAAAGTAAAAAAAAAAGGGCAATGGTGTGTGTCCAATCTCAGTTTTGAGTGAGTAGAGATGAGTTGGTTCATGGTCCTTCTCTTTCTGCCCCCCTGCTGTGTGTCAGATTTTAAGATTCCAGAGATGTACATGTGAGACTTACTGAAGATGGGCAGGGGCAGCTGGTGCGGGGCAATGAGGGATTTATTTTTTTATTTTTGGGGGGTTGAAATTGGATTTTATTTTCGTCCACTCCGAAACCTCCATCTTATCCTGCAACCCAGTCCTCCAACTGAATTTCCATCTCACTGTGTGAAAATTGGAGTGATATAAAGATGTGAGCTACAGATGGAGAAGACAGGCAGAGATGGTAAAAAGCAGGCCAAGGGAATGGCAAAAGATGTAGACAGTGAGATATAGGGGAGTGTGAGAGATGGAGGGGTGGACAAGGTGGCAGCACACAGATTTCAGCATTTCCAGAGCACAGCAGAAAATGTCTTGACCAGATTTCTTATGATAGCTTTTACTCATGTAGGGAAACAAACTGTGTAGCTTTCACACCCCAGTAAATTATTTACTTTCAAGGGTTTCCTTCAAGCATAAATATACACTATTAAAACTAATTCCTAGGAACTACCTTTTAGTTTATAAAAAACAGTTCAGTATTTGAGGATATACAGCAGTTAAATAGTAATAAGCGTGGAAAATCATGTATCGAATAATTTGTTGACCAGTTAGAATTCAAAACATGGTTGAAATAAAACAAAACCGACCCCCTTTTCCTCCTCCTTTCACTTGGACAGACACAGACACTCATACATGCATATAAACTATGACAGAGACATTGCTCATTTTGAATGCATTGTACATTGTGATTTGATAACAGGGCAGTCAAACTAAATCTCTGTACTTCAAATGCTTTTTCAGTCTCCTTTTTTTGTACAATAGAAAGTATTTACAGATTCTCAAGCATGCATAAAAAGAGGCGAAAATCATTAGCTAAAAGTAAAGAGTGAAATCGATGAATAGAAACAAGGCCTAATAGTGCTGTGGGACGGTTTTGTGCACGGTTAGTTTGCATTTATAATGCATAGGTTGACAGCCCATTAGACACTGTTAAAGGGAAATCAGATTCTGGCCTTACTCCAAAGCCATTAGCCGGTGGGGTCAGGCTGAAGACAAACTGGTAATTGACCAATAGATTCAGGTAAATTGTTGGTCCCTGGGAGAAACAACAATTTTGTTAATTGCATTTTTAACAGTGGGTGAAGAGATTACAGGTGTGTAATAGCAATGACAGTGCTGAAATGGGCCCAGCAATCAACCAGTCTCATTACTTTAAATTTCCGTAAACAAATGTCCTGACAGCTCTAATGTAAACATCAAAGTAATGCAGACTTATTACAAAACAAAGATGGTGTGGATAAAGATACAGAGATATTGCTTTGTAGATGATTTGTAATATAGAGAATGCTGCATGAATGAAGAACCAGAGTTTGTTCAGCCAGCCATAAACTGAAATCTAGTGAAAACTAACAAAACTTCAGGAGCCAACTGTCAGTCACACTAATGGACACTAACAGTTGTGAGCTCAATGCTTTTGTAGGTAAGTTGTTGCGTGTGTGTGTGTGTGTGTGTGTGTGTGTGTGTCTTAAGTCATATTTCACAGCTGCAGCAAGCCTGAGGGGTGTACTACGAAGCAAGATCAGTGGGTTAACGAGTTATGTTGAGACTGATGCCAGGGTTGTCAGTTTCACGAAGGTGGCTCTCTTTTAAACTGGCTAAATCACCATGGTAACTGATGCTGCAAACTTACAGAGCAAGTTATGTTAGCAATATCGGATCAAAAAGTAAGAAAGTACCGCCTACTGACCAATCAATTCTCTCTGAAAACTGTCATCACCAATCGGAGAAGATCCAGTGGAGCTCAGTATGCGGAGTGAGACCGTCTGCACTTCACTGTGATTTTTACAGATACCATCCTACAACAGGGACTGATTGATGCACTAAAGCATTGCGCTTGTACTTATAAAATCAGTAATCCTACCGCTCGCTTTGAATTATGATTTTATATTTATTTATTTGCTCCACAGTCCGTTTGACACCTTCGGGGCTGCAGGTGAAATGATAAGACTAAAACGTTCATACGTCATGAGAATACATCTAATAATAAATTAATTTAATGAAATATCCACATGTAATTATTCATTACATCATTATAGGTTGTTTTTTTTTATTATAGTTTGCACCTCGTTTTTAAAATATGTGGCTCTGCTGTCAATACACATGTTTGTGACTGGTCAGATACCGCCATGATGTGGTCAAGCCTCTTGCAAATTATTTATGGTTCAAGCGTCAGTGACCATGTGCCAATTAATTTGTTAGTGCAGATACATAGTTTAGTAAAACTCTATCAGTCTGCATTTAAACAAGGTTGTGGTTACTTCACTTTTTTTGCAGAAACCTTTCAGGAATACAAAATATGTCGCTAAAGCAAAAGCTGTGAGGAGCGTCTTCCACATAAATTCTAACAAAGGACAAAGTGCTGTATTTGTTATTGGTGATTAGATTCAAAGAGACACAACAGAAACGTGTAGAAATTGTGTTGGTTTACCTTGAAATATTGTAGCTTTCTTTTGGTGTCTGAGTGTGCCGCACAGATACAGGCAATGGTTGTTCACAACATGTGTCAGCCATGTTGCTAAGGGAATTCCAGGCTTGGTGCCACAGCACTGATTAGGAACTTGATCTCACTTTAACGTGCAAGGCTTGAATTTGATCAAGGCAAGATAACCTCTGGCAGCGGCTAAGCAATTCCCGTGGGGAATACTGATCAGCTCGTAAGCAGCATGGTCGGCACTCCACACTTCCTAAGCCTCCACCTCCCTGACCTGCTGTAGACAGACCCTCCTGGTCAAACATGGGGTAGCAGCCCAGTTGATGGGGTAGAGGAGGAGTGGGAGGGGGTGCAGGGGTGTGTGTGTGTGTGTGGGGGGGGGTGTGTGGACATACACCGTTCGCCCTGCAGGTATGACTTTCGACAGTGGAAGAGACCTGCTGCTTGGTTACAGTGATGAACGACTTTGCCTACCCTCTGATAATTGCTCACTCAGGGGCAGAGAGAGGTCCATTAATCAAAATGAGCCGAGGTACTGCAGGACTCCTCCACCTATGGCAGACCCCAGCATTCCTCAGCAACCCCGGGGGATGACCCGGGGGCATTGGCTTCACAGGAATCTGGCTGGTCAGGACACTGTCATTCTGCGATGACAGCCATTACCTCTGCCTGACGGTGCACGATCTAACCTACTGAACAGAGCAGTCATGGGAGGAAGAGGGGAGGGGTCTCCATTAAGTGATTGTCAAATGGAATGGCCTGTCAACCTAAACTTGAAGCAATCTTCCCCTTTGGGATTGCAACACTGACTTTATTGACATGTCAACAAAGGTAAGGTTGGAGAGGGGGTTACACAGTGAGGAGAAGAGGGAAAGCAGCCTTCTTTCTAGAACGGCAAATGTAGAAAATAAAATATAGGCATGCGAGTGATTTTTGCAATAATACATCAGCTGAGATGTCTGTTTTGTAGATGGTGACAAAGTGTTTACGTATAAACAAAGGAATAGATACAGCCACATCAAATCAATTACGTCAAGCTAAAGTAATCTTGCAAAGGGACAATTCTGCTCCTTCAGTCAGACTGATAGAAAATTGTAATCAAAGACAGTCACATCTTATTTGCTGGGATTCAACTGTTTGTGCATGAAGAACAACTAGCTAGTCAAGCTTTGATATTTATGTTGACATCTCTTTGTACTCTGCTTTGATCAACAGCATATGGCTTTAGATCATGGGATTCAAATATTTTTTTAAATTATATCCACGTACACTTTTCTGTTTTTATTCTATTGCGGTCTACATTCATGCCAAAAAAGTTACTCCAACGTATTTCTTTAGAGATAGTTATTCTAGCAACTTTTTCACCTAAGGTTATATTTCCTGCCACAATGTTGAAAATTGCCTCAATGAGTCATTATATCTTATCAGTGGACTATAAATATCTCTTGAAATGTTCTTAGCTTTAACATAACATGATAGAATGATCAATCCAGTTATTGATTTCAGAACATAATGATTGCACTTCTAACTCAGAGGCTGTATGGCTACTTGACTGAAGATTGAGAGGCAACTGTTTAGCAGATTTTTGCATTCAGGCATATTTATATATCATAAATTCGTCATGGCTTTGCAGGATTTTATTCATGCAATACAGAAAACCATAATAATCCTCAGCTCAACCTCAACCTTAAATACCAATAATATAACCATGATGCGTCACAATATATGAATACAAAATTTATTCTGGCACATCTGCAAACCATTCTGAGAAATAATTGTTACACAAGCTCAGCGTATGTAGCAAAAATAATAAAACATCTATAAAAGGTCAAGATAAATATTAATGTCATCAAGTTGAAGATGGTGACTATAAAAAGCCTTCTTATTGAAATTAAAGTTATTTGAAAGTTATATTGACCCCATTCATGGAAACGTTCAGGTTAGTGAGGTCACACATACTGAGGTTAAAAAGAAAGAAGTGCAGAAGTAATTGAATATCGCCACACATGATTACAGACTGTCCTGTGAGTCAATGTTTTGCTGTCCACCTCACAACTTGATAGTTTATGTTCTATATTGCTTTCATGGCATCGGTTTTGACCACAGCAGGCAGCTGTTTTCACCAAACAAGCTCCAATAAACTGACATATCTATGCTGCACCAAACATCAGACAGACACAATTACAGATTAGCTGATGGAACGTTTAGCAACAAAACTGCCCTCCAGAGTTAGCAGAGACCAAAAACAGAGCTGAAAGACATATATTCACTAGATGGCCAGAAACAGAGTGACAATACAGTTTCATAACTGCTGAATGTATAAATAAACAACTTTTCATTACCAACTTTCCACTGATCTCAAGTGGCAGAAAATTGTAGTGGTTTAATAAAAGATTACAACGACACACTGATGATATGACAATGTTCCAGTCTTCATTGGTAACTCAAGTCTTTATAATTGATGGGTTCTCACAGACCATGTATGCACGGTGAGGATGAACAGGAACTAAGGTGAGCAGCATATTTTGAGTGGTGTGAGATAACTGCTTCACCTCAAAGGCAGATCCCACAAACCCTCTGTGCCAAATCTTACCATTCATGTCAGCGGGAGCCAAATCTTATTATCCTGCCAGAGTGAAGGTAGACATACTGGTCCAATGACCCCCAACCCCCAACCCCCTACACCTCCACGTCCAGCTCCCTTCCTTTCCCCCAGTGTGTGGAAGCCAATGTTTTTAGATGGGTCTGCCCGAGTTCACATCACACAGCTGGTCATTAAATGAAAATCAGTTCGTCCCATCTCGTCCTCACACACAATAAACTACCTCTGCCGTTTGTGGCCAATGTGTGGGCACCCCGCCAATTTCGCAGTCCAGTTTATGTGTTGTGTGTGTCACTGCTGTCCTGTTCTGTCCCTGTGTACACCACACATCTACTATAATGAGAGGCTGGAGAGGGAGCCTTGACATCAGGGACTTACATTATTGTCTGTGCATCCTATACTGTAGTCTATAGAGGTTTATTTCTGTATTAGTTCTGCCCATCACATTAGACTGGACATCAGCAGGGTGATTGAGAGCTGCAGAGTAAATGAGCATTAATGGGCACTGCGATGAATGCTGAGAGAAATACGCTTATGGAAACTTTCATAAAAAGCATTCATTCCCCAGCTGTGTGCTCAGTCTATCCATTCTAAATGTAGCTGTAAAGATGGAAGGGCGGCGCACTCACTCACACCACAGCTCATCTTCCAGACAGTTGTATGAATTAATGGCAAACGGGGGGCTCATAGTGCCACCTCACTCCTCACTCACAGTGGAGACAGGTACAGTGGGGCTGCCAGCACTCCAGGTTTCAGCTACCTCCCCCACAGGACACCTTCCAGAAACTTGCACCTGGCATGTCCATCCTGCCTTTGAAGTTATTACAACTCAATTCATTCAGCTTGCAAGAAGGAATCAAATTATCAACCTGCCAGTTCCTTATAAATGGAAATCTACTTTTTAAGGCCCTAATAATCTATTTTTATTTTTCCACACTGATAATTCCTTGCAAGAATGCACATCTCTGTGACACTCGGGGTATTGTAAAGTAATTTATAGATTGATCTTTTAGTTATATGCGAGAGATACCATGTGCCTCTCTGTTAGGCACCAGTACGTTAACAGCATGTACAGCCTGAACCTGAGCATTAGTCAAGAAGAGTGATGGTGCGTTCAAGTTGAAAACTAACTCTTCAGTGTATGTGCTCATCTATCTTCCCTGTCTCATTCACAGGATCATGGCGCTCTGTGGAAACATGTTTTGCGCTAACAATGCCTGCCAAAATTGTAAATAAAAAAATAAAAAGCAGTCCCGTTCTTTAAAACTAATGAAAACCCAGCTGGCTCAACTGTCCTCAAGCTGTAATAAAGTATTCAGTGAAACTTTGTGATAAGGTTTCTCTGTGCTCTACAAGGGCAAATGTTCAGGCTTATAAAAAGCACAAACCTCTCATTATTCAGTGACAAAGGCAATCCATTCAGAAATACCAACTGCTAACAGGCTGTTAGTATTGTTGAAAATACAACAAAGGCCTTTTTTTTGTTCGCTTTTTTAGAAAACTGGAATTTCATTCCTATAAAGAAGAGCTGTCTTTGATTTGGTTTGCCTGTGGAGAGAAAAACCTATAACCATGGTGAATAAAAAAAAAATAAAAAAAATGAAAGATGGGTATTACATTAGGTACAGAGGAAAAACAAAACAAAAATCTACAGCATGTAATAAAAAGACTGAATGAGATGAAGAGCGAGGGCAGTATCTGTATCTGCGTGCGAGGAAAGCAGAATGGTTATCATCACATGCTCCTCTCATTTGCCAATGGCTGTGAATCTGCTCTTTGCAGCTGGAGATGCGCACACACGCACACACACACACGCGCACACTCACACACACACACACACGCGCGCACACACACACACACACACACACACACACACACACACACACACACACACGAAAAAATTGATTACCACCTCTTCCTGATTGCAGCCGCTCTGTCTTCTAAATCTAAATTGCAACTCCAGACACAAAAGCAGCCAATGTAGATGAAGCACACTAAATCAATCTCTCCCACTCTACAGCTCCTCCACTGCCAAATAAAAAAAGTACAACCTTCTGCAGAGACGTGAAAAGCCCCAGAAAGTAAAATATGCTATGTAGGATGCTGGAGTCTGCATTCTCTGACCTTGTGCTTGAAGGGTGGAAACCTTAAGTTTTCATGTTCAGGGCTATTTGCAGAGAAGGAATGTCAAGGAAATATCTTGACTGGACTTCAACATAAGGCTGAAGATTAAAATTACAGCTTTGTTGAATGCTCTTTGTTTATTGCCCTAGGATGAAGTGGCATTATTTCTATAGGTACAGTGCGGAACTGTGGCTTCATATATTTCCTCCACATCCTACAAATAATTGGACATTATTCCAGCAGGAGCCCTATCTGTCTAATTACCCACTGACTTTACACTCCATTGATTTGAATTCTAAGCTATTCAAATTATACAATTATACATTGCATTTTAAACAAAGACAAAACTATTTAAAATTCAGTGATTGAACTCACTGAAGTATATCAGCAGTTTCAAGAGCACATATCTACTATGGAATAATTTAGCTACACACCCCAGGCTTGTGGTACAGACATAAAAGCCCCCCACCCCCACCCCCCATTTCATTACATCTACCTGGCCATCTATCAGTCCCAATTCACACCAGCACCACCTTCACTTTCCGGGTTGCCGGTGTTTGTAACATGTGTCACGACCCGTTCTTTAATGTGTCCTTACCAGTCACTGAGACGAGGCACTTAACAAGAGAATGAATCTGAGACCTTGTCCTTAGCAGGGGCCATTATGTGTAATGGTTGTCAGCTGTTTGGAATGCACTCCCATTTTCCACCGAGATGCACTTATTTGTACCCTTATCTAGTTAAGCATTCATGTGTAAGCATGAGCACTCCTGGTTATTCAGTAGTGGAAAAGTGGCCAGCCATGTGGATCTCTGCAAATTTACCTATTCTTTAAAAAAAAATGTTTGTACTAAACAACTGCAGTTGAGAGGCGTCATTGACAGAAGGAGAATCATATTTCCAGTGATAGGCCTCTCCAGTTAGCCTTGTATGATGTTGGATGAGGTGAACTCATCATCAGTGTTAATAAAGACAGTGCTTCTTCCAGACATCTCACAATACTTTCTTCATTTGAGTGGCAATTTCATTCTTTTTTTCAATTAGCAGGGCAGCACTCTGTTTGACACACCTCAACAAGCTGCACTGGGAATGTGTTCTCAGAAGCCTCTTTAAATGAATCACATGCATAAGTGTCTTAGTAGCAAGGTGCAAGAATGATAGCAGGCCCACATGTGTATGAAGTCAATTTTGAGAAACGCTTTCCAATACAGTACACAAACTCCAGGGCAGTTAACTAACAAGTAAGGAGCTATGTGTAATGAATTTAGATGAATAAATCTAAATACTGCAACCCACTTGATATGCAGCATCAGGCAGAGACACATCAGCCATGCAGCAGATAATTATTAACTTAAGCATATTATATTCACACAAATTCATAGCTTGGAGCAGATAATCTCTCCCTACGAGATGTTATGTAGCACTGATAAGCGGCAGATGACCATGGACACAAGCTAAAGGTTTGCAGTGAGCCTGGCTGAAAAGAGCAGCAGCATCAACTATATAACAGGAGCTCACCAGTTAAGATGTAATTATGATATGAAGAATAGTGGAGCAAGCTGTAACACATTGCTCTGAATTGAAATATTTCCCCACAGCTCAGTTGAATCTGAACGGTGTGGAGAAATAGGTGAATGTGACTACCTGTGTAACAGTGACGAGAGCCATGTAAATGGAGAGTGTACAAGAAGACAGAAATTCCTCGAGCCAATATGTAGGGGAGGCTGTAGCTCAGTTGGTAGAGTGGGTTGAACACTAATCGGAAGGTTGGTGGCTCGATCCCCAGCTCCTCCTGTCCACATGCCCAAGCGTCCTTGAGCAAGACACTGAACCCTAAGTTGCTCCCGATGGTGTACCATCGGTGTGTGAATGTGCTCCTGATGGCAGCACCTTGCATGGTGTTCTGTCTCATTAGTATGTGAATGGGGAAACCATGTTAAAGCACTTTGAGACCGAAAGGTGATAAAGCGCTATACAAGTACAGACCATTTACCATATAAAATCTACAAGAGAGGCCAGCTAGTCCACAGGAATCCCCCTCCAGCATGAGTATTCATGACAGAATAAAGCCCTGCCACACAACAACAGCCAAAAATAATTATAAACCCAGCAAAAACCTCACAATTAATACTTCAGGTAGGTGGCAGAATAAATCAGATGCCAACCAAATATAAAGTATTGCCACAAGCAGTTCTGCAGGAGAGCAATAACAGCCAAAAAGCCTCAGTAGCCTAGCCAACAGTTTTCTTTCTGTATTGCTAAGTACACAAACACTGTCAAATTCAGGCTCGCAGTGAGTTAGAGACCAACGGCTGGTGTGACGACCAACTACGTGGCAGCAGGAGGGAGTGCGACGTAAACACACATATTCCTGCAGAGTCAGATACAGATGAACATGGTAATGCAAAGCTTCATGAGCTGCAGTGACAATTTCTACACACTGAAAGCGTTTGCAGAAGATGAGTCAAGAGGCAGCCGCAGCAGAGGAGTCAGGATCCACTTTACTGGTGAAGAAAAGATATGAAGAATTCAACCTGAGTTCTCAGTAGTTCTCAATACACCTTTAATAAAGACAAACAGCTGAACAAAGACATCAGACTAAAGAAATGAGAAAACTCAAACACCCTAAATGCTGCTTATCAACCTTTTTATAGGGTTTATTATGTATATTTATTCATTTTATTAATGATTTTTGAAACACCAATAACAAAATCTAAAACTGATCATCAAGTGTTAATCAACCTTATATTGAGGTCTGCAGATGAAAGTGTTAATAAGCTGTTTATGAATCTATTTGGATCCAGATGCCCTGCAGCCCTTTTCTACCGAGTAGCTAGTAAAACAATCCATCTGGGTGGTCTAAATCAATGCTCCAACCTATTGCAAAACATGACTTATCAGAAAGTGGTACCCAGAAAGCAATTAGATATAGTAGAGCAAATTAGCTGGCAAAGCATTGACAGCTTCAATAGAAATATGATAAATTAATGAAATCAAACAATTTTAAAATTAGTATGCACAGACAACCAATACATAGTTTTGTGTCAGTGCAGCACTATTGACTAGAGTTGTCTGCCTAAACTAGCCAAGTTTTTTTTTACTTCTTCATTGATGATTTCTCAGCATTTTACAAACCAATATATTATTGTTGGTGTTGTGTTAATTTCTACAGTAATTTAATTTATAGTACACAGAGATTAGCAAAAAATTGTGGTATACATGTATGCTTTATTTGGGAGTGTAAATAGCTGTTGTATTGGGCCACCTATAAAATATTGTGCATAACTCTCACAGACCTTTAAAATGTCAGAAAGCAAAGTCATCTTTTACCTTTTCAACATTCAAACATTAAATGAAGGAAAAATCAGAGCATCAGTGGGAACATTTGCTTCACTAGCAGCCAAAAAAGCTAAAGTCTGTATTTTGAATGTCTCACTGCTATATCCTCACAAATGCCAGACAAACAAACCAAACATTTTTGCACGCAAAGAGCACTATCTCCTTCTCTTAGTGTGCTTTATTTGTTTCCACTCCATGGACCCGCTAGATCAATACAATGCTGTTGCAATTATTACCATCAGCAACCATTTGGAATGATTGGATTTGCTCCAAAGGCTGAAAAATAGACTTAGGCTGTATCATATGGTCGACTTTGCACTGCTGTAAATCCGTAATTGGATAAATTGCAGGCTAAGAAAGCCATTTTTCTGCGGGGGGATAAAAAATGTGCCAATGTCAGTTCAGGTTTTTCTCCTCACAAAAATCATTACTGCATGAAATAGCCCTTATAGCACTGGCAACTGCATAAAATAATAGTGTGATCATGACATCAAAGCTGCTGTCTCACACAGGACCAATGAGTCTCTCATTTTGAATGCTTAACCACACAGGGAGTTTAAAAACCAAGCAGATTAGAAGAGACAGTCAACATGGGTAAGTCACCGGAGGCAAAGATCTTGGGCTGACTGAATGTTTTCCACACTAAAGCGTTCTTTAGGGCCCCAAGCATTTGCACACTAAACAGAAGAATTTCACTCACATAGGAACCTTAAAAAAAATGCTTAGGTTCAAGGCAGTCTTCTTATAAGAAAGAGTTTGAAAATGCTAATTAATAGTTTTGGAACATTTTTTGGAATGCGACGTATTATTATTAAAAAACCCAATAAAACATTTCACAGAGCTGCGATGCTATTGAAGAATTTCTCTGCACCGTTTTCTAACATTATGCGGGGACAGCTTTCAGTGTCAACAAATCAAAACTGTAATTTTAAAAGCAACAGGGACAACATAATATGTTTAGGAAGTCTAAAGCAACCTAAGGTGAGACATTAAAATAAATAAGTGTAGCTTCTTTTGCTATGAAAAAATAAGCTCCAGAGTGTCTGTTCTATTTAATTTACTGTACAGGCAGATTGTAGTCAGGTTACTCTGTCTGCTTTCATTCTTTATTTTTAGGTCACCTGTATCCTCTCCTCTCCAACCAATCATTGGTAGAATAAATTAAACATGGAGGGAAACTTTTCATTAATTTACAACAGCAATCTCCTGTGAAACATTGCCTAAATAGACAAATCCCACTGATCATTGCGTGTGGCTATAGTATCAGAGGGACCTTGGGTATTTCAAAGTGGCAATAACCCAAGGATTGCTGCATTGATATTACACTTTAATGCAATCTCAGGAGCCACTGAGCAGCCCAGTTTGATTGGATAATACCGACACATTGAGCTCTCAGGCATAAATCTTCATTCATATGTATAAATCACTCAAAATAGAGCAAGGGGATTTGAGTCACAAATCCAAAAAAGCAATAACCATGAAGGAGGGAAAGTCCAATACAACACATTTCCACATTCCAGTGAGCAGTAACTGTTATGGCTTGGAAGGATCCCAGAAGTACAGGAAGAAGCAGGTGATAGGACACAAGACTCTTCAAAACACTTTTAAATGAACCAATCATCCCTATGATTGTTATGGAGACAGTCAATCAGGAGGTAAATCCAGTGCTCGTCGAGGACCCTTGAGCACATGATGAGGAAGAAAGCAGCAACTATATAACTACAAGGACTGCAAAGTTTTTTTTTTTTTTTTTTTCCTTTTTGCTCCTCATGAATATAGTATCTATCTGCCATTTCATGCAGCCAAGTTGTGTCCGAGGGTGTCAAGACATCTCATACATTTCTTACTCTACGAATTCGGTATCAAGATTTTAGAAAAAAAGCAGGTTTATAGGAAAGTCCAAATGCAGTTTTCTGTAATTCAAGTCAGGGGTGTGATATTATTCTCAAGGCAGTCCCTGAGAGCTGCAGGTGAAATGTGGCTGTCCACAGAAGTCAAGGTTGGAATATCACCTGCAAGAATATTTGACCCTCGATTTAAAATTCAGCAAGGATTTTTTTTCTTCTTTTTTTTTCTCCCTCTACTTTCTGTACAACATTACAATAGAGTTGTCGGAATACTACTGACCTTGAGACCTGTCACTCACCATATGACTTCATTTCGTCACACTTCTACTGTGCGGTTACTGGACTTCAAAGTCCGCTTTGATATGTATTTTCTGTTACATCAGCGCCCAAATGGCTGACCGCAGAGACTCCTTCTGATGAAAGGCCCTAGAAAGCAACGGATCTGATCTATAAACTACAGTTCATTAAAATGAGATCTTTATTAGACTATTACATGAGCAGCATTATGCACAAAGTAGCTCTGTGAAATGATGTGCTAAGATTTTCTTCTGCACCGATGTACAACCAGTGTAGAAGCATGAGGTTCTGAGCCCTACTGAAAAGTGTTGGGCTGCCACCTAATGGTTCAGCTTCATTGACTGCAGTGCCGTATGGAAATGTTAACCATTTTCCAATTGGAAGGGGCTTTTATCCAATGAAATGTACCTTTACCACAACTACATATATTCCTACTTTATCCTTTAGAGGGACTAAAGCGCAGTAGTGCAAATAATTTCCACACTGATTCACAAAGTACTCTCGCATAATATCTTTATCTGCAGTTGAGCGGAGTTTAATTCAACTCAGAATTGGCCCGACTAAGAACTTTCAAATCAATGGGACTTGGATGCTTGTTGTTACCTAACTACGTCCTCAGCATACATTACTTCACAGTGTCCTCAAATTGATTTGTGGGTATGACATGTTTTGTCTGGACCACGATAACATGAATAAATGAAGAGCAAACAGAGAAGCTTGATAGATGTGGTCGGAATTAGAGCGACACAGACAGAGGTGCCTTTATTCATTTCATTCCTTTTTCCACGTTGGTCCCCACGGTTCAAACACTGAGAGTGATTGGCACGGCAATCACTGGAGAATTTCCTGGAACCAAATCCAACTATTTGTAAATGCAGAGCACAGTCAAAAATTCATATTCATACAGTGCGTTTCAAGTGTCACCTACTCAGAGTGTTCAGAATCAGAGCACACTCTCAAGGCACTGTGGCCGTGGAGGTGCATCAAAGGATCCAAATAATTACAGCAGTGGCCATTTGATGCAGAGATAGTTTTAAGCAAACCAGTCTGCACTCCACGCAGATAAAACAACTCCTCAGGACAAAATTAATTTTACATATTTTTTCAGTGTATTTGGTTGATTTGTTGAGGCTTTCCATTTACATTTGGCTATTGAGAGATGACAGTGGGCATGTTTTTGTTCTGTCTGCAACTTTTCCCATCGATTGAAATGAAGCAAAAAAATTCAACCGGTTATAGAAAGTTGACAATTGACAATTTTTCAGATAGAACAATGTGACAAAAAAAATTTCCCTTCAAAACATCAAAAACTGTTGTATAAACTTTCCTCTTTTGGATCATCTATTTTATCAGTCTTAATTCAAAATTACAAACATGTATTGTCTCATCAATTTGCTTGGTAACCATTGTATAGCCTTCCATCCTTCCAGGGTTTATACTCCGGGTTTTGCTCTGTTCAAAGACACTGATATCAGCAGATTAGCGCTGGTGTCAACTTTCCCCATCAGCAGGCTAATCCCAGGAGTTATCACTTTGCTTAATATACAAGTGGAACCCCACTCATGTTGCAAAGTTCACTTTCATAGCCCCCCCCCCCCCCCCCCCCCCCCGTTCAAAAAGCTCAAGTGCCAGTTAAGGTCCGTAGTAAAGAGCCACCCATGTATGTACATGTTCCCATGTATTCAAAGCACTGTTAAAAGTTGTAAGAGATACTGCACAACTATCTGTCTGCCACACTGCATGGACTCACAGTGATACTTATTTACTTCTGTGTTTCAGACTGGGTCGACCTTATCGTATCATACGTAAGGCAGGCAACACCAGAGGATAATTGGGGTCCGATTGGCCCCGACCGACAATTGCACGAGTGTTGCAGATTCAAGGCTGGTCCAAACCACTTATCATGATTCTGTAATTTGAAAGGTCTACAGACAAAACCTTAAAGTTATCGCCTGGATTGGAGTCTCCCCGATTTTGAATTGCACATATGAAACATGTTTGAGAAATTTAGACTGTGTTATGCGAAAGGACAACAAGCCAATATTGATGAAGGGAGCAGACCTGGAAGCATCACCAGCCTTAATACAAGCCCAAATCACAGTAATATTATTGTGGGAAGACATTTTGATCTAGTGGACATGGTTACATTCTCCCCTCCATCTCTGTGCATCCTGTTTCAGAATACAACTTTTTTTTTTCTAACTCACCTCCTCCTTGTGCTGCAAAATGTTGAAGCCATGCGGATTTAGTCTTCTCAGCCAGAACTTTATTCACAGTTTCTTTAACCTGTTTTGTTTATCAGTGCAAAACACGCAGCACACGACACAGGCAGGTGCAAACAGCTGACAACGAAAGTCGACCTGTCCCTCTGAGTTGACGTTTGATCACGCGAGTTTTTGTTAGATCCTAAGTCTGGAATTGCCCCCCTGAAATCGTTGGGTGCACACTCCTGGTCCTGCGACTTGACTGATTGGTCTGGATGATGTGAGTTCAAAGATTAAAATATTAGAAATACATTAAATCTGTTGTTACGTCTGCGGCCTCCCATGTTTTTAATTTTTTTTAATTTTTTTTTTTTTAAAATCTGTTAGTTTGAAAAGGCACTGCACAAACAGATATTTGCTATTAAAGTGCCATGTGCCTGCAGTTGTGCGCTCAAAATCTATTTCTCCACCAGGCTCCAAAATAAATTCCCGCGCTTCTATTACAGGCAGTATGGTGATCGTGATACAGGTGCAAATGCAACTTCCACCGCTGAAAAAAAACATCACTGTAAATATAAGCAGAAGCCAACAATGTGTAGCAGTGGCTGCAGCAACTCATTACCACGCTCATTACTGTTCACCTCAGTGCGCCTCGTTGTCCACAAGAGGTCAGACATCAACAGCAGAAGTCATAAATAGTGCACTAAATATCCCTGCATCTACCAGCAACCACGAGTTTAGGTTAGATAGAGTGCAGAGCCTCTTCCCTTTATGTTACTGAGTTTTAGTGTGCAATCAGAATTGTGAGTTTTCTCTGAAAAAGAACATATATCAGAGGATAAGAAAGAGTGGATGCAGGCTACTGACAGTTTTCTCTGATTTATCAGTTAATGTTCTATTGTGCAATTTAGTTGATAAAACTCCCCGCATGCATTTTTTTTTTTTTGTAGTGCACGCGGTATGCATGTTATTGTTTCCTTTTCATAAATTAAAGAAGGGTGGCCTGGCCTGGCCTGGCCCACTTAACTAAGGGTTTGCCACGCCTTCTATGTTAAGGAGGCAGGTTCATATCGTCACTCTATCCCGTTCCTCGGATGCAACACTTGGCCCGTACGGTATATGTTTTAGTAGTAGCGCAGTCCAGTGGTTTACACACAACTATGGGACCCGGAGTGGATAGTAGTAATGTTCAGAGGGCAAAAGAAGAGCTTTTGCTTTGACATGTTGTAGTAATTGCAACTTCTACTGAAGTCGCGGTTGGTTTATTTTTCTTTTTTTTTATTATTAGTTATACTTTTCGCAAAATCCAGGGAATATTTGAGTGGCAAGATCTTAAAGAGAAGGGAGCCTGTCGTTAGTGGTTTGGTGGATTTACTTTTCAAGCAGTAATGGCCACTGCAAGGGTTGATTACGTTGCTCCATGGTGGACATACTGGCTGCACAATTTCCCTCACTTCAATTTCTTTTTCCAGTCGGTCGACAACACTTTCAAACCGGAGGAGGCGAGCTATCAGCAGGTTGGTAACTTCGCTTGCGCGTATAAACGCACGCATTTTCAAAATAATCTCAGCTGAGACTCTGCTGTTGAGGACCCCTGACTTTCAAAAACAATGGTAAACATATTTAAATGTAAAGTTAAACAAAAAGTAGTTTCAGACAAACTGCTGTGTTGAGTTGTAAAGGCTATTTTTCGTTTGACCCACTCCGACACGCATCAGTGGAGCTCCATTAAATGTTTGTGCCAATTTCAGGAAGTTAGAACCCATACCGCCCTGCAGTTCTCACATGATAACCCATGACCTGTATTAACACGGTTGGCTAAAGTAGTTCAGGTGCAATGCACAGCTAAATGTATGTACACCATCATTGTGTGCACAATTGCTTTCATTTTTGAGAAATGATATGATCTAACACTGAACTTTATCATGTATTCACCCTTACAACATTTAATGGACTCTGTCTCTATTGTACCCACAGTTATGTTACACCATAAACACCCATTCCCCGGTAGGAAATGATTGAGTTTTGCTTTTTGTGTGCCCTTTTAGGTGAATTTTGATTGTCAAATAAATGAAAGAAAGGTAGAAACTGTTTAGACAGTGTATTATAATTTCTACACTGTACAAACGCATCCCTTTGAGGGCATTTAAATGTCATGTTTAGTGATGGGGACTGACTGTTGGCAGAAGGACCAGAGACTCATTGTGGATAAAGTAGACAGCATGATGGTGTTGCCATAGTTTTCCAACTGCAATCCATCATGACTCTGTAACATTTGTATTTTGCCTTCATGTTTCTGACTTCATTTTCCACTTTCTTTGGCTTTTTGGCTTTTTTTTTCAGGCAATCTGAATTAAATTTGTAATATATTTAACACATCCTTATAGAGCATAATGCAATACAAAAAGCTACATGATCTCACAGGGGTAGAATCGTTTGACATGCGTAAATTGAATTACAGATCATTGATGAAGATTATCAACATCCCATTAGTTAATTTATTCCAACAAATATAAGCTGTGTTAATTTGTTATGTCACAGGAAATACTGCTCCGAATCTAATAAAACAAAATGTGTGCGCACATTAGTTATAGAAGGGCATCACTGATCTTGTTAAAAAATAATTCTCATACCCATTCAGTGATGGTCACAAGACAAGCAAATAGTTTATAAGTTTTTGTGTGTTATGCATGTCAAAGGGTCACTGCACAATCCTTAGACTTAAAGTAATCTATGAGTAGAGCAGCCATTACCTTCCCTTTCTAATCTGGATCCCTCAATGTACATCTTTCTTCATGTATCAAGGTCCATCATTGAATCCCAGCAGTGTCACTGACTCAGCTGAGTACCAGTGAGATAGGACTCACATAGACTGTCATAACCTACAGTGCTGACAGTCTCTGAAACCTGAAATATACGCATGCTCTTCATTTGACATGCTGATGATCGGCTGTCTTTTGAGGGAAGTGTAAACTGCAAAGCAGCAACAGATACATTTTCTAAGGCTAACTGTTTCCAGTTTAAAAATTAGACTATCACACTTAAGCCTAATTTATACAAACATGATTTTGGACAGATAAAAGATCAATGACCTTCTGATCAATGACTGTAAGGTAGTTTGTTTATTATGTCTTTCTTCTTTTTTTTTTCCCTCCCTCTCTTGCATCTGTTGTCTTGTTATGGCATTGCATCCAGTGGAAATGGAACTGCCTGCATGTCTAATTACAAAACAATGGAGTGGAAAATTAGAAGAGAGAGTGGAACTAGCAGCATTGTGCTGATGAAGGGCCTAAGCTGAGCTATAGTGACAAAACTTAACCAGATTTAAAAGCATCATAGACTCTACACACAGTGACTCTTGGCTCATCAACAGAACAAAACATAAACCAACATTTAGCAAATCATTGGAAAAAGAGTTTGGCCTGGGGGTCAGTTGAGGTGGGGCACCTAGCACCAACTCTGTACTGACCTATTTGGGTTAATTTTGTTGTTGTTGTTGTTGCATTCAAATTGATCATTTGGGCATGATTGATCATTTCTGATCTTAACTTGTAATGCAATGTGCATCAACACGCCACTGATAGAGTGTTTCTTGCCCTATGGTTCTTCATTCATTCTTGGACTTGTTACAAGTCAGTCCACCTCTGGTTGAATGTGTAATGATCTTATTTCTAACTGGAATATACTAACCACTAACCTTTGTTTGTTTAGTGAAACTATGAGCAAAATATGCCTCAGCATGGCATAACTTGGAACAGAGTTTGAACAATGAAGGACTTTATTATAGTATGCTAAACAATATAATTTAAATTCAGTCACAGTGTCAATGCCATCCAAATGGAATAATTAGTCACACACACTGAACTTGAGGGCATTAAAACTTGCACTGCAAATTATTTGCAAGTAAAATCAAGGTCATGCTTTTGTCTGGATTGTTTCTAAATTAACCAAGAGCTCTTATTATGAGTTTTGAACCCATAAATTGTTCCAAGCAATTTTAAACAATAGGGATGTTCTTGTCTTGATACCAGGCTGAGAGTATCAGACAGTGTTTTAATTAGTTTTAATAAGTATTTGTGTGACAGTATAAACACTTTCTACTTGGCTGGACATTTGGTTTATGGTGGTAGTGTACCGACAAACGGATCAATTGACGAGTGTACAGTCTTTGGACATGTTATTGGGAAATCAGCTCCTAAAAACTATGGGACAATTTGTTCACTAACACATTCATTTCTGAAAAGGAAATATGTAGCATTATAACCCGATTATTACAATGCACTAAATTCCTCGCACAGTTTAATCTGATACAAACAAAACAATGCTGTTTTTTAAAAAATATTATTTAAGAGCATACTTTCAACTCTATTAATT
Source organism: Brachyistius frenatus (assembly GCF_029030835.1). Taxonomy (NCBI): domain Eukaryota; kingdom Metazoa; phylum Chordata; class Actinopteri; family Embiotocidae; genus Brachyistius; species Brachyistius frenatus. Next base: position 2,328,399 of record NW_027210642.1, on the reverse strand, counting down.
TATTTACTGCTTAATAGTGTTAAACTGTGTTACATTACATTACATTTAGCTGACGCTTTTATCCAAAGCGACTTACAATAAGTGCATTTCAACCATGAGGGTACAAAACCCAGAACAACAAGAATCAAGAAAATACAATTTCTTCAAGAAAGCCAAACTACAAAGTGCTATCAGTGAGTGACATTTTAAGTGCTACTAAAGTTCTACGGTTCAAGGTAAAGTCTGAAGAGGTGTGTTTTTAGTTTGCGGCGGAAGATGTACAGAGTTTCCGCTCTCCTGATGTCGGTGGGGAGCTCATTCCACCATTTAGGAGCCAGGACAGCAAACAGCCGTGCTTTTGTAGAGTGTTTAGCTCGCAGTGAGGGAACAGCAAGCCGACTGGTAGAAGTGTTCTGTGCAGAGTCCAAAAACAAGCTATTATAGTAAAGTATTTCCGCTGCTTTCTTTACGCCAATGTTCTTCTGTTTCTTCCCGTCCTTCAGGCTTCAAATATGTTGTACTCTCAGAAATCACAAGACTGAATGAAAGCCATTGTGTCACATGATGCTCCCCTCCCACAGCCTTGGATCATTTCTGTTTTCCTCTAAGCCATAGTCCACATTCTGCTATGGTGCTTTGCAGAAAAATCAAGGCTCTCTGTGAGCTGTATTTGCCCCCCCAAGACCACCAACGTGTTTTCGTCTATCCTTTTTTGCTGCAGGCAGCAGTCAGCAACGATAATGTTGATAATATGGACGAGATGGCTACACACACTACCTCAAAAATATCTCTATACATGAGTGTTGTTTGATACTGCTGGGCTGTTTTCACTCAGGGCACTCAACCTTTCACGTAGCGGGGTCAGCCAGCCCAATACCCTGAGACCACACACATTACAGCTCTTTGCTGCTTTATTGATATTTGTGCGTACAATCTGCTGAACAGCTCTTGTATTTTTTTAACGATAAAATCACATCATGACTTTAACAGATGCATCTTTGTTTTTTGAATCTTTTCTCTCTCCACTCTTCTGCCTCAGTCTATTATATCTCTAGCATGTGTTGGAGCAGTGGGTCTTGGTCTGAGCCTGTTCGTTATGACAGTATACCTGGTGTGCTCATGCTGTTGCCGCAAGGACGTAGATGAAGACATTAAAAGGCCCCAAACCTGCTGTGTCACCTGGGCTGCCATAATCACAGGTCCCATCATATGGTGAGTCTAAATGGTAAAATATTGCCTTTCTGTTACATTATTTTACAAACTCAACATACAGCCATTAATGCAATGGAAATGAATGAACTGAAAGCTGTGTTTTAGTTTTTTATGTGATTTAGTTTTTTGACGAATACATCCTTTTTGGGCAAGCATAAGGAAACACAACAAGAAGTGTAGCTAATTTTTGATTGGTAATCCAGGCCTCAGTGGACAAACCACAGGACTGTCAAAGAAAATTCGAATGAGTCAAATGACTTGGCCCTGCTGGCTGTTTATTTCATGCGATCTTTTGTCAGATTAGTTAATTCAGACGAATGGTCGACAGTATTGTAGGCCACAGTAAAGACGGCTAATTTGCAAGTCCCCAAACCTGCTTGTAGCCAAGGTCCATGTCTTTCTTTCTCAAGTATTGAAATTAGGTGTAGCTACCGTATTCCTGAGAGCAACAAGTCCCCCAACCCATGTGACCATATTAGTCAATTGTTTGTACCTTCAAATACAGAACTGTTTCCTATAGGAGCACCCTGGTTAGGTTTAGGCTTAAAAAAAAAAAAAAAAGTTGGTTACAGTTCAGGCGAGATTATGATTCGGGTTAAAATGATCACTTAATGCCCGTCATGAATTAAAGTTACTACGTTCTTGAAGTTGGGCAACCATTGTTTTGGTAACAGCAAACACATTTCTTGAAAAGAACTGTCCCAACTCATGGTTTAAAGTGAACGCTGATTTCCTCCTTCTAAGTCCACTGTTGTATCCAACCATCAATAGACATTATGGGAAGTCCATCACTTCTACAGGAAATCAGTTTGTCGGTTTTCAAACAAAGTTGATTAACTTTAAAACATAACTGTTGTCATAAGCTGCTCCCACAGAATGCCTTTGGGACTGTGTTTTGGAGGACAGCCTCTCTGAGGTACCACATCATCATCAGTAACCCAATCAGTTAATTGCTAAGTGATTACACTGATACGTCCATCAAAAAAAAACAACCACAATGTTCCAGCCCTTGGATTTGTACTTTTTCAGTTTTGTGGTTTACTGACAAGTTATGGAGGCATAAACAGGCTTGGAGCTTCCATAAAACTTCAAGAGCCACATTGCCAAAAATAATTGCACTTTTACATATAATTCAATAGACTTTGACAAAACTTGTTGAGGCAAAATTGAAAGAGAAAAGAAATGAGTTTCCAACAGGCTTAATTGAATTTGTGTACATATCCGCTTAAACTTGTGACAGTGTTGGGCTTTAACTTCGTTATCTCTCTGTATGATACCAAGCCACTACTATAGCACGCAAGGCCAGTTGTTATGCTAAGTGCCTGTGCATGATGCTGTTTAGCAAAGGGGCTCTGATATATAGTCTCTGCTTGGAGCTCTCATCTCTCACTGTAGAATCTTGTTGCAGTGGAATATGTATTCAGTTGAACAAATAAAGTAGTGCGTACGGCATCCATTAAATAATTCTAGCCATAGAAAAAAATTAGATGGAAGACATTTAATATTACAGTTTATGTTTTATGGATTAAAACTAAAATTGCAATGATTCCAACTCCCCGTATGTAAAATTGTATTAGCTTTTAGCAGTATTTTGTCTTTGGCTTGAGATTGTGAAGTTGTTTTTCATGTTTAAACATACAGCATGTGCCGGTTTACTGTTGATGTCGTTGATGGAGTTTTTCAGTTTAACTCAAAGTGTGTTTGTTATTTACATCAGATTGGATTAAGTTGGTTTACAACAGTGACAGAAACACGAAGATAAACAAGAAATGGCTTGTATAAAAACTGTACATCTTTATTGTCCTTTATTCTGTATCATGTGGTCTTTATTAAATAAAATGGGTCAACATATATTTTTTTTGTACTCTCATGTCATTTAAGGAAAATCTATTTGTTTGTCATTATCTGTCCTTTCACTTTTTCCAGCTTTTAATTCAGCATGATATTCAAGAAGAATTACATTTCAGTTGTAAGCAGAACTCAAATAGATATAGGATTTAGGAGCTGCTTCCTCTCCATGGATGAATATTCCTGACCCCATGAGAATAAATGGGGTAAATTGAGGAGAAGATAAATCGAATATTCTAAAAACCCTTCCTCCCTAGAGTTTATTACAATGTGCAGGTCTCTGCAGAATCAAGGCATTTATGTTATCACGTGTTCATCCAATGTGGCCATTTGTTCAGCTCGCAGCATGATTTCAATACTAAGGTACAATTTAGTTGTCATACTGTTTGTGAAGTGATCCATCCTCAACTGTGTTTGAAAAAAGACACTAAATACCCTGGCGTAGACATACTGTATGCTTTAGTCCCATTCTTTACTGTGTTGGTTTCTTTTAATACCTCTTGCTGCTGCAAAGAGCCTTTTCCTCGGCCACAACAACAGTAATGCTCCAGTGGAGGTTAAATTGCCCCATTATGTCCTGTCTCATTGCGGTTTCATTACCGTGTCATTGGTCTCTCATTATTGTCGCTGACCTGTCACCAGGTTGGCCACAGGGTTAATGAAGAGCTCATTGTCCAGGGCACTACAGATCAGCTGAAGCGCAGATGTCTTAAAAAGTGTGAAGCAAGATTTGTTCAGTTTCTTTCAACCGGCTGAATTAAGTAATTTTATAACCACATTCATGCGGTTTGAGTTGCAAGGATTACTGTAATTGTATCATATTTCTTTTTGCTCACACTGGATTGCACAGAATATGCCCCCAGTGTCCCTAATCATAACCAGAGGGAACTAGTTTATTGGAAAAGAAACAGGCAGTGGTTTGCATTATACTTACAAGGTGACAGCAGCAGGATGCTGGCAAACAAGAAAAGAAACACACCAACAGTGTCCTCCAATGTTCACAGTAGAGTGAAATTTCATGTTTACCTTAGTCATTTGAATTTGAGATCAAAACATGACAATAAGACAAATGTCAGACTGCCTGTTAGCTTTTATTTCACATTAGTCATTTGTCATTTTATAAAAAGGGTCATTTTAATTCGGAATCTTCTTTTTCCTGGTATGTAAAAGTAAGTTAACAGATGAATGTCAAAAGAAACAAAAATGATACAGTCCAATATTTGGTTGCATAGCCCTTTGACACAATGGATGTATGACCCACTGGCATAACTGAATGTTTGTATCTTATTTGGAAATCTTCTCTGGCCTTCAAAGCGGCTGCATTTAGTTGATGTTTGTTATGGGGGAATCTTTGTCTTGAATCTCTTTTTCTGCGGGTACATGCATGATGAGTGGAGTTTATATCTGGTGACTCACTTAGCTTGTCTTGTGTTTATTCTGAATCCTGCTAGCGTGTTTTTTTTTTTTTGTTTTCAGAACTTTTCACACTGTTGCACTTGATATATCTATTTTCTGTGCTAAAATTCACAATGGCTTCTTTTGTTTTCTCTTCTTGCCGATGAGCTGTTTTTCTGTCATAGTCAGTTCTCTGGTCTTCTTGTTGGCGTATGCCTTCTGGCTCCAAATGCAATCTCAACAGATGAAAGATAGAGTGGGGGGAAAAAAGGCTAGACACCCACTGCTCTTTCATATGTGAACAATCCATGCAAAAGGAAAAATACCTGGACAGCGAGTTAAACCAGTCAGTTGTTAATTTACTTTTGTGCATCTGAAAGTGAGGGGAAATTTAGAGCAACTCAGCAATTGCTGTAAAACTGTGAAACGCTTAACATGTTCATATGAAGACCATAAGTCAAAGTTGAAAATTATTTATTTTATGTCACATTCATATTTTGATTTTAAATCACCTCGTAACTGCAATTCATTGCAAACGCATTACATTTCACACTTCTGTCAGCTACAGCTGCAGAGATTATTCAATTCATTAAATAGTCAATTGACAGAAAATTAATTGACAGCTATTTTGATAATTGATTAATTTGTGTTGTCCATTTCTTTATTTAAAAAATGCCAAAATACTTTTGATTTGAGGTTCTTACATGTGAATATGTTGTGGTTTCTTTATTCTTCTGTGATAACAAACAGAATTAGGACAAAAGAAGATATTTTAACTTATCATTTTTCACTATTTTGATATTTTAAAGACAAGTCATTGAGTAATCAAGAAAATATTTGACATATTAATTGATAATAAAAAAAATAATCATTAGTTGCTGCCCTACTGGTAACTGACTTTTGGAGGCACTGTATGCATATAAGAATTCACAGTGACATACCAAACACACCATGTGTTAAATTCTAAAATAAAATGAGACTCCAAATCTGTGTAACTAACTTCTACTAACTTAACTTGGCCATCTTTCTCTGACTGTTTGTGTGTAATTAAAAAAAAAAAAAAAATCAGATTTTGTTTTTGTAGTTTTGCAGCACAGATGGTGTTTAAGGGCCTCAGTATATTAATCATGTTGAGTGTAAATAGGACTTAATTTGACTGTGTGTGTGTGTGTGTGTGCGTGTGCGTGTGTGTGTGTGTGACTCCAGCTATCTGGAGTGTGATTGATGAGCTCCCTGCTGTATGGTAACCACCACCCTGAATGTGGTTGAAAGTGTTACTAGCCTCCAACCTTTGTGTAGAATGACTTCACAATAATCAAGTATGCTGAAATTGTATCATGTTACTGTAGACTGTTTGCAGTCGGCGTACACTGACACTGGGGGTTGGGACACAAATCCTCCCTATTACAGAGGTTCTGTGTATTCCAATTGGATACATTTTCGGGTGTCAAACAGAATCCTGATGTGGATTTAGCCATGAATTGGATAACTGATTCCAAGTAAATGCTGAAAATAGTGGTTTGGTATGTTTAACACAAAATTGCAGAATGTGGCAGACATAAGCAAAACAGATGGAAGTAATAATGGATAGCTGGAGTTATCTTATTTTTAGAATAATGTTTTTTTTTTTCTGTTTGCTCAAGTTTCATAACATCCCAGCACATATGGTAGCAAGGAGGAAGAAAGAGTCTGGAAAGAACAATAGGACAAAATATATTCATACATACTTCATTCAGACAACTTACAAAACTGGGATGAAAATTGCTCATTATTTTTTACATTTTTGCCCTTTGTGGCATAAGATTTCTTTATCTTTTTTTTTCTGTAATAACTTCATACAGTCCATTATCATGAAATAGCATGACTGATGCTGAATTGTGGTTGTTTATGATTTTATTTCATCTGAATTTCTCCTTTTCGCAGTTCTGCTGTAGGAGTGGGTTTCTATGGGAACAGTGAGACCAACGATGGGGTATACCAGCTGACCTACTCTCTCTACAATGCCAATCACACATTGGGTGGCATCAACAATCTGGTGAGAGAAGCTTGCCCAGCTCTGCTCTACAATCCACCATTTTAACAATGTAAATATTAAATGCGGTCTTTGAAATAATCTTTTTAAATTTTTTTTATTATTATTATTATTATTAACAGTTGCAGTTTAACAATTTTCTAGTTGAATCAGTGTGAGCTGACCAGGCAATAAATGTGTCACAGTGGTTTAAAATATGAGCACCCAAATTGCTGTAAATAATTGCTCGCAGGTGCTTCTTATATTACCATCAATTAACAACATTTTGGTCACTGCAAACCATGATGCTCTCGTGGCTTGTACTGTCTCATTCCACTCGGAAACACTGTTTTACAGTTACTAGACACCAGAGCTCCTCCCCTCGTAATGGGGTGTGCATCTGTCTCAGACCAGCTCACTGCAGGAGGTCTGTATCCACTTTTTGTCACAGTGAAGGAATTGAGGGGACTGCTGTCTCAGGATTTGTAAATAGGGATTATTTCTATACAAGTCCTGACCTGCATTCATCGAAGTTATTTGGGAGGCTTAGGGGGGAGGAGGGATAGGAAAGAAGAGAGGAGAAGAGAGCAAAGGAGTCAAAACAAGGCCTTGCAAGAAGCAATAATCACTGAGCAAGAAGAGGATTAACTCCCATCTGCAGTGTATTAATGGCTGTTAAGCCTCCCCTCCTTCCATTTCGCGCTGTCTATTTATCTATAATGCAAAAGTGTGTTTGTGTTCATGGCCATATCAGTATCCCACATCCACGTCAAGTGCTCATATGCACGCGTATTGCATTCATCTATGTACACAAAGAGATTAGTGTCCATACTGAACATCATGGTAGCTACATGAAGAGGGAACAGATTTAGATTCAATCTCTCACATTGAGTGTTTGTGTGTGTGATACAACAATTTGGGTCATGATGACTGCAGGAGTTCTTGTTTATTACAGTCCTGCAATAAACCAAAAATGTTGCACTGTATGTTCAACTTTTTTTTTTAAACTGTTTATAAAGGTGTTTAACGGTCAATTTGGAACCTCCTTTTTGTCTACTCGTATTGATATAAATGTGGTTGACAACATGGCTAACTAGAACCATTTATCAGTATAGTACAATTTTATTTAGCAGCATCACAAACTCCAACCTCAGAAATGACCATGAAATTGGAATCAACACTAAAGGAGTTTCAACAAAAAGTGAAAATTATAACCCTCATAAAGGCAATATACGTGTCAGGGTTGTTGTATTGGACTATATTATTTTCAGCTTGGTATAACAAATAACCTGGAAAGGGCTGTAGGAATCCAATAGGATTCAGCTCGTATGATTCTCCATCCTTGCGGCTGACTTTCTCTGACGTATCTTGGTATTGATTTGATCCTATAGCATGATGTATACTATGACTGCATGAGAAGCATAGAGATTCCCCCAAAGACATAAAGGCTTTCTCACATGCAAAGTTATAGCTTGATGTAATGCACTCCACTCTCAGAGTGGATGAGCTGGTGGGCGGGTTGGCCGTCCTATAAAGCTAAAGCTACTTTAATCTGTGTTTGGTCTATGTTTCATTGTAATTTCTCCAATGTTCTTTATCAGTTTACCAATTCCTTTCTTCATCTTTAGCTCCGCCCAGGAGATTATGATTTTGGTGCAGTTTGTTTAATTGTTAGCTTGTTTGTTTTTGTCTGATTGTCAGCAGAATCATAGAAAAACTACCAGTTTGAGTTTGTGGTGGAGCATGAATTAAGGAAGAACCAATTACATTTTGGAGCTTATCCAAATGACCAGGCAACTCTACCAACTATTTTTCAATTTTATTAACATTGCAAGACAAGCTGATGTCAGAATCTGATGTTCCATCCATTATCTATACCCGCTTTATGCTGAACAGGGTCACGAGGGGAGGGGGGGGGCTGGAGCCTATCCCAGCTCACTTTGGGCAAAGGCAGGGTGCACCCTGGACGGCAACCTATCGCCAACCTATCACAGGGCCAACACATATAAACAGTCAGAAACAAAGACCATTCACGTGCTCATTCACCCCTAAGGGCAATTTGTAGAATCACCAATTAACCGAGTAACCAGAGAGAACCCACACAGCCACTGGCAGAACACGCAAACTCCACACAGAAAGGCCCCAGGATCGAACCCAGCTGTGAGGCAACAATGCTAACCATTGCACCACTGTGCTGCCAGGATATTGTGTCACTTCCTGCTGTTCACGGATTTATGTTTTTTTTCATAAATTTAATCTCACCAGCACTAAATCTGTGTGTACAGCGACTGATTTCAAATTAAAACACTTTGTTGCTTTACTTAAGGACCTGTGTTGCAAAGTTGGTTGCTGATTTGATAGCAAGCAAGTTCAGGTCTTCTAGCTCAGTAGTTAGCAATGGCCTGTACCTTTCTGAGCTCCTTAGCCCTGCCTGCCCGTGTCTGACATTTCGTTTTTCCTCTGCCTCCTTCAGTGATAATGGTATTTGTGTTAGCATTTGGGGGCAGTGGTTTCGTAAGGGAGTGTAGAAGTAGTGTAGAAGGGCCCTTCTACACTACTTCATTGATGTTTCTGTAAATTTGGTTTGAAAAGTAATCACCTCAGGAGTTTGCTTTAATTTAAAGACTTAAAGACATTTCCTTTGTTTTATTTCACATACTAGGTATTATAAAATTTGCCAAGTAAAGTAAATGGGACCGAAGGCAACCAAATCTCTGCTTCTCGAGGACCCAGTGAGGTTTGTTATTTATAGTGGGAGCTTTTTGGCTCTACTGTTGGTTCTTTAAGGCTCATCTCATTATAAAATATGCACTCTCACACCCTGCAAGGGATTATCATGTGTCATAGAAGGAAGGATTTGATGAGGAGGACTATTCTCCCTTTGCAATTGATGGGGATGGGGGGGGGACTTTTGATTGTTCACAGACATTCTATATTTCAGCCTTATTTCCAGTGTTCAGGTTTCAATATTAAGGGTGTCTTATTGCTGCCAGGAAATGATGGATGGGGAAACATGGCAATCAACTATATCAAAATGTGTGTTTCCCATTTGCAAGTGGTTACTCCCCTACGTATAGCTCTTCTTTGAAAGTGAAAGCTGCCTTGTGATTCTTGGACTAAAATGATTGCTACTATCTGCACCATACATCAGTTCCCTAATGTCTCTCCTCAGGGTCCTATTCCTCAATGGATAACCTTGCTTGACTTTAAAGTGCTGTGATCATATATATTGTTTTATGATCACAGTTAATACAGTGAATCTATTTTAAGAATCTCTGAAGGCATTAAGCAGAACAGTTTAGTTGCATGTAAAATTGACTGCGAGCCTCAAATCAGCCAGTCTCATTTAACAGGCGTAACCAATATGGAGAATCCTCCTTGTGACTCGCTTTCAGTAAAAGCGAGCTTTAATCCATTTTAAAGGAAGACGGGACAGTCCAGATTAGGGAAATGTGGATCACCCAGAGCAGCTCACTGATGGATCCCATTTCTCACAGTCAGACTTGCTTACAGATAAGATTTGAGGCGTTGTGGCAGGAACTGTGAGCGATGATGAACATAGCAGTGGGGAGTGAGAGCAGTTTACTGGCAATCACATACTCTTGGGATTGTTGGAGTGGAGGATGGGCCCGTATCTGTGCTGCATCTCCGCATGTATAGCCTTTCTTGGGTCTTACTTACAAACCATCAGGAGTATCGACTCCTAAATTTAAAATTCAATCTCGAGTGTTTGAAATGTTACAGTGTCGAGGAGAGGGCGATAACTTTGTATCTTCATTGTGGTGAGTTTTCCTAGTGTGCGAATGAACAGTCTCACTCAAAATCCTCGCATGTGTTAAAAAGAAGTCAGGGGTTTAATGGAGAAAAATGTACCGATAAAGAAAGTATGGGTGCAGCAAACTTCCACACAAAGCAAGCCTCTTTTCAGAATTAGAAGAGCCTCCTACTCAAGGTTATGTTCAGTGTGCCAGCAAATTCATTCTGGTGTGTGTGTTTGTTTGTATGTTTTTGTATGTTAAATTATGAGTTTAGGAGGTCTTTTACAGTATCTTTGCTGTTCTATTAAATTATTATGAATTATTCTACTGCACTCTTCTTGACAAATAACATACAGGTTTACTGTTTGTGAACCAGCATATTGTTCGCTAAGCTTAGCTTAGCTTAGTGCAGAGACTGGAAACAGCCAGCTGTATCCCCCTGATTCCAGTGTTTGTGCTAAGCTAACGAGGACTGGTTGCTAGCCTTTCATTACTGGACATTTATTGGTAATATCAATCTCTCCATTTAATTCTCCTCCAGAAAACAAATGAGCACATTTTCATAAATGTCAAACCGTTTGATTATTACTGATGTAACGGCACTCTGATGACTCTGATTTAGTTGTTTGGTGTTATACTTTCAGTTTTGATGCATTTGCAGAGCAGACTGTGCCGTTAATGTCACTGTGGGGAAAAAAAAAAAAAAATCCATCTATGGGTCAAGCTATTTTGTCTGTGATTCTCATTTTCTTCCTGTCAGAATTGGTATTCAAATTGACTTGTTTCGAGTTCTATTGATGCTGCGAAAGTGAAGACATTTACTGCATCACATTGTTTCTGTTCAAACAGAAAAGCAAAATGTATTTACTCTATTCCACCATGCTTCCTCCCACTCTCTTCTCACTATCAAAGACCCCTGTGATAACAGGTCTCCCCGGTATTGTTATCAGTATTCCACTCTAACATTGTTTATCTGAATAAAGCACACGGTTGTGGAGAAAAGTTAATCTTTTCTCGAGGGAGTGCTCCTTTGGTTCTTTCACCTTTTTCTACATTTTCAATCTCCTTTTTTTTTTAGGAATATCTGTTTTTTATGAATTTATTTATGTTCCTGTTTCATTTTTAACATCTTTTCTCCCTGACTCCTCCTCACCTTATCCTTCCTTATTCTGTTACCCTGCCCATTGTCTTTCTTTCTTGAAATTCTCTTATTTCCCTTTATTTTATTTTTTAAGGTTATAGGGTCTGTGGGGAATGTGGAAACTGGACTCAACCAGCACCTGGAACGCCTGGATGAGATCTTTTCTACAAGGTCGGACTACCTCCAAGCTCTGCGCTTCATGCAGCTGATGGTCAACAATGTCATCCGAGAGCTGACTGCTCTGCCAGGCATCGACAAAACCAATGTTGACTTGGCAGCCATTGCAGATCAAACAGCCTTCATTGAATATTACAGGTAGGTAGAGACGTACAACCCCCCTAAGGTGATACATATTATTTTATTTGATCTGTGTTTGGATGAGGTAAACATGCCGCTCCGAATGGGACTATAAGTGATCCAGAGCAGATGGGATTTTATTGATCTACCCTCCGGAACACAGACCGGAAAAGCTATTTTTTCCCTGATTACTAAATAAATGAAAGATGAGATTGAACTTATTTCCCATTGTGCAATTTGAGCCCTGATACAGAATGTTATGCATGGCAGAGTAGCTATTAGACCATAAATGATCTTCTTACCTGCAGACTTTTTCTCACATTGATTGCAGTTATTATGTCAGTGTTCTCTTCATAAGAACTATGTTCTTTTCAAAGACTGTGGAATTAAATTCAAAAATTAAATTCAATAAACAAAGAGGAATATATCACACCCAATCAATAACAAAGTAGTTCAAATGAATATAATATCCCGGATTAATTTGGGAGGGGCATTTTACTTTGTTAGGCTCAAATCGCTGCTTCTCCAAACTGTGAGCGTGTGTTTTTTTTTAAATAAATGTTTGATAAAACTTTGAAACACATAAAACTTTATCACGCTGTTGTACCCTAAGGTTTGCATTTGCAACCTGTTGATTATTGTACTTGTAGACACATTTTGAGCAGACTAAAGTTGACAGATTTAGGGTAGTGTGGTATCTTCTGCAAAAGGATTTGTGTGGCTTACATGGGGGAACAAGGCTTATCTGGATGCTTTTGTGAGCATGTTCCTACAGGTCATCATGTAAGTTAATGTCACACCATGATATTCATCTCACAACTCCAACCTGTCCCAGAGTGTAAAACTCCCACTCGGAAACATGTTGAACAACGACATGCTATAAATTATTTCAGTTAAATTTTAATGATTGAATATGCGTTGAAACATTTGTGCTTGACAAACTACACCACCTATTCTCTTTAATGTACATTTTTCAAGGTGTACATTATGGAGATCTGTTATTGCTCCAGCACATACAACTACACTAAAGCATTTTCCCACAAATGTATAAAAATATGCATTGGGCTTATTTATGTAACTGTGCAGCAAAATAATAAACACAATACTACTTATTACTTTGTTTGTTTATTTGTTATGATTCTCATAACGATGTGTCTATAGAAAATGGTGTTTGTCACTGAGCCCCTGGTTGTGTACAAGTTTTCGACAACGCTACTGCAGCTCCATATCCTGTCTATTCACCATGTTCACGGAATATTGTGGGGTTTATGCCTTTTAATTCAGTTTTACATCATGAGCCTTTGATGCAGTTAAACACGCTTCTTATTGAATCAACCAGCTTACTTAATGATCATGTATTTCAGTTAAAACATAGCAATATTAAATATATCTATTTTTCTGAGCACCTCAACGACTTTAAATCCATGTTAACTTTGGTGATAAGTAAATTCTTGATATTCTTTTACAAAGAGTAAGTTTCCATGTTTTACCTGGTTCAGTATCAGCTGCAGTATTAGCAAGTGTCTGTAATTCCTAGCATCCATCCATCCATTGTCTATACCCGCTTAATTCCTAGCATGACGAAGCAAAAATAACTGTTATTGTACCACTGGCAGTGTTTGTAATATTAATTCGATAAATATTCCCACAAGGATCCACACTGTCTTCTCTTTAGCCTGACATCAGATCTTAATTTGGACTACAGTTGCCTGACAGCAATCTCCTGGGTCTTGATTGGATTTCACACAGCCATTGGGCTATGAACAGCCTGCAACAGGGTTTCATTGATGAATAGCAAATGTTACAGCCAAACTGGTGTTATTAGAACAAGGCAAAAAAAAAAAAAAAAGAAGAAAAACACACAATTCTGTTTTCCAATATTATATCCTTCTCTATTGTATGTATGAACTCATCCTTGTCTCTCTGCTCAAAGAAATGCTTTCACGGTTGCGTTCTGGTTATGCAGATATACTGCAGTCTTTCATAGTAATTCCTTGCAGGTCACATGTCACTTCTGTGAGCAAAAGAACTGTTAGTCTGCAGTTTATTTTCAAACAGTCCTGCACTATATCTGGACTTCTTCATGAGCACAGATTTACTACTATGCTTCAGGTACACCACAGCAAGCCCATATCAATATATAGTGTCCTGGGAATTTGCCTGCTTCCGTGACATCCTGCTCATCAACGTTTTTGCAGTTGCCATAAATTTACTCTGCTGTTTAGGCTTGTGGCATTAAGAATGAGTCATAAGACACCCTCCCCCCCCACCTCCTCCATGTGTTTGGATGGTCAGAACACACACACGCACACACTTCAAATCTAGGCTGAGTGTCGCCCATTCCTGTGAAGGACATTTTCAAAGGAAAATAAAAAATTCATGTGTATGGATTTGTGGTGTTGAATTATTAAGCCAACAAGCTGGAAATTACCTGAAACAGTTGGGCTCTAACCAGCAGACAAGAATGCTGATATACGAAACACACAGATCTCACATGTTTAGTCCCGAACATATGTTGGGCCAGCACTTCCTGAGGCTTGTACATGTGCATGACATATGGTGTCGTTAAGTAAAAGTGGCTCATGGGGATTCGTATGCTGATGCTTCATTTTCCTGTCTTGTAGATGGCTGATTTATCTGCTGCTTCTGATCCTGGATCTGGTCATCTGCTTGGCCATGTGCTTGGCGATGGCCAGGTATTCTCAGTGTCTGCTTATCACGTAGGTACCCTCTGTGTGTGGAGGTATTTGCTTTTCATCTTGTTTCTGAGGCTATTTTTCTTTCCTTGTGGTGCATCTTTGTTCTCATCGAACACTGCTCACTGACCGAAGACAGACAGGGCACCGGTCAGTCTCTCTGGCACCATATATGTCACTCCATTAACAGCACAAACGATAGTATTACATCCTCAAATAGCACTGACAAAGGCGCTGGCTTTGTTCCTCTCCTCAGTGACTTGCTTCTTATTTCCACATACAGTGTAAGACAACCTTCCACTACTATACGCTCAATCAAACCGGCTGATAGAAAAGTATTGAGATTCCAAAGCCGTGAAAGAAATAGAAAGACTCTGTGGAAGAACATTTGCTTGAGTAAATTGCATCCAGTAATTTAAACCAACTCTGATGTCTGACAAGCAAATCCACAATCCAGACTTCCCATCCCATTTGCCCAATTTAGTGCATCCTACGTGTCAGTGCTAGCAAATGATGCTAAGAAACGTTCCTCACATCCCTCTCTGATGGGTCTCACTAATGCCTATTGATCGACTGAGTAGGATGAGCCTGCTCCCTTAACTAATTATTAAGTGCTCTCAGGCTACTTTATTGGTGCTTTCAAGAAGGTCTGAGGAGCGAGTTGAAAAACGAAGCCCTCTTCAGCCTTTTTACACCCATCAGGGGGCCATTCTTTCTCTTTTTACTCGGTTTATCTACCTCATAGCACTTTCTCTCGCCTCTGCCAGTGGTCACTAAGAAATTGTTGTGAATAGTGGGAAGATTGTTTGATGTTTTTTTCATGCACTTCCACAGTATTAAGACCCCGCTGAACTTGTCATTCTATTTTAGACAAAAGGGGTCAGTTAAAACAAGAGGCTGTCAAACCAAAGCTTGTGGTAGCTTTTGATTGACCGTGACCATGTGCAGTGATTGACACCTAATTCCTCATGATTGACAGACAGCGTGGCCAATTAAAAATGCTGCTACTGAAATCAAGCAGAGCAGAAATGATAATAAAACATAATAAATTACAAAAATCAGAGATGGAACGTCCCCAGACTTCAAATAATAGGCTTGTGAGACCTCTATTGAACCATTATTTTACTTCAAACTAACTTATTTCTGAGTAGATCATTTTTTTTATATAGATCTAGGGCTAACAAGAGAATTAAACAAGGAATCATGAGTTAATTTATCTTTATAGCTCTCTATAATAAATTGAATTTCAGCTGTATGGTCTAATCAACAATGCACCATGCGAGTTGGGCCTCCATCCTCAGGCAGAAGGGGAACAATTCCCAAGCAAAAGCTGAACAGAATAAATCAAATTAACTAGGGGAAAAGGGGGTTGAGGATCACTGGTACAAAGACAAACTGATTCATCTGATTCTCTCCTTGTGCCTTTGTCTTTTGTCTGTATCTCCCATTTGTTATTTTCCTCCAGGATCATGGGTTTTGTTGTACTGTCTTTGATCCTGAGCTGGGCCTCACTAGGAGCTGGCACTGCGACAGCTGTGGTGAGAAAAACAAAATTTCTTTAAAATACTGTCACACTTGCCTAATTGGTTTATTTATTTAAATAAAATGCTATAGAATGACTGTTAGATGCACTTCACCCATAGTGATCTTGTTGGACTGTACTGGTTCTTGTATTTTGCTTCCTATCTCATGCAATTCCTCCTAAGGGTTTTACTGTAAATAAACACACGGACAAACACTTGAACGTGTCAGCTGCTTAAAAAGTGTCTGTAGGTGTTTATTTAGTGTATAGGGGGCTGTTTTTCAAGGTCAGCCATGCCGTAAAGCTGATTACAAATTCCTAGTCTTCTAGGCTCAGCCCTTGGCCCTTAACTCCACTGTAAACACAGCACTTTTAATTGCACTGCTCTGCTTTCTTCAAAATCTGTTCGGTCATTGCACAAAATTTGATCTGACCTTTTTTCTGACAGATTGTTCTCCCTTCATGACTGTACACCATGTGTTCAGAGCATCTGGACTTAGTGTTTTTAACGGTGCTCATATTAGGGAAGCTGTCTGGGGTACAAACAAAAAAATAACCCCCTTGCTTCCAGCCTTCCTCCATCGCTCATTGTCCGCTGTCTCCTCTCCTTGATCTACGTGCCTCCCAGAGAGAAACCCCACATCTGTGGATTATCCCGCAGGATTTTACGTCTGGACAGCTGTTTTAAGAGAGGCCGGGAGTATAGTGGGGTTTAATCTGAAATGAACTGTACGGGTGTGAATCACGGACATCTGCTGCCATTCTTGGTTCTCTGTAGCTGTTGAGCCAAATGACCAATATCTGACCTCACAGGCCAGCTTATCCAAAGTATTTGAGTAAAGCTTGTCTGTAACATACATCTCTCAGACTGTTATATCACAGGTGAGCTGAGATAAACGTCTTCAATAACTATCCCCGACTACTTATTAATAGGTGGCCTTTTCCTCCACACAAAGTGGTTTAGTGAAGACCACGGTTTTTAGTAAGAAAAAATGAATGTGGGACAGTATGCACAACCAGCGAGTGGACTTGTTGCACCTGCACATCATTATTAAAAAGAACCGCATATGCAAAAACATGGTGCCTTTTGAAAAGAAGGTAGATGATGGCGGTGTCCTAGAAAATACTCATAAATTTCTACATATTTGATGAGACCCGGCATAAACAAAATGTCCCTGCTATTATAATGAGATAGAGATGAAGGGTAACATCCCAGCAGTGCCTCACATGTTGCAGTACAGTTTTTGCTGAAAACAAAATGTCATGTGATCGCAGTTGAGTGTTGGTTGATAATCTGAAAGTAAAGCTTAACATGGGGAGAGGAATTGATTGTTACATATGAGGCCCATTTTTTGTCTTCATGGTTGTACTTCCATCTGTTTTACTTTGCATGTGCACCTTTACGCCGCTTGTTTTTTTTTCTTCTTGATAATGGCTTCGTAAGATCAAAGTAGGTCTGCCCACTCTGAATTCCTTTTAGCCATGCTTTTCAGTGACAAGCTGTAGAAAGGCACATCTTGATTGGGGCTGGCAGAGAGAGCAATGGACATAAGACTGTATTAGGACTAAATTACATAAAGCTTTGATGTTCGATTTTACGTCACAACTGATTTCTTGATCCCTTTGAACTTTATCAAGTTGAGCTATAACCTTTTCTTTTTTTTTTTTTTTTTCCCTACTGAATTATGCAGGCTTATTCTGGTTATTTTTTTATGTTTAACTTTTTTATTTTTTATTGCGGTGTTTTTACATTCTGGGTTCTTAGTGCACAGGGATTGAATGACCTCGACCCAAACTGTTAGTGCATGCACATTAGCAGCTCTCCACGGATGAATTAAAGAGCATGAAAATATTTAATAGATTTCATCCATGGTCTGCAACCAATGACATGCTCTACATGATCAATAATGCCGTTCATTTTTGTTTCGAGATGTGCGAATGTGTATCTGCATGCTGGTGTGTTATTGCTGCACAGTTAAAGGGTGAGGAAATGTTGTAAACATTACCTGACCAATCAATTACCTGCCAGTCTTCAATCAGCGTTACTCAGTTGCAACACAAGAATTCAAATCTAGTTCATGACTTTGTTCATGAAATTGTATTTTCTTGATTCTTGTTGTTCTGGGTTTTGTACCCTCATGGTTGAAATGCACTTATTGTAAGTCGCTTTGGATAAAAGCGTCAGCTAAATGAAATGTAATGTAATGACTTAAATACATACTCTACTCCTTTTGGTCTGCCATACCTGTAAGATTACAGTGTGTTGCTGTTTTTCCACAGGTCACTAGTGACTTCTGTGTGTCTCCAGACAAGTTTATTGTTAACCAAACCAAGGATTTCCTCACTGCAGGTAATTTATCTCTATAAACAGAATTGCAAAGACACCAGTTCTGTCACTGAATGTTAAGTCACAACACTAATGTTCCTTTTTCTCTCACCTCCCAGATGTTGCACACTATTATTTATTCTGCAGTCCGAATCTACCAAACCCCTTCCAACAGGTAATGACTAAATGTAAAAAGTCGTATCTGTCTGTTTACACGTGTAGTTATTTATCAAGAATCACACTCTGGAAAATGTATTGCTATTTGAGTTTTTTTTGTGTTAGTTAGCAGGCAACTAAATCATTATGGGGCCTTAATCTACTGTTCTGAAAAATTACCCCACAACACTAATTGAATTACTTTAAAGTGATATACTTTGATCAAGAGTATTCCTTTTTTAATATGCAGGCCTCCAAAAATTAGTCACAACTTTCACCCTGTTCATAATCTTTGCCTTGGAGTGCTTTCACTGAGAACATTTTTGAGTTATTTATTCAGTTTTCTATAAATCACGCATAAAGGAAACTACTGTACATGGGCCACTTAAATTGAGCTGATTTCATTCACGTGTTCCTAAGAGGCTAATTATTCCTGCTTGAAATGTAGATTCGTTGAAATAACTTTAAAAATAACTGCAGAAATGACATAGTTATCACACAATCTCAACAAAACCTGAACAGGTTGAGTATCATAACCCTGAAATGTATCTGCTGCTATTCAGGAATCACTTATTATCAGGGAAACCAGACATTGACATATAGTCTTGTCTAATAAACATAAAACCATAAATGTCTGTCAGTTGTTTTGTTTTTTTTACTGTGAATCTGATGCCCACACACAGATCAGGAGGTTTTACTTCACAAGTGGTGCTCCACTTTCCCATCACGCGCAGTTCAGCACGTGCATGGCAACATTTTAACGAGAACTTAGTGTGATCACACATATTCGTGAATTTAGTGACTTTGCGGAGGATAAATCCACAAACAGTAATTATTAAAACCCACATGCTTAGTTATGATCACAGTACCCATTTATGGATTAAAATGCTGCTTAAGTAGGTAAGATGATTTTTCTCTGATGACCTAGATGATATAAATATTGCTCTTTTGTTTATGCTGGAGATTGATGGTGGGGAGTGTGTGTGTGTGTGTGTGTGTGGGGGGGGGGTTGAATGGGGAGGGGGGTGGCGTAGGCGAGACGGTCAGTGGCAAAGGATAATCTGGGCCTATCTGTCTGGAAAGGAATGTGTTCTATTCTAAGCGCATTATAAGGCCTGATTTAACACCAAAATTACTTGTTGACATGATGCTCCCAAACAATGCTCTCCTTAATGATATCCTCTCATTGTTTGTGGTGGATGCCTGTGTGTGTGATTCGGCGGGTTATTACATTTCCGCAGTCTTTGACGATCTGCCAGCGCTCTCTGACCACCATGCAAATCCAGATCCAAGGCTTGCTGCAGTTCTCTGTGCCTGTCTTTCCCACTGCTGAGGTAAGTGGCTGGCTGACATGCTATTACATCAGGCCGTGGAAAGGTGTGTATCATTCTCTCCCCTTTTATACCTTGTTATACAGAGAGACCTTTTGGGGATCCAGCGACTGTTAAATTCCACTGAATTTAGTCTGCACCAGCTAACAGCCTTGCTTGACTGCCGCGGGCTACATAAGGTAAGGTCAGATTCTGACCGGGACACTTTTTAATAGGATTGCTTTGTAGCATAGCTCAAAGCCACTTAGAAGACCAACTTGAGTGATTTTCAACCTTATCTGTTTGTACTTCCCACAGACTACTGCAGTTGTCAGTACGCTGTGTATCTGGTATATGGACTCTATTCACACCCTTGGTGATAGTAATACAACTTGACTTTTGCAGGTTTCTGTTTGTCCGATTTTTTATCCATTAACGAAAATAAGATGCCTCTGCGCTGAAATGAGTCTTTCTGGGTACTGCGATTGCAACATTAGATATACGCTTTTGGACCAGTAGAGCTCCTCTATGATAATTGCATACTGTATGAGGGGGGGTCATACTCTAACAGTTGCATAGAGATAAGCCAAGACGGAGGGCAGTGGGTCTGTCCCCAAGTTACTCAGTAACGCAGTAACAGTGACCACACATATCCCAGGAAAATGTCAAGACTATTTCTGTGAGCTTTTCATATTACAACAAGCAAAGCAAACTAGGAATGCATCTGTAACATGCATATCATCAGGGTAATATGGTTTTGATATGCATTTGTGAGTCTGAGCTCTCTGCACTTCAGCCACTATCTCTTCCTCGAAAGTCTGCTGTTGCTTTTATCCCCAACAGAGAGGTGTTTACATTTACAGTTGTGTTCTATAGCGGTTTGTGGCCCTCACGTAGACATAATCTGCCCTTTTAAACAAATCATTTTTAAACTGCTTTTTTCCAAAAAACAATTTGGTCACAAACAGCATCCTCAAGGTATTTGGTCTGTCTTACCTGTGTTTAGTCATATTTCATTTAGGTTTGGAGTTCAGTATGCCTCCTGGGAATTTGGGAAAGTCTATTAAATATCCCCAAAAAGTAACATAAGCAGGAATCTTTTTTCCAAGTGCATCAGCATGGCCACATCATTTTTGTCTATAAATCTCAAATACATATTTTTTTATTTTTTTTGTTTATTAGGTTATGGATTTATGCTCTGTGGGTTTTGAAGACTAGATACATACAAATAATACATTATAGTTCCCTCTGAAGGGAAAAAAAAAAGGTATATATATGTATATGTGTGTGTGTGTGTGTGTGTGTGTGTGTGTGTGTGTGTGTGTGTGTGTGTGTGTGTGTGTGTGTGTGTGTGTGTGTGTGTGTCCGTCCCCATTCTTCTAGGACTATCTGGATGCCCTCATGGGTGTGTGCTATGATGGGGTGGAAGGGCTCCTCTACCTCTCTTTGTTTTCTCTTCTGGCTGCCTGCGCACTCTCCGCCATGCTGTGTGCAATTTTCAGAGTGTGGACACTAATGGGCAGCAGGTCAGTGCCGAGCGACCCCCTTACCCCATTATGGACTGCCCACAATGCACTCCCGCAAAGTGTTAACGCACGCACTCTCTGTCTGTGTACGGCTGTACAACTTTCATCTAGGGAGAAAGAGTATGATGACATAGATGAAGAGGACCCGTTCAACCCACAAGCACGGCGACTGTCATATAACCCCAGAAGGTCCAACACACACAGTTTCTGTAGCTTTACCAGCAGCCTTGGCAGCCAGGCTACCCTTCATCCACCGACTCAATCTGCTTCTAATGTCATGCCACCTCCTGAGTACATGTAAGATCAATAGAAAATGCTGGTATTTTTCGATATGCGTGTTTCAACTCTTACCACCTTTCTTTCCCTTTGTGTCACAGGAATCAGTCGATGCTGTTTGGAGGGACCCCACGATATGAGAATGTGCCACTGATAGGCAGAGGATCCCCACCTCCCTCGGTGCGTTGGCCCTATGGGGCTCTAGTGTCCCTTGTGTGATGGCGATTATGGCACTATTGACCTCAGCACTGCTACAGCACCAGCAGAGAGCACGTACCACGAACATGGCAATGACCTATACACCTGCATACAACCTCACACTGTCTACCTTAGTGAGGGGACTTATGTTGCTTTGCAAGTGATGAAAGACTGATCTCTGCTGGCCATTGACTGAAGTGCATTATTTTTTTTAGCCGTCTCTGTACACTCCCACTACTAAACTCAAAGCACGTGCTCACATCTTTTTCACCACTGCCTTGGACTGTTTTTATGGTTATCACAAAGTAGTGGGTGAGACCACATTATAGCATACATTTATATATGTGTAAAATAACTATGAGGTAGTGCTAAACACAAAGAGTACTGCCTCCTCATCCTCACATCCAGTATTGACTTTTAACGGTGGAGCTCATAGTCTATAAGTGTGTGGTGTGTCTCCAGAGCTGGGGATAAATAATAGATAGCAAAACACTGGTAAATCCATAGTTAAAGTTTCTGTTAGCTGATGTGTCTTTCCTATTAAGTTTTCTGCTGGGCTGGCTGACTGCTTGAATGGCATTCACAGGGAAACAAAAAACTTGAAACACCTTTTGAGGGGGAGAAGGACATAGAGGATGTGGACCATTGTTTAAAATTTTATTTTACCTCTGTGACACACATTTTAACAGGCACTGGCATGTGGTTTTTATTTGTTCCTGTAACTGAGATGCTTGAAACTTTGGAAAATATATTTGCAGTAAATACTGCAGTATTTTTGAATCAGCTCTTCAATGCATTCCAATCATGCCTTTATGTAAGATTGTTCTCAATAGGGTATCTACCTGCTGAATATTAACCAGTGTTTTGTAACTAACCTTTTTTATTTTCATTTTTTGACTCAGACTTTTATTAACCGTAAGTTTTCTGTTGTCCAACGTCTTGATTTCTTCATTTTCATTTTCCTACCGCTCCTTCATGCACACTCCAGACTTACCTTCATATTAACACTCGCTATGCAAAACATTTTACAGAGTTTTACATGCGAGTGTAACTTATTCTATGACCTTTTATTTATAACCTCCATCTAATATATCTCACCTGCTCTCCAACAATAAAGCATCATCCCCTGATTCCACATCTTCCTGATTAAAGACCATCTCATAATCAAAGAAGTGTTCCCCAAAATTAGATCAGATCATACCATCTTAATGTTTGCTAATCCTGAGATGCTGTGTTTAAGTGCAAGTATCCTAAAATGTGTTTTTTATTTATTTTTCTCGGCAGTATTCACCCAGTATGAGGACCACCTATCTATCTATGACTGAGGCCCAGATCAGACACTTTGGGACTGACTTCCAGGTGTAGCCTGCTACCTTCTGAACCATTTTCACTGCTTCTGTCTGAGACTGTGTTCCTACCCAGAAGGCTGTCTTCATGGCATAATCCTGTTTATGGGAGCGACAGCCCGCCGCCCCAATCTGAGACATAAAAGCAGGCCATATGAGGCAATTACCTCACTACGACATCAGTGCAGTGCTGGAATGCGCTGAATGCAGTCCAAAAAGGTGTTTTGCTTTTTCCAATATTCTGGGGGCATGCATGGATATGATCACTGCTCAGTATTTTTGATGTGAAGTGAGTGGCTGAATATGACTACAAATTGGCCTTCCATCATGGCTTTTTGATCTTTGCAATATCCTTTGTGTTTGGCAAGTTTAATTTTTAGCAATTCAATTTTGGGCCTTTTTGTCATTTTAAATTGTGCGATATGAAAAAAAAACACCATCTTTTCAAGTAAAAAAAAAAAAAAAAAAAAGAAATAACAGATTTTGGCAATGAAAATTATACCAAATATTGTAGTTTTGTTTTGAACAGCCAAAGACGCCTTCAAGGATAAATCAAATAGACATAGATGAGCGGTTTATAGTTATACTACATCTGGAGAAGCAGTTGCATGTGGGAAAATTCCCCTGAACTAATTAAACACAAAGTGATGGATTTTAATATCCTGGCATTTATACGTGTGCTGTGACCGTGTCACAGTAAAAAAGACAATTGAAATGTGATTCTCAGCATTCTATGCTGTGTTGTGATGATATTTCATTCTGAAATACTCGATAGCTTACAAAGCTCAGTGCCACAAGTGACAGTTGGTGAAACATGAACTGAATAAGCAAAAATGTCAAGTTTGCTCTCAGATTCAAATAACTGGCAGTATCTTGTGAATGAGGAATTGTTCTGTATTGGAGAAATCTGTTGTGTGTTGTTTTCTATGTTGGATAATGTATCAAACAAATGATGTTTGACCATAAATTTCTGTATTCAGACTCATTGATTCATTCATTGTTTTCTCTTTAAGTCTCATTCTGGTTCTCAGTCATATGAAAGCGCCTTGGATCGGCTCTCAAAAAGGAGCAGGCCAGGCTGATTAGTTCTCAAAATCAAACACTACTTAACACACGTCTAAAAAGCAGTGTCTTTCTGACCACAACAGGAGTTGTTGAAGTTTTGACCACTTTAGAATATTCCCTTTTTCATGCAGTCTGAAAATAACACATCTTGTGACAGCGATCTTAACCTGACCATCATTTTCTTTTGTTGGGTGTGTAACACAACTCAGTGACACATCCAATAGTGACATCAGGGTCCTAGAGTACATTTATACATCACTGAAGTGCGGTGAGAGGCTCAGCAGAAAGAACATTTTCTGGTAGTGTTGGGTTACTTTTTACCCCACAGCACGGGGAAATAACACAATTTACAGCCAGGATTTCTGCACAATTAAATAAAATTCCTTCAGCAGACCAGTGAAACAAACTAATATTAAGATATTGATCCAATCTGAGTGGACAGTTGTGAATCAAAATCAAACTTTGCAGCTCACAAGGGTTTTTATTAAACCCTGACAGGTAGGATCACCTTGAACCAACTGCTTTCCCCCTTATTCCTCCATATGTTTGGTAAGAATTTGTATTTAGTCTGACCAGTACCGTTATTTAAAGATAGAAAACAAAATGATCTGCTGTTTTGGAATACAATTCTCATCCACAACAACTCTGTACTTTTACTTCATTCATTCTTACGTCTTAACTGTGACTCATTCACAGAAACATGAACTTTATATTAATTATTATTATTAAGTGAAAAGTAGTTATTTTGTAGAATATATATATTTTTTTTTTGGTCTCCAATTGGTAAACTTCATACCTGCAGGCTGACCCGAGGTTGTAGCAAGGAAGTCTACCTTTTGGAGGACCAAATCTGTGTGGAGGGTCTGGAGGTACCAATCAGACACAAAACTGCAGCACACCGTGACACTGGAACTGGTAGTAAAAATACTGCCAATTTGTAAAGTTTAGTTTAGCCTGTTGTGGATAGCAATTTCCCAATGTACATATTTTATATCAATCTTGGAAAAGGGGGGGGGGGGGCAATTTCAGCATTTTTAAACATTGAGGGGCTGTGTCCCCCGCAATATATAGCCTACTCTAATTATGACCCGCGGTCTGTGGCATCCGCATGTCTTTTGTTCCGCTAAAGTGGACACATTCGTGTTGTGATCGCTGTCCAAGGTGCTGAAAAGGATGCAAAACCCAGGCCTGTCGGCAGAGTAAGCTATATATATATATATTGTTTGTTTGTTTGTTTGTTTTTGTCCCTGATAATATATGATGTTGTTATCACGTGTCGCACATCAAAAAATAAAAAAAATAAATAAATAAAATCTAACTATATCAGGGGGCTTGCACTATATGGCTATTATTAGAAAGGCTCCAGTCAGAGCGAAGCTACTTTAACTCGCGAGGCGCTTGCCGTAGGAAAACACAGGGGGGAAAAAAAAAAAAACGCTGGACATGGTGTAGGCAGTTAGCCTGCTAGCCATCTCGGGCTGATTATTATTGCGGGAAACATGTTCAGTAAAAAGTAATCTTTTTGTATGTTGATGAAGGAGGATGCGGCGGGGATGTGGCTAAATAATGGGAAATGTTTTTGGGAGAAAGAGTCGACCTTCTCGTGTTACGGATCAAGACAAAGCCATTTTGGTGAGCGGGCACCAAAATAGCTGTTACTTGAACACTTGGTCTCAGGGCAACATGGATTAATGTCAGCCGATGTGTCTACCAATTGGATTTGACTGTAAATTCTAGTTGGATTGAACTCCTTTGTGTTGGCACGTTGTGAAACATGTGATCATTCAAATCTAGCATTTACAGGCTGCATCATTTTTTTTTTGTTGTTTTTTTTTGCAGAGACTCACCCACGCGGACATTTCTAGTCGGTTGGATTCTATTTATGTCTTTTTTTTTTTTTTTTTCCAGAGCATTATGCGCTGTGTCGTGAAACAGTCCGGCAGATGTATTTATTTGCGATATGCAGACGTTCATGTTAGACTTACATTGTCGGTCAATGAGATACATCTGACGCTGTGCTTATTTCCCAGCAATTAAAGCAGCAGAGAGATAAGCTGAAGCAGTATCAAAAGAGAATCACCTCACAGCTGGAGAAAGAGCGACTTCTGGCCAAACAGCTGCTAAAAGATGGCAAGAAAGAGTAAGCTGACGTTCACACCTGCACTGACATCTGTCACGCTGTAGTCCCATCACCTAAGGAAGCAGGCAGCGGTATGAATGCAAAACCATATATAGCTCTAATGCTGGTTAATCAAAGGGGCAGATAATGACGTTTGTGAAATCTCCTGTGCTGCACAGCCGTCCACAGGATCGATGGCCTCATCCGTAATTGTATCTGTTTACATTCTGCACACAATGTGATAGCACTGTAGATAAAAAAAAAAACGCACCACTTTGCTATGTTGTGTTTTTTGTTTTTTTCCTTTGAATTTGCTATTGCAGAAAAGCGCTGCTGCTCCTTAAGAAAAAACGATATCAGGATCAGCTTCTAGACAAGACTGGAAATCAGCTTTCAAACCTGGAGCGCATGGTACGTTTTTTTTTTTTTTTGGTTCCTTCACAGTAAAATGATCCCTGCAAAGGTTACAGCGGGGTATTATTTTTCAGCTACATTCAACAATGTATCTCGCCTAAGATGGGAGGAAGACATTTTCTTTACGAGGGAACATATTGGGACGAATACCTATATCTCAAATACGTTTTGCCGGAGGTGAATGACACCTTCCCTTTGTAGGTATATGAGATTTACATGTGATGCGTTTGTTTTAAAGAGCACGAGGACGGATTCAGTGTGACTTTAGATATCCCTGTGAAATCGTTTCAGCGCCTCGCACTTGTTTCCAGATCAGTGATTTGTGAATCTCATCCTGTTTTGGTGCTGTTTGCAATACGGAAATAAGATTTTCTGTAGAATTTAATGTAAATCTGAGCTGTAAAAAAAAAAAATAATAATCATTAGTTGCTGTCTTAGGAAAATCAAGTGAGGACCTACAAATTTTAAACGCATTTGTAATGACCCACTGTGCTAAGATGTTGTATGATTAAAATAAGAGCAGCACACTATTTTTGATGAGGTACAAATTTTGTAACTTGTTTTTTTTTTTTTTTTTGATTGTGATGCATCCCACTAATTTGATTTTTTTTTTTCATATGCTAATATTTGTCAACAGGTTCAAGATATTGAGTTCATGCAAATTGAGATGAAAGTCATCGAGGGGCTCAAGGTTGGAAATGATTGTCTGAAGAGTATGCACGAGGTAGATATATGTTTTATATATTTTTGCCTGCCTCTTTATTAGTACTCCCTTAAGCTTTATATATGCGAGTGTGTACTTTAACATTGTCAAAGTTTCCACTTATAAGCGTGCTTTCTTTTAATGTGATCCCTGGGTGAGGATTGAGCAGCACAGAAGGCTCGGTGGCTGGTGTTAGCATAGCTGCTGCACATTGTTTGAAGATTAAAGGCTTAAGAAGAAAAGCCTTGACTACAGTGGTGTGACTGCTGCACATCCTTGGATACAGATTGTATATGTTGCTCAGGAAATTCATAAGCCAACCAGAATGTGCGAAAAGCATTTTATATTCAAAAACGCTTTTCCTTTGTAATGTGGGCTTCCCTCCTCGTTTGTGACAGATCATGTCAATAGAAGATGTGGAGAGAATCTTGGATGAAACCCAGGAATCGATTGAATATCAAAGGGTAAATGTCTGACCGATGTTTGTCAAATACACCTGAACAGAACTACTTTTACTGTAATTATTTATGGGAACTGGTGTTGTGTATTTTCTTCATATACAAATTAAATTGTATACAACTGTCCTTTTGTTTTCAAGAAATATGAACAAAATCAATGTTTATTTAACCAGTAATACTTAATTTCTTCATATTACAATGTTAATGCTTAAATCAGACTTTTTTTCTGAACATTTTTTACATTTTTACATTTTATGCTCCTGCAGCAAATAGATGAAATGTTGGCCGGAGCCTTGACGCAGGAGGATGAGGATGCTGTTTTAGCAGAGCTGGAATCTATCACTCAGGTGGGTGTCAGGCTGCATGTTTAACCTTTTATTAATTCAAAGTATGTTTGCAGAACATGCATACTGTAACACCCTACTTTACATTTAAAGTTACACACCACACTGAGGCCTGAGTGTAACCACAGTCTTCAGCTTTAGGCCGCTTAGTGGTTCCAGTGGAGCAGTGTTGTAGTTAAAGCTGTGATTCAGAGGTGAATCATGAGGGGGTATTATACTAAAGCTGCATGTTGCTTCTACTTTGACCTCGCATTGCGTCTGTCTCTTAAAGAGGGGGAATAATTCTGGCAAAGTTAGAAACATTGTGAAGTAAACCACGGTACAATAATCTAATAACAGGCTGCAAATGAAACAGTTGTGGTTATAAATGTGGTTGATTCATAGTGATTAAAACCTCATCAGATTCTCTCTCTTTGTGGTGTAATTATTATTCTAAATGACACTCAGTGTTGCCTGTCAACTTACATAAATGACTATGTTTCACACTGAACACAGACACTGCTTCTAAGGCTGGGGTTGACCCAATTATACAACAAAACCCCTCCAAAATTGTACCGCAAGGAAAGCACAGTAATTGTTTCTGTATTTGAATTAAACAAAAACAATAAATCAGCTATCAGGACAATCTGACAAGGGAAAAAGCAAAATATGTTCCCAACAAACAGTTAATCAGCAAATATTTTGGATGTAGCATCGAACCAGTCTGAGTTAAATATCCGATTTGTTTCTATATAAGTGACTCCAAATAGAAAATCATGAAATGCCTTGTCAGTGGTACGTCAGTGATAATCCATTTGTCTTCCAACCATTTTCAAATCACTCCTTCAATCCTGCAGCTTGCATCGCCAAAATGGCAATTATTAAGGAACTCAATATGTGTTTTTAGCTTGACAACAACTAAACTAAACATATTTGTGCATCTTTTGCTGGCTGTTTTCACTGTCTCCTCTGCTGAAACAGGGAGACGATGTAGCACTTCCAGAGGTCCCTACTGAGCCAATACCAGAGGTCCCAGAAGCTGAACCAGGTACAGCTTATCCTTTTTTTGTTGTTGTTGTTGTTGTTGTTGTTTATATCACACCACTTCTTACACAAGTGACAGATTTGTATTTGATGGCAGACTGATTATGTTTGTTTTATTTTGATTTTGTGTTTTCTAGAGAGGAGAGAAGCAAAGAACAAGCCAGACAGAGAGATGCTGGCAGCCTAACAGACTGAATTTGTGGTTGATATCCAGTGTTGCACTCCAAATAAATAGAGTAGGATCTCTTTGTTCTGAGTTTTGGTGTGTCAGATTGGGACCTGCGTACTTCAGTGCATCTTCACGCATTTCACAGGATCAGCACTGCCTGTACTCTGGTTAGCCACCCTGCCTGAAGTAACTCCATAAAGTGAAATGTTCTATTTCTCTGTGTCTGATTTGGATTAGAAAAGCAATGTAATAATGTAGCTGTGCTTTTTAAGGCATAACAGAGTAATATAACACATTTTTAGATGTTTTAAAAAAATATTTCAGCTGTTTTACATATTACATTGAGCTGTGAGAACAATATGCTGTGTGGGCTTTTATTTCACAAACGGATTCATCTTTGTCTTTTTTTTTTTTTTGTAATGGTGCTAAAATGAGGAATATTTTAGGTCGGGACATAAGATAATTGTTTTGTGCACACAGTGTGTAAGTTGCTTTCTCCAGAAGGGGGCACTCTGTGCTAGTTTTTTGACATTACAGTACACAAAACAAGTGTCTATTCACATAGCAGCAGTGAAGTGTGTGGGCTCCCTGACAGAACATAGAAAACTCATGTTGCTGATATGTGGGAGATGTTTACACAAGAAAGCAAATAAAGTGTTTACAGTCCTACTCCAATTAGGCATTTAGACACTAATGAGTATGTATGGTGACGCTAACGCAAATTATCCTGTGAGAAAAAACACTACCTACGGTAAAGTCAGAGTATGACTTATTACAGGTTCATGCCTATTCGGCTGGATTGTTTTCATTGTTTCATTTCCTGTTCCACAAAATGTGAATTTGCTCTGAAGACAAAATTACAGGGTGACCCCATAACTTACAACAACAAAGTCCAATCATACTTATTGCTCCATGTAAATAGAAATTCTGGAGCGTATGTGTGTCTTATAGGTTAAATAAAACATTGGTAGTAGTGATGCAAATAATAATAATAATAATAATAAACTTTGTGAAATACACAAACATAAAATGGAAAGAACAATTTAAACATTAGATGTCATTTAAAAAAGAACAAATTTGCCTATATAATGTGAAAATGTTGGTGCTCAATTGGTAAAGAGATATATATAGGGGGCACCAGATTTGCACTTTGACGAGATGGTGCATTCAAATACCGTATGAAATATGGATTTTACTTCTGGTGTGGCGAAAACACGTTCTGTAGTAGATGGGAGGTCTATTCAGCTTTGTAATGATTTGATCACATGTCTGTGACTGTCATTATAATATGACCTCTCTTAACCATACTAGCGATCATTGATACCCGTTATAAACTGTGGGATACATATTTAGCCAGTTACTCTACATGTCTATATCCCCTCCCCCCCCTTCCACCCACAACTGTTACACCCTTTGGCTTTTTATCAGTAAATTATATTTTATAAGTATTCAACCATTGCGAAATGTCACAGCATCCCTGTAATTGTTCTACTGAATATTTCTGGACATATCTCAGCGCGTCAGTGATTGAGAATAAGACGGAGCTCTCCGGTATTCCGTGAAGGCAGCAGCGGACTGTCAGCTGTGGGGAGGGAAGGTGTGTTTAGTTAGAGGGCTTCAGGAGCACTGTGCCTCTCACACGGGCGCCTTCCTCGCCTTTTCTTAGATCAAACTCGTGCAATTTACCTGTTTCCACCCCATTTTACGCGGATACACGTTTCAAGGAAAAAAAACCGTTTATGGTCCTGGCTGAAGATTTCACCATGTCTCGCACCGACGAGGTTCACCGCGTGACGGAAAATGTCTATAAGGTAAGGTTCAACTAATTAATAAAGTTTGGAGATATATATGATGATTTTATTTCTGCTGCCAGACACTCTACGTAATTCTACAATCAATCGGAATGGTTTATTCGTTGGTCAAGATGCATTCAAAGCCTGTGTTTTTGTTCGATAATCTCTTTAGGCAGAGACGCAGACGCTCAGTTAGTAGATTTTATTTTTTATTTATTTTTTGATCAGTTGCTAGTTAACCACAATGCGTTGTCTCCCACCTCCACAATCTTTTCGCGAAACCGGGTTTGAGAGGGTAATTTTCAGCCAAAATTGCTCCCGTTCATGTAAAATCAAAGTCACTGACTCCGTCTATTCCTCCGTGTAGGCTTGCATTAGTCCACCTACAGAGCTGATAGTAGTGTAAGGCTATTTGCTAGGACACCAGTGGATTTCTATAGTCCGGTTTGCTGAATTATACTGCATTCCTGAGGTCAGTGTTTGACTGGCAGAGAAAATTGAGTTTCTCTGTTGCAACAAGTAAACATTTGCCCAGAAGGGACTTCAAACCTGTTCTTCATAAAAACCTGTAAACTTCCCACTCAATTGCGAAACCTTAATTATAAAATGAAAGATTCTCTCTCTTTTTTTTTTTTAAATGAATAAAAGAGATCTCTGCATCATTTTTTTTTCTTATTTCTATTAGTTGAAAAATTGTGGGAAAATATATTGACTTCATTACAAATGCAAATTATTTGGACCAACCAACAGTCCAAAACCCAAATGTGTTCAATTTGCAGTGATATAAAATGAAGAGTAGTAGTTCTCATTTACAACTATCAATGTCATTGTTGATTGATTGATTGATAAAAGTAGTTGATGAATAACTTTACTTGTATCTTCTTGTTTTAGCACTAGTTACTATACGTTCATAAACACCCACTGCAGGCTTTGTTTGATTATCTTTGAAATGTTTCAGAGCTGCAGCCACTGAAGGAATGTTAACAAAACTGAATGTTATAAGGGGTCCTCACCTGTGATCATCTCAGGTTTCCATTAGAACTCAGTGCTACTTGAGGTGGTCTGTTTCAGTACATCTATTAACACATACTATCCCTTGAGTGATTCTTTACTTCTTTCCCCATGCCCTCAGCCAACAGTAGTCCTCCAAACATAAAACCTTGAATGAGTAGAGGGGAGCTCTCTTTCTTGTATAGGGAACTACTCAGAAAGGAGGTCAGATGAGCAGACTTGCTGGTTCTTTGGGAGCCAACCAGTGAAGCAAATGTTACTTTTTCTGCCCTGAATTGGTCACAGAGCCTAAAGTGTGTCATTGTGAATTTGGTGCAATGCTCCCTGGGGATTTGTCCAAGTGTTTACACCTTCAAACGTGGGTTAATCAACATAAGCACATTGTAGGTGTCTGAATCCCGAACCCTTGGGGAGAACAGGTCCCTCTGCAGACGGTGTTGGACATTCAAGTGCAAGCCCAGCAGTGAGGCTCGGTCTCTGGGGTGAAGAGACCCTGTCAGAGCTCTGACAGCCAGGAACACTGATGGGCAGCGGAGTGGAGCGACAGAGTCCCTCTTCCACACCGGGGATCTGACCCAGTGGCAAAAGTTAGGAGGTCAGAGACCATGTTATATATAGTGGCTGCTTGTTTGCCACTCGTCATGCTTTCTTCTCGAGCCTAGAGCGTAAAAGCAAGTTTCTTGGTGTGCTTTAATATTTAAAGAGAAAGGTTCAGTTCAGTCATTAAAAGCATCAGTCTTTAACAGTACACTGCATGTTGTTTATACCAGAGCAGCAATGATTAATTGATTAGTCGGTCAGCAAACTATTTTTTCCTGTCCCTGAATTTTTGAAGGCCTTTTTTTTTGGAACAAAAAAATGTAAGTATTTGCTGAGTTTTTGTCACGGAAGATAGTTACAAAAATATATATCTTTGAATGTTGAACTGTTGGTTCACTGTTTTTATGACACGGTACTAATCAGTACTGAAAATACTAATAATAAAACCATGCTTTTTTTTAAATGACAGTGTTTTATGATAGGGATAGGTGGCAATCTCCTTGTTATGGTTACTAAAACCTGTGGTATTAGTTTAGATGTATAATGACACATTGTCTGAGGTTGAAATGCAGACTGTCAACTATAATTTCATTGGATGCTCAGTCTAAGGGAACAGTGAAGTTGCAGTTCTTGTTATGAGCCCAAGTCTAAAAGTAAACATCAACGTATCACTGAGTAAGACTCGGTTATTGATCCCTCAAGTTGTCTTTACAGATCATTGCCCGTTTCATTGCTAATTGTTTGACCTGATGGATCGTGCAGAAACGTACGCACACCTCTGTGTGTTGGAAACAATCCAGCAGCCAGTTGTGGTGCGGAAAAATAATTACTTTAACTTCCACGACCCTGTCTGGCCGCCGTAACCCTGCCCATATCTCTACTCCATACACATTTGAATGCCTCTCTAGATGGTAATTGTGTTTGTCTGTTTTGTATGCAAGCTAACGTCTCCTGAGGAAGAGGAGATGTAAAAACATACGGCGTCTGTAAAGTCGCTGCAGCCAGCAGCTGGGCAGATACTGAGTAATCGCAAGGGAGAAGTGGGGGGTAACTGAGCTGCTGTGACTCATGTTAGTCCAGTTGAGTGTGTGTGTGTTTAACAAGGCTGGAACAGTAGGCACAGTGAGGGCGAGACTGGAGAGTCCGATTCTCACTGCGAGCGTTATTCCTTTGGTAAAGGCCAGAGGCACTCCTTAGTTTTCTGAGATGACTTTATCTTAATCAACATGGGAGTCAACCTTGTAAACCCAGCAATCCCTGTGTGAGCCTTCATGACTCACTTCAATTCTCCTCCCTCACATAGACAGGCAGTTCCTGACGTGGCGATTGGTATCCAGTCATGCCCGTGCTGACATGGTGAGACAGATACTTTTAAGACTGACACCCAGCATGTTTGTATGTCGGCGACGCTGTCATCGCCACCAGCTGGCTGTGTCACTGGCTGTCTGAGAAAGGTGCTCCTTCAGGTCAAGCCTCTTAGCATGCCAATGGATGAAGTCTGAGAGCTGACCCGGTTAAGATAGGAGGGACAGGTTGAGGTGAACAAACGGATTAATCAAACTAGATGCTTTGGAAGAATTGGGCTGGATGTAAAGTCAGTCAATAATAAAACCTCTAAATCGCTTCTATCGTACACGTTTATCCCACAGGTAAACGATGTGGAAGGTTAAGTAGAGGCAAAACGGCTAAACACACCCTCTAGAACTGTGTGGTTTTTACTTGTATTTATTCGGAGGAAGTTTGTTGTGCTCTGTCCCCGACGCATGCGATACAGGTTTTTGAACACACCCTGGCAGGTAAGGGAAGAGAAGGGTGTGGCTCATCTCCTCCTGCCCTCGGGACAGTGCTCATTTTCCCATGCAAAACCACTCCCTGATTGTCAACACAGCCAGGAAAACGGCACATACCATTTTCTCAAATGGCCGTTACGAATAAAGGGAAATAGTTGTTTGATGTTAACTGGATCAAGTGTGAATTGCGCGCATACGGTCAGATCCTCATTGTGGTTATGAGTCTGATGCTGCTGCAAAACGGCGCTTGATTAAAAAACCTTCATCTGAAATGAAATGTTCCTGCCTAAAAGACATCTTGTTATATAATGGGTTTCTCTCTCGGTTGCAATATTGTCGTGACATTCACTACACTGAAATGAGTGATATTCTGATGATGATAAGAGAACTACAATTTCACCACAATCTCATGTGGGAGATCTGAACAGGTGGTCTCTTAGCAACAACGTGCCATTATTCTTATGTGTTTCTGTCATATCATTGTGCTAAAAGACTTGCATTTGGTGAAGGGCTAGAGAAGGCGAGTGAGAGGGAGGGAAAGCGATGGTGAGGGAGGTTAAATGGTAGGGTTTTTGTGACTATGCATCTGTCTGTTTCAGAAAGAGATTAAAAGGAGATGTTCAGCCTCAGAAAGGATCCACATAAACCAGCCTTGCCTGCTGTATGCACTGTGTAGTGCTGTGTGTGTGTGTGTGTGTGTGTGTGTGTGTGTGTGTGTGTGTGTGTGTGTGTGTGTGTGTGTGTGTGTGTGTGTGTGTGTGTGTGTGTGTGTGTGGTCCCTATGGTCTTGCATTATGAAGTTGTCAGGAGTCACTTGAATAAGGACACCATCCATTACTTTTAGTTACGTGTTTTTATCTAGCGGTATATCACAACAGGCACCATTTGTCTTTTACAATGTGATTTAAAAGAGTTTAAAATGACATCAGCTCCCGAACATCTGCCTCCTGAATATAGTGTTTCAACAAGTTTATGCCTGCTGGTGCCTGGGGCCTCGCAAAGATTGCATTATGCGCTGCAGGAGATATCATAACATTCATTGCCTGTAGAACAGCAGATTTGTTCCCCATGCCTTTGACTGCGATGCAGAGAGAGGACTATTGCTCCACACACCCACCTTCTCTGCACGTCTGGGGGCGGATGGTTTAGAGACATTCTCTCTTTTCTTTTACTCATCATTGCTTTTTTTCAAGGACAGAGACAGAAGATGCTCATTGCTAAATTCAAGGCTACACTGTATTGACTGCAAAGAAGCTTCATATAGCTGTCACTGACAGATACGATTGACAGAAGTCACCTTGTTAATACTGCTATTGTCCAAACTGTTGGTTACATGTCACAAAAACAGCATACATGAGGGTATTCTTTGCTTTGTAACAACCATTAAAACACTTTTTTTGTGGAGGTGGAAGAGAGCAGATGAAGAAAGGGGAAAAATAGATGGAGACATTCCACATCCTTGTTGAAATAGTCTCTAATTACTGTGGAGGGTGAAGCTGTAATTACACACACTGAAAGGGACGCAGAGACAGAACATTTCAGTTTACTGTGGCAGTGGACAATGGCCTTACATTTATGGGTCATGGGCTACGGTTAACATGCCTGTGGCTACTGTTACTGTATGTGTCTGTGGCAGATGCTGCTACTTTCAGTAGCATTGGCCACACTACACCCACTAGGCTAGCTAAGCTGGCAACCACAGTGCTCCTCTGAGCGCAGACCAGTCATGCCTTTGTACAGAAAGTACAGAAAGCATGTTTGAATGCTCATTTTGGCGAGGATATTTCCATGGAGCCGAACTTTGCAAACTTCGGGATGAAAAGTGACATGCAGCAGATTCGCTGCACTCTGTACTTTGATTTTAAGTGATGTTACCGCTTGTGACGTCTCTTTTTTTTTTTTTTTTTTATCTGAAAAAGCTTACAGAGATGCGTAAGCATGCAATTAAAGGTAGACGGTGAAACACAGTGCCACCTCCATGTTTCTCTTAAATTGATTGAGCACTTCGTTAAAACGACTGGCACTGTGACGCTTAAGTAGGAGACATAAATGCATTTTGAGTTTATGTTTGTCTAAGTGTGAGATGCATGTTTTCTGTCCATTTTGGGCTGTGGAGAAACGTGAACGTTGCTAGGAAGCGGTCAGCAGTGGGACCGGCACTCGGTACAATCCATAATGTTTAATGTGCAAACCATTTCTGGAAGCTTTAAAGCTGCCATGCAAAAGGCAAATTTGCTGATATCCTCTGTATCCAACCAGTCAACTAACGGTTTACAGTTAGAATGATATTTAGAAATATTTCAGAGAAATGCATTTCTCTGCTCCACAAAAAGAGATGGATCTTTTTTTACTGGTCAAAGAAATACAGCTTAGAAATAAGTCTGGGTCTTGGTTGCTGTGGCAACCGGTGTCTGTATTGGGTTAGCTGAGTGGCTGATGCCGAGGTGAGCTGGGGGGGGGGTCACGCTGGCTGCAGATGACAGAAAAGCAAACAAACACGGTAAATAGTTGGTCTCTAGTGAGCAAATTATTTGTTGTTGCAGTGGCAGTCAGAGCCACTGCAGTTTAAAGGTGGGGGAAAGGACAAAGAACCTGTTTGAGAGGTAACTTGTTTTTTTCCTCCTCAGACTGAGACCTCTCGGTGGCCGAACGCAGTCATCACATCTCGTGTTTCGTCAAGTTGTAATTGAATCTGCCAAATCGTGCCTTTTTTTTTGGCACTTGTCATTTCATTAGCAAAAGCAAAATGGCCAAAAATGTGTCTGTTGGTGACTAACAAATACCAGAGGCACCTCCAACACAACAAATCATTTTGCTTCCACGTAGCCTGGTATGCCAATGTTGCCGACCTCCAGAAGTTTACAGATACGGCACTCATGAACAGCTGATTATGTAACCTTTGCATTGCATGTTAGTTGAAGATTATTTCAAGTGATAACAAGTCCCTAAGAGTAATGTGTCCGTAAGGTTTGCATGACAGAAAAGACGGAGCACAAAGCGTGTGGACACATTCTAGTAAGAGTTGATTTAAGATGTATGAGGATGGAGATACATCCTTTTGCAACAGCTGAGTTTCCTCGGTTAAGCTAGATAGGTTAGGTTAGGTAGTTACTTTATTAATCCCCAAGGGGAATTTCTTTTTGCTACAGCAGCATACAGGAAGCAATAAGATAATAATAGAATAATGGAAAGCAATAAAATAGCAGTAACAAATATAAAATGCACATTATATACAGTATATACAGTACAGTATATATCTATATATATTATATACAAACAAATAGATAGATAGATAGATAGATAGATAGATAGATAGATAGATAGATAGATAGATAGATAGATAGATAGATAGATAGATAGATAGATAGATAGATAGATAGATAGATAGATAGATAGATAGATAGATAGATAGATAGATAGATTCTTCCTTTATTAATCCCACAAGGGGAAGTTTTTTTTACTAACATAGTTCGCCTCTAAAAACATGAGCTTTGGACTCAGAGTCGTGATTAAATAGCTTACATGAGACTAGTCTTTCTGCTGTTTATGTTTCACATTGGATAAAAATGTGTTTGACAAAAGCTGCAGAAAAGACAATTACTTGATACAAAATTCTGATTATTTCAGAGATCTGATTTTTAACATGGTGTCTTATTGGATCTGGCTATGAATAAC
This sequence comes from Brachyistius frenatus, assembly GCF_029030835.1. Taxonomy (NCBI): domain Eukaryota; kingdom Metazoa; phylum Chordata; class Actinopteri; family Embiotocidae; genus Brachyistius; species Brachyistius frenatus. The sequence continues at coordinate 2,290,298 of NW_027210642.1, read as the reverse complement.
CTTATTGTTAGCTGTAATAAAAATGCATTATTATTGCGAGACTGGATGCTTGATAAACAGATGTCGCGTCTCCATCCTCCACCCACTGCAGCCCAGAGAAATAATTCTCAGTTTCTAATTCTAGCCAGAGATACAAAACTTTTGCCATTTATCCCTGCCAAAAATTATAATCATTCCTTTAGGCATTGCACATTATGTTGTCAAATACATTACTAAGCTTTAAAAAAAAAAAAAAAAAAAAAACGTGTTTGCAAGAGTGCTTGCAGGACATAGCAACATCATTATCTGTAACATAACGGCAAGTCCTGAAACTGTCAGTATGTTCTGCATCAACAATCCAAAAATTGCTCAGCAGTTTTTGAAGTTATAGGAAGAATGTCTTTTGTCTGTTTAATATGGATGCCTGTCTGTGTTTGACATGACTGATGTACAACAATATACTCTGTACACTTCCATAACAAAAGAACACACAAGCTGTTCTCGAAGTGTACAACATCTTCCTGCTCACGATTTTGAAAAGTTTACTCCCTTCAACAGAACTTGGAAAGGACACAAAAAAAAAAAATCACATGGTATTCTCAGATTTGATGTTCGCCTTGGCTTCCACTGAAAGCACATGCTGTGCCTACCTCAGTATTAGTAAGACTTTAGGTATGCGAGAAGGACAAACTGCTTCACGGCATCCACTCTAACTGTATACCTAGACTTTGCTCTGAAATAAGCACGTGCCTGTTTGTGTGATTTTTTTTCTTCTGCATGGATGTGTGCACTTTTGAAACTTGTCTAACTTGACTTTTAGCTGTATTGCAGCAAGAAGTTGGCTTTGTTCCCTTCACTTGTACAATAGCTCTGCAGTGATTCTTAAGACTTCTTGTACTCCACATCCCCTGCTGTTGTGGGGTCTCCTTGATAACTGAAGAAAATGCCACTGTACTGCAGGAAGATAATGTCAATCTGTAAATCTTGGATTGTCCGATTTGACTAGAACTATTTTACCATTCCTCACGAGGAAATGTTGGAGGTCAAAACAGTGACTTGTGTCTATTTTTGATCGAGAAGTTATATTGGTATTCTTCAGGTGAAATGTGATCAGATTTGGAATGCAACCTCTCAAAAGTGGATGGCACCTTTCCAATGTAAACAAGTCTGGCATCGACAGTTATGACAGCAAGAGGAAACGATCCACGATCAGCTGTGACCAGCCTCGGTACTAAATTGACTCACTTGGGAGAAAAACCACAGAACGAGAGCGATAAACGAGTGAAAGGTTTTGCCCCACACTGACCTTTGACAAAATGGTCAGATATACTGCCACATATTGCCTGCTTCTTCAGTCCACTAAAAGTTGAAAAAGGTTTAAGTTAATCATACTTAATTTGCAGTGCCGGTAATGCATTTCAGATACTGTGCATAACATCCATGATCAGAGTTTTTTTTCTCTCTCTCTTTGTCCTTTAATTCCTACTTTTTGCTTGATCAAAAACCTATTATATATATATATATATGTATGTATGTATGTATGTATACGTATGTGTGTATGTATGTATGTATGTTTGAGATTTGATTTCCTTTAAGACCCTTCACCTCTTACTCTTGTCCGCATAAAGTCAGCTGTAGAGTCTGCTGCAGAACTCCAAACCACTGTTAATCTAATTGCAAAGTCATGCAGCAGTTGGTTCATGCACTGTTCAGACTTGTTCAGACAATTAGATTTTCTCCAATCTTAGATTTGAGCACAATATCCACATTGTTATTTGCAATTCTTGTGTGCAGGTCAGATTTTTGCGTGAAAGCATTGTTACCCTGAATGTGCATTGATTCCTGCGGTAATGTAGAAGACATGCATACCTAAACAAATTGCACTAAAGTTTGTTTTGACCCAGGGACTTTGGAATCGACTAACTTTGCACAGTGTGGTAGATTGAGAGCAATGCATTTGCATTGATATGCATACTCATAGTGCCCGAGGCCAAACACGGTTGCATTGATTTTGGCTTAATTTAATTGCAGTTCATTTCTTGGGCACACATTTGCGTTTTGCAAAGCTAATTTTAAAACTGTTAACTGGGCAAAAAATAGAAAAGGTTTTACTCGGCTCGTGGGCTGAATTGCAGCGTTTCTTTTCAGTAAAGGTTAAACAAATAATGCTGCTAGTTATATCTGTTAGCATAACATTATAATGTTAGAACATAGTGCAGTTCTTTCTTAAAGTACAGAGATGATTTAATCTGTTTGTTACATATTGCTTAAGCTTCAATGGAGCCACTTGGGAAACACTGGGTTTCCCCAAAGAGGCTGCTTAACCGAAGTGGTGTCCTGACCTGTCCAGTCTTGTTCCTCTGCTCCTTATCAGTTGGTGGGGTCAGCCAGACATGAGATTACACTGCTGGCAACTCTTTGCTTTTAACACAATGATTTGCTTAGGTCTCAGTTAAACGGAGCCATCCTAAACTCGCTAGGTTTATGGTTGCCATAAGTCAATCCGCACATTATCCATTTTTTTTTTTTTTTTTACATTCCTCCCTGATTACATCATAAGGTTTGGCTGCCTCTGTTGGCTTTCACCACGACAGGTTGTTACAGTCCTAAAAAAAAAAATACAGTTATTGGCGTCTTCGGTGTTCATCTGATCCTGGGCATATTCAGGCCTGTGACGAATTGATGTGTGGAAGAGGAAGCAAGGAGGGAGGGGAGGGAGAGGAGGAACAGATGATGGCATCCTGGCTCCTGATTGCGTGTGATTCCCCCTGGTTCTAATCAGCTGGTGTTACTTTCAAATTGCCCCCTTTGCATGTCATTATGATGTTTGTGTGCGAGTGTGTGACGGAGGGGAACAGAATTAGCAGAGATGGATGCATATCCTATAATTTGAATTTGCCGTCTACTTTAGATACACTGACCTTGTTTCAATTGTTACTTCCACACTGAGACGAAATTTGGTTCGATTGGTTCGGGCGGAGAGAGAGAAATCATTTTAATGCTCTTAATAATGTTTCCCCTTATCTGCTTCCTTTATGCTTGTGCTCCAGTGTATTCTTCCTGTCTCACCTCGTGGCACAAATGGGTGTTGCATAGATTTGATTCATTTTGCAGGGGGACATTTCTCTGCCCTCCTTTAATTGTCCGCTTTAATTTTTGCCCCGGGTGCTGACAATGAATTCCTTCAGTCTTCATGTAGGCAGGGATGAAATGGACACACTCACCCTTTCTAGAGTGGAGAAGATTACTCTCCAGTGATATATTTCTTATTTTATTATTTTTTTAATTGAAGGATAATACAGAGACTGTTTTTATCGGGAGGGATACACGGTCCATTTTGTAATCCTTAGAAGTTTTTATCCTCTTAGTTTTCTACTTAATCACATGCTTGATCTCTCAATCTCTCCTTCCATTCCTATTTCTCTCTCTCTCTCTCTTCATGTCACGCAACCTTAAGTGTCTCCTGGCCCCATTTCCCAATTAGCTGCCACAATTAGGGTAACAATGTAGTACAAGAGAACTGGGATGACAAATTTAGCAACAATGGGAAGAGAAGACGACAGAAACTACGTCATTTCTTTTTTTTTTCTCTCTCTCTCTCTGACTTTTAACTGCATGCCATTCAAATCCACTGTAATTCACTGCGTGCCTCTTATATGATTGAATAATCATGTAATACTGTATGTGTAGTTGTTCCACAGATGCATGCAACTCTATATATTTTGTGTGTGTGTGTGTGTGTGTGTGTGTGTGTGTGTGTGTGTGTGTGTGTGTGTGTGTGTGTGTGTGTGTGTGTGTGTGTGTGTGTGTGTGTGTGTGTGTGCCTTTCTGTCAAGAAAGGCAACTCGGCTTGTGGCAGCTACCTTTGGCCTCTTCAGTGGGAGAGTGTGCTGTAATGATGCTGCACTCAGCTTTGCTTTTTTTATGTAATCCTCCCACCAGCTTGAAACACCACCACTCTTTATTATGAACCCTTGCATTAATGTTGGTGTGCGCACATGAACGAACACACACACACACACACACACACACACACACATACACACACACACACACACACACACACACACACACACACACACACACACGCACACACACACACACACACACACACACACACACACACACACACACACACACACACACACACACACACACACACATGAATATGTGCGAGTTTTGTGATGCACACATTCATGTGACCATATCTTCATCAATGAGATGCACTTTACATCAGAGTCAGACAGAGCGGAGATTCATTTAGGAATAAACATTTCCTCCGCGAGGTCCTGGGGGGATGTCTTTTATCTTCCCAGAGGCAACGAGAGCGGGGAACCCTTTTATGATTGCTGTGTGTACTTGAGAGGGGATTCTCCCCCAATTACTTTCATATCCTCTCCGTGTATTAGACATACGGACTCAGGTGGTGAATAAAGGCAGTCGGTTTGATTATCAGACTATTGAATAGGCAGATATCATCACACATCTGCTCCAAACATATGGGCCTACTCAACCTAATAAAAGTTCAAATAAAAAATAAAAGTTTCAGCATCCTTGGAATGATATAGATGATTTATTTTTTTTACTGCACATTTGTGTGAAGAAAAGAACCACTCTAATCAAAAGCTGATACAATAGGTCAAGCTGCATATTTTCATTTTTTTTTTTTTTTTTTTTTTCATTTTTCCCCTATTTTTGTAATTCAGTCCAGTTTTAGTTGTACCAGCTTTTGATGCAAGCTCAGTCACGGAGCGGTGTAGTAAGATGGTTACTGTTGGTAATGAAAGTATCAGTGTTTTTTGTCTGACTCATCGGTATTTCTACTGTAGGTGGGCTGTGCTGCACTCAATCCACTTGAACTATAGCTCCTGACACCACAGCAAGCACGCATGCAGATATACTGTGCAGTCCTATCCCACTCCTGGCTCTCATTAAAAACAAAAGACAGACAGCAAGATGAAGGGAAAGGCAAAAATGCTGAAGTCTGACTGAGGATAAGAGGCACATGATTTTTGGGATGAGCTGGTGGAATTGTGTTCAGGTTGACATTGGTGGCACCTTGCCATATTATCTTGTCACATTGTGGATTCAGGCTATAAAAGTGGATTATAAAATGTTCTCCTGCAGTATTGATGGTCTGTGTATAGGACTGCTGCTGCAGCAGTGTTGTGGTTGTCTCTCTGTCCCCTGGCTGTTCCTGACTATCTGACTGGGGACCAGCTAATTGGAGTAAGCCCTGGAGGAGCACAGGAGGAAGGGGAGGAGAGGTAGAAAAGAAGCAGAGGAAACTATGGTGGTGAGAAATGTCAGGCACCATGCAATCTCAGCATTTAGACTGACTCAACTTGTAGCATTTAAATGATGTCTACAGTAGCATAATGTACTGCTCTTGCAATAACAAAAATATCAAGCTTTGCTTCTTGTTATAATGAAAATGGGATTGTAGTTGTGTAAGACACTCGCATCCTATAAAGAATGCACCCCTGTTTGATATGCTGTTGGTCCAAAATGGCTCTGACTTGTCGAGGGTTTAACTCTACAAGCCGCCCTGTGGGGTTTGGCTTCAAGACACAGCACATACTTGAAGTCCTGTGAGTTGTGAGGATCACACTCTCTCCTGTATGTGCACAAGGTTTCTGTTGATGGCTGTTTACTCTGTTTGAGACAGATTTTGTGCACCTTAAGGAGGTGTGTATTTGTCAGAAAGACAAATCTATTACCGTGTTCTATTACTATCTATTGCTTCTGTATGCTGCTGTAGCGGAAAAAAATTCCCCTCGGGGATTAATAAAGTAACTACCTAACCTAACCTACCGAACCTAAGATGGAGAATAAAAAGAGCAAGGTGTGTGGGTCCTTGCTGCTCCTGACCCCGCTGTAATGATAAATGAAACCTCCACCTCCCATCTAACTCTTGTTTTCTCTTTCAGACCATCATGGAGCAGTTCAACCCCTGCTTACGGAACTTTGTTGCCATGGGGAAGAACTATGAGAAGGCCCTCGCCAGTAAGTCCTTCTTTTTCTCATGTATTTTTTTTTTCTTGCTCCCTGTTTCGCTGCAGGTTTAGGCACTCAGCCAAGCAAAGACTCTGCTGTTTTCTTTCTTTCTCCATATGTATATATATCTATCCACCTATCCTTTTTTTTTTTTTTTTGGTCTCAAGAAGTTAGGACAATATTTATCCTCATGCCAAATGGGCAGGCCTTATCATATGGAGCACAGCTTCTGTATAGTGTAATGGAGGTGTATTCGGAGAAACACAAAGGACTGATCTGATGCAGAAGTGAGGACAGCTCGCTGTCAGCAGTCAGGACCCCAAAGGAAAACCTGTGGATATATGTTTGTTTCACCCTAAATACAACAATGCACCATGCGTTTACAGATCTTTCATTTGCCCTCACACTTTGAAACAATGTCCCAAAACTTTCCCCCAGAGGTGCACCTTACCCTTAACACCTCAACCCCCCCCACCCCACCCCCCACCCCTTAGTCCAACTAATCACTCCATTAGTGGGGTTTCTCCTCCCAAGCCCGCATTCTTTTCCCCCCTGACAAGCACAACAACTAATCCCGGCATCGGTGGAGGTAGGAGACAGACTGGTAGGGGCTCACTGAGCCATTAAAGACCCACTTTGCTGGATTGACTCAACCCAAGGGACTAAGCGGCTCTGATTTGTGGGGGCTGGGGATGAGAGGACACACTTCAACCCATATGGTGCAATCATGGAAATTATTCAACACCAGAAGTGCCAAAAAGGGCTTCATGGGTAGACCTGTTAAATCTGGAAATTCCAGGCCAGTGCACTGCAGGTTTTCCAACACAGCAGTCAGTCACTGAATTTCACACAGCTTGGTAAGTGTAAAAGCAACAAATGCATTCAGCTGCCCACCAAACACAGCCCAGAACTTTTTCTACAAGTCCTCCAACAATATTACAAACTCGACACGCGTACAACAAATGATTATTTTCCTGATTTAGATGTGCGGTTCTTCCTCTTCTCTAGAAGGAAGGATGAGAGGTGGATCAGTAGCACCGAAATAACCCCCTCCCCTACCAATTGTCTGCCTTGCAATCAGAGATCCAGTAATCCTCTCCGTCTGTCTCTGTCAACCCCTCACCACACATTTCATTAGACAGAAGTATCTACATAGATCCAGCTTATCTACTCAGCCATCCTTCAACGGCACACACACTGTAACACGTGCTACAGTAGCAGCATCAGCAAGAAGAAAGTGTGTCTGTTGCTGGGAGATCTGCAGTAGCTCCCACCGTCCTACTTGCACAACCCCCCACCACACATGTGCCGACTCAGCTGACACTCGCACATTCACACACACTTTCACAATAAAGAGAACTCCGCCACGACGCTCTGAAGGCTCTGCTCTCAGTTTTGTTCACCTAGTAAGAGAGGAAGAAGGAAACACGCCGTCTTGTGCTGTTGACTCGGCTTTAATTGGAATTAGCGTTAGCATATGTTCCTCAGCCCTGGAGCAGAGCTCGGAGGCCCCCAGCCCGGGAGACTTCCTCCATCAGAGGGCGGTTGCATCTGTCTGCGAGAATTAGCCCGTCCCTGCTAGGCTATTGTTGTAAATGTGTCTCTCACCTGACCGCTGTCTGCAGGCAAAGGGCCCATCTGTCACCTGGACTGCTGTTGAATTCGCCTCCAAAAGCAGCGGCCATTAATCACTGGAGATGGGCTGATTGGTGGACGACTGTATGGCAGTCAGGCAGAAATCCCTGCAAGCTGACTCTGACCTGTGTGACCTTTTGTTGGCGGGCAAAGCAACAGCTGGAATAATAGCAGCTAAGGTGGATATTGATCTGTGCAACCAGGATGAGTCTTTATTTAGTCAGAGCAAAAGGAAGAGATAATGGCTGCTGATTGGGATTAACCTCGCTGACTGTTTTTGTGCATGCTCAAAATCTAGGGAAAAAGTCAAGTTTTGCGTAGCTGCGTGTGTGTCTGCAAACGTGCACATGTTGCTTTAGTGACCCTTGGCTTGTATATCAGTGAATAAACAAGGAACTTTAAACAGTTAGGTACTGTAACACCATAGAGTTTAGAGCAAATAGAGTTATACTGTATACCGTTTATAAGAATTTGTGGGGAAAGCCTTTTTAGACCTGCCCTCTAGTGCAGTGTGAGCCAGACAATAGCTCACCAGAAACCAGTGGACGTTCACTTTTGCCAAAGGGGCCCCCCCAGCAGGTTGATTCCCTATCTATACAGGTGTATTAATCCATCAAATCAATCAACAGTCTACCTAAGCCACTGTGTCACCCTGCCGTCCAGAGTTCAGACGTACTGAAAAGAAAAAAAAAGAAATTGAATGGAAGGAGGAAAAGGCCAGTGGTGGTTAACAGCATGTGGTTCACAGCATGGCACTGCTATTTCCTTGGTGGGATGGCAGTGTCTCCTCTGAGCTAATATTGAATTTTAGTGGCCTGGTGGTCTTAGATCAAAAAGAGCCCTGCGATGGAAAACGCTCCTGTTCTTTTTTTTTTTTTTTATTTATTTTATTTTTTTTACTTGAACTTGAAGAAATGCTTTATCATCCAGTTACTTTTGTAAATAAACATCATGCACAACATGTATGTGTCACATTTACAAAAGCTGCTAAAACATGGACAAAGTAAAGAGAGTGTTTACGGTTGTTATCAGTTAATAACTGACTGAAAGGTTCGGCACAAAATAATTGACACTTCTCTGACTGTGATGTGTGGGGGGGAAATATACTTGATGAGGAAAAAAAAATCCACTAAACATATAACCTAATCCTCCCACACACACCTCGGGGTTATAATAAAACATTTCTTCTAATTATAACACTAAATTAGAAACAAAACAGAACAGAAAACACTTTTTGTATTTGTTTGGCTTGCCTACCAACTGTCAAAAAATAAATTCATTTTTGCAGTCAAGCCTGCAAAATGCCACCAAATCAATTGCGTATCAGAGTCAGTGTTCTTGTCATTCCTGATGGCGTGAAGCTGTGATTCAAATGCATCCGAGGGCAAACAGAGGTGTGCAACCGTTTCAACATCGCCGGCCAGAAAGGTGTCCAATGTGTTTACACAGAGCTAAACTGCAGGTCGCCTGTTTTCAGATTTTGAAAAGACACCGTTCTGTAACCTTTAACTTAATAACCACCCTGCTTTCTTTTTGTTCTCGCCTCCCTTTGCTTCTAGATGTGACATTTGCTGCCAAAGGCTACTTTGATGCTCTGGTCAGAATGGGTGAATTGGCCAGTGAGAGTCAAGGATCCAAAGATTTGGGTAAGTGACTGACGTGCATCAGATAACCTACACTTTTTTTTCTTGGCACTTTCTCTGGTTGTTGGCATCACTCACATTGGCCTTTAAACAGCAGCATCACTCATTTATACACTTACTTACAAACAAACACGTCATCCAACATAAGCGTTCTATGTAAAAATACATCACTCAGAGAGAAATGTATGGGTTGACACAGGAGGTGTTTTTAATTAAAAAATTGTACTGAATGATTTCAATTCCTCAAACAGATTGTTGTTAGATTGTGTCCTGGAGGAAATAAGTTTTAAAATGTATGTGACTCCTTTTGACAGAGAAAAGTTATCAGACAAAGACATGGTTAACAATAATGAATGTGGTATCATCAGCACAGTGGGGAGGAGGCTGAGCATCATTTATTTACTTGTGTAGGTGATGGTAACATGTTTTCACCCAAGCTGAAGATTAGATTTGAGAAAAGACATTTTTATTTGTTTGGTAGATGTCTGCCAATTTCTTGCTCTTCCTGTGCAGGGTGCTTTGATTCTGTGGGAACAAATGCATCAGTATACCGCAAGTGTTGCACTTTACGTGTCATGTGAATTAGATGTGTGTGTGTGTGTGTGTGTGTGTGTGTGTGTGTGTGTGTGTGTGTGTGTGTGTGTGTGTGTGTGTGTGTGTGTGTGTGTGTGTGTGTGTGTGTGTGTGTCTGTGTGTGTGTGTGTTCTGATTACAAACATAGAGGTCATTTGGAGAAGCAACACCTGATCCTCTCATAGTGAGTAGTTTCCTAGGTGATCAGTGTCTCCGTGTGAGTGTATTTATTTGCTGTCCCCAGCCCATGGGAAATCAGCTCCTGTTTAAAGAGATTCCCTTTGCACTGATCATGCTTCCGACTGCTTGATCTGTGTAGAAGTAGCTGTTGATTTGACGGGGCCCTTTGTTGCAAAGGAGCTGAGATCCAGTTTTGGGTTTCCTCCAGCCCAGCCAACAGAGGCTGACATGAAAGTGTTTGCAGGATGTTTTATTCAGCAAGCGGCCCTCTCTCTCTCTCTCTCTCTCTCTCTCTCTCACTCTCGCTCTCTCTCTCGCTCTCTCCATCCATCTCGCAGCGTCTGTGAGGTTTTCCATTGATTCCAAAGTTTATAGCAGCACCTCCATGTTCAACTGTGTCTTGCTTACAGCAGCGGGTGCTTCCAAATCAGACAACCTCAGCTGAACTTGTCATAAAAAGAGAGCAATATATACAGTGCATGATCTTGCGCCACCCAACACTGAGACTGCAAGCCAATGAGCAGTTCGGTCTTATGTTAGGTAACACTTCATTTCAGACACTATTGAATGTGCTTTTAGTTTCTGTGTGCTGGGAGTTTTGTTAAATCCTGTTCTTGAGAGAAGTGAAATGAAGCCAAATTTAGGAAGTTTGCATCGTATGTTGTGTGGAAGTATATCAGTGTTATTTTGTCACAAGTGTGGAAGAGGGAACTGAAATCGGATTTTATTGTCAGAGTCCCTGCCTGAAGGAAGATTAGCAAAGGGACTGGATATTTGAAATGACTCATCTGCTCAGCCTTTATATCTATCCGTTTTCATCAAGCAACAACAAAGACTGAATATCTCTAAGTTGGGAAAACGATGGTTGTAATGTTGCTAAAGATATTAGCTGTGGTTGTTTACTTGCCTGTCTCCTGTACAAATATACCAGCTACCACCAACCATCAACACTGCATGTCACTGTGATTCTCAGGGGAAGAAATGGTGTTTTATTTTCCAGCCACCTGCTCGCAGCTATGCGGGGTCCCCACCCTGAGGTCATTGCTAATATGTTGACCTCAAGGCAAACAATGTGCAGGGATAAAACCCAAAGCTCAGAGTTTCCTGTTTGACTCGTAGTAGTGCACAGAAATAGCCACAGATTTGAGGAAAAGGGAAGACAGGAAGTAAACTGAACAAACCACAGCCCATGTTCTAACATTGACAACAGAGAGAACGTGAATCTGATCTTAGTTTAATTCAAGAATGGGTTTTTAAATCTCCTTTGTAATCAATGTATTCAAATTTTAGTTTTTGTAGGAAATGTTTCCATTTGGATTCGTTTTCTGCTAGTAATATACGTATTGACGGGCAGTTTAAAAGAACATCCACACTAAGGCTTGAAGAGAAGTATCTTTTTGGCTTCTCGGGTCTCTCACCATCAGACAGTTTTTTTTGCGCTTAGTAACAAATAGAGGGATAAGTGTAAACCCAGGTTTCAGTTCATCGTCTTCGATATCCTAATAGACACCATGTCCATGAGTATGTATACAGTAATCAATCAGATCAGTCAGATGATTGATCAGTGTGCATGGTATTATTGATTTGACTGGCTGAGTCTCCTAACAAGACAAACAGCAGCTTCTTTTCTCTGGCCTCTCTGTACTGTATTTATGCGTGCTCACACATGAATGTGCACGTATGAGTTTTAGCTCAATTGTTCCACCTCCTTTTAAAGCCTGTTAATTCCACAGAGGCTCACTGAAAGACGGGCTGCAAATGGTCCCACCTACACACCTAAGAGTCGGCAGCTGCTCTCCATCTCCTTCTTCCTCTCTCATCCCTTTCTTCCTCTCGCCTCGATGCTCACGCACACACACACACACACACACACACACACACACACACACACACACACACACACACACACACACACACACACACACACACACACACACACACACACACACACACACACACACACGCACGTACATTATGTTTAAAGCAAGGAATGAAATTACATTGTGTAATAATTGCCTGTTTTCATTATTATTGATGTGCACCAAAGCCTGACTTGAGTCTTAACTCATTCCTTCACAACACAGTATGTTCCCACAGGAATCCACCCTTTTGTGTCGTACTGTACTATAATGTGCGTGCATGTGCTCATGCCTTTTACACTTACATGGTTGTGTGTATTTTCTGTACTTAAACCTTGTGTCGCTTCAATCTGTTTATACAGTGCGAGTGCTCTTTTAATCCACTTGTGTATATTTCCGCCTAAAGAGACAGAGTCTCTCTCACTCCAGCCAGCCCCACTACACCCACACACTCCCTCCCACATATCCTCCTCTGGTTGGGCTAATCATCGCCTGTCACTTTGCCACCCACACACACACACACACACACACACACACACACACACATGCGTGCACATACATGCAAACACGCATACGAACACGCACACACACACACACACACCTGCTCGCCCTCCCTCATTTTCCTCTCGTTCCCTTTTCTCCCTCTGTCTCTACGATCCTCCTTTTCTTTTATCCCTCTTCATGTTGCCTAGAAGGAGTGAGCACTCATTACATCTGTGTAGTTCCTTAGAAGGACTGGAAAGCCACAAATGTCACTGTGAGTCTAAAGATATTTATGAAATCCTAACTGGCCAACCTCCTCTCCATTGTGTTTATATTCATTTGAAGTAAGCGGCTTGCTATTTGGGCTACAGCCAAGGCAATTTACTGGTTTATACTTCTCCTGAAATTGCTAGTTTTATGAGTTGTCATCATAACAAGAGCTCTTTTGTTTTGATTGACAGAAATCCTACCAATCAGCCAACTATGCCTTTTTCCAAGAAGCATTTGATTGGCTCCAAAGGGAGGTGAATCAGCTAGTTTGCTCGGCTCAGTTTGAATTAAAAAAAAAATGTTTGAACAAATTTGAACGAATGATATATCTATTTTTTTTTCTAATTACTCTAAATGGGAGTCATGTAGCCTAATCCTGACTTATCTTAACAAGAATTATAAGAGTACTTCACTCATAGCTTGTAGCATTGCACTCCTATATTGTTGAACTAATAATGTACAGTACAGTAAGGGTCAAAGGCAATGCTGCAGAGATACTATCTATGATATCATTTGAAATTGTACCAATGGATTCTTCCTTCAAAGCCTGCTGCATACATTACCCAAAATGCAACCCGGCTTCCTCCACTTCATTCACCTGTGCTGTGCTGCAGCAAACACAACCTCGAGTGGCTAGCCTCAAGCCCATATGAGAAGTGAACTACAGAGGTCTGGTGAGCTCCCTTCCTCCCAACACCCAGAATTTTTGTATTCAGTCCCAGCTGCCTGCAGTGACAATACTTCTTGAGGCATGCAGCTCTCCCAGAGCTACAATATATATATATATATATATATATATATATATATATATATAACCTGTAAACAGATTTTGAAATGTAAAATCAGTGCAGTTTCCCTTCAATGTATATTATTTCCTGATGCTGATGCCTCATATGAGTGACAAACTAATGTTACTGTCGGGCAACTGTGTTTTACAAAGTCAGCAAACAGCCTGGCATGTAACTTTATCAACAATCTTCCCATCAGAGATATGAATCCAAAATGCTTCCTCACATTACTTCTCAGATGGCTGATTTGCATTCGAGCATGACGTGCTAGTTTTAATTTAATATTAGCATCGAGAACAGCAGTAGGCCAGTGAGCTACAAAATCTGAGCACATAAGAGTATATAATCAGTACAAATACAAGATAAACCGACCAAAAGTTAGTTTGCAAGACCCAGTTTTATGTTTGCACAATCTCTGTCCCAATTGAATGTAGCTACTTCATCTGCATGGCAGAACAGTAAAGAGGTCACGTGAACCATACACTGAAAGAGACAGGTTTTTGGCTATTGGCCTGTTTACAACTCACCAGAATGGTCAGCCTGTTCTTGTCCTCAGGTGAAGTAGAGTTGAGAGCTGCTCTCTGTGCTCGGCTGGATGTGTTCCACAATGCTGTCCTACATGGCTAGTGTTTCACTGTTGGAAGTTGTAAAGATTAGTGTGAAAGTCAGACCACAAACTCAGCGCTAGCCTACTTCTATCACATTTATAGAGCACATTAATATTGCATTTTATATTTGCTCGGGCTTTCCTTCATTCTGCCCTCTGGTCAACAATAACATAAACTTTCTCTTGGCCATTTCACTGATAAGCCTGGACAAGAATGTGAGGTGCTTTCAGAGAATATCCTTCTACCCTCTTATCAACTTTTGAAACCCTGCTAATTGCCACATTTTAATAACTGTTCATGTATGATTCAGCACAAAGACATCTCTTTCGGGAAATTACAAGCATTGGAAAAATTAAAGAGGTGATATTAAACTGTAGTTAACCAATGGATTGCATAAGTTGCTGCTAGGGAGAGGTGGTCCCCTCCGCACGCGCGCGCGCGCACGCACACACACACACACACACACACACACACACACACACACACACACACACACACACACACACACACACACACACACACACACACCTCATATTTCTCCCAGTAATTATCTGAGAAAAAAAAAAAAGAGGTTCACGGGAAAAATGAGGCTGCAAACTGATGTAACGTAATTGTCTTTTTTAGGTTAATGGACCTGGGACATGAGCATTAAGTTTCTGCAGGTAAATGAATGGTGTCCAAGAGGCTAAATGACATGTTTGTTTGGAATAAAAGGTAGTGCTGGCAAATTAAGTGTCGACTCTGACATGATGTATTTGAATGAGCATCCACAAGTACACAAACTGTGTCCACACAGCTCTCTCTCTCTCGCTCTCTCTCTCTCTCTCTCTGCTTCTCCTTTCTGTCTCTCTGTCTTTAGTCTGGCCTACCTCTCTCATCCTCCAGCACCTGTCCCTGTTTAAATGAGAGCAGAGGAGCTCTTTTCTTAGCTCTGTGCCACCATCCCAGGGGTCCCTGCCTTCTCCTGCTCTATTTCCGAGACACGCACTGCATGATGGGAAGCCAGTGGCCCCTACAGTCTCCATCTAGGCACATTCACATTGCCCTTCATTTGTTCGTGGCAGTGAAGGAGCACTGGAACATTTTACTCAAATCAACATATGGAAGTGCTCTTACTAGGAGTTACGAGGCGAATCTTTACTCGAGTGAAATTGTGTAAAAACATGACGTAACTTACCACTTCTGTAGAATTAACAGATAACACATCACTAGGATAGATAATGCAGAGCTGTATAAGCGATATATACACGGCAGCTTTAGCCCACCAGTATGCATATTGGTACACACACAAAACACTATGTTGCTAGGCAACTCTGCAGTTCTCGATAATCGTCTCTGGACAGTGTGTTACAACAGTCGGTGAGTTTGTTGTACTCGCTTGTACGAAGAGCATTCTGCAGATCTATAGCTCCATGAAGACCGCAGTCTATGTCTATGTTCCTTCTCTCTGTCTCTCCGCGCTCCTGGAAGTTTGTCACAAACAGCAGAAGAATGGTGCAAACCTCACTATGAAAGTAGAAATCACAGCTGAAGGTCCACCTTGACTGTTTTAGATTTTAGCATATAGGCACACCCAGCATGCATCTGCTGCTCATGCAACACTCTGAATGTATTTTAATTGAGTCACATAACATTTTGCATCGGTGAGTAAGCAAGATGTGACTTTTTTTTTTTTTTTTTTTTAATTACCGAAGCTGATGTAATGCTATTCTTAACCATAGCCCCCATAATTACATTGTTCCCTAATTGCATTGCATTGTTGTGCAATTTTTGTACTATCCACCGGCTCTATCTATTCTAAAACGCACCCCTCACTTCCTCTGACATGTGAACATGCGCGTGCTGCATACATTTGAAAAAAAAAACTCTACCGTTTACAGAATGAGCTGAGATAAGCAGAGCTCCACATGCTGGGACGAAACACGGCGGAGTGTTTTGTCCCAGCTTGTGGAGCTCTGCTCTCCAGCAGCCGCAGCTTCTTTTCTGCAACTCCAGTGCATACTTTCCACAATAATTGAAGCATTCCCATTCTGCATTGGTTAGGCTGGCATGCAACAATGAAACTCGTCACAGCTTGTGCCATGCTATTGTAAAA
Organism: Brachyistius frenatus; assembly: GCF_029030835.1. Lineage (NCBI taxonomy): Eukaryota > Metazoa > Chordata > Actinopteri > Embiotocidae > Brachyistius > Brachyistius frenatus. Next base: position 2,274,188 of record NW_027210642.1, on the reverse strand, counting down.
GTCTGATCAAACCAGTCTGTCCACATTTAGGGCGATTTGTTTATGCCAGTGTATGCAAATATGCGTTTTGAAGGTCTGTGGGTTTTTAGATGTTGTTTGACATGAAATGGTCACGGCAGTGCAAGAAGAACTTTTAAGCAGTGGAAAAAGAGTGTGATCTGATAAAAAAAAATAAAAAAAACTGTTTGCTATTAAATGTCCCTTCGTTTGCACTTCCGTCACCCTCGGAGGATCTGCCTGTTGGACTGCAACTGAACTTTAGTATAAAGTCAGCAGCAACAATGTTTTCACTTCCTGAACTTTCAGCAACCTTTTACCTACTTTGAGATGAGTTTGATAATATTGCCTCAAATGTGCAAACAAAAAAACCCCAAAAAGTCTGTAGTTTACAGGCTGGTATGGTGATCTCTGCGTGCATATATCCATACTGTATGAAACGGTAAAAACATGCACGCTTAAAACTAGAAAATCTACTATTGTTTCCCCTCAGGGCATATTCAGACATGAATGAACTCTGCCTGTGTTTAGAGGCCCTGGTGTACTTAGGGCTGACTTGCATGATCAAATTGCACATTGACAGTATAAGAGCCCGTTTTTTTGTTGTTTTTTTACTCGGCCCCTCCTTGAACCTCCATACCTTAACATTTCTGTTTCTTTTATTGCCTCCACTCGAGTTTAGAAATCTCTGCTGCACGGCTTTGGATAATGCAGTGCTATACTCAGGCTTAAAATGTAATAGGAGTTCACGACAATCTCTTTTCTGTTACACTGGTATATCATGTGTTCTAACTGTTTTGCTCAGGGATTTTCCCTATCACTCCACTTTTTTTACTTCCTACCTGTTCCTCCTTCTATTTGCCTAATTTGCCCTCGAACAAAATGTGTTTCTCTTTCATGTTTGATCTTTCTTCCCTTTGAACGTCATACTTTGATCGTGGAAGACTTTGTCACAAATGAAGGAGAGATCAAAACACGCCTGATCTCTTAAAGGATTCCACGAATCCCCACCCACCCACAAACACACCATCACTCGTACCATATTATGTATGTATCAGAGTAACTGTTTGTGCATGTTAATGTTGTCATTTCTTTTACTTGTGCCATTATTTTACTATTTCCCTTACTCATTCCTCCCTCCACACTTTTCGAGTTTGTCAAATCAAAGAGCTCGTTATTCATCACTTACGCTGTCAGTGGCAAGGAAAAGCAGATGCTGTAAGTTATCAAAAAGGTTTTTGTGCTGTGTTATCAAAGCTTTTCTCAGGGGACCTGAATTTTCTTTAATAAAAGTATAAGTCTTGGCCCTTGGCTTTTATCAGCCTTTTGCAGGTTTTTGTTAATCTTCTAAGGAACAATAAACTCTTGTATAATTATAAAAGATAGTGTAAAGACTATATGACAAGTTAATAAGTCATGATTGATGTCATGCACGTAAGATTTAGGTGTCATTTAGTTGTGTTTATGGGGTGGCTACTCCTAGCATTGTATAGCTAAATACAGCTCATGATTTGAGATTTGTTGTGGACCTGGAAATCTGTAACTCTACAGAGGATAGCATTAATCAACGCAAGACATATCAGCAGGACAAAATAATCACATCAGTAGTAATGATAATAAGAGAGAGGGAATTCTTTAACAGAAGGTCTGATATGTTATAAAATGTTCATTTTATGTTGGCTTTATCTTCGCTTTACCCCGAATTAATTGGATTTTCAACATTATTACTCAGCTAAAATATGATTCCTGGGTTTTCTGAACCTTCAGTAGTATTCAAAATCATATATTATAAGGTTAAATAGCAGCCATTCTCAGACTGAGACTAACAAATAATATGACAAGAAATACTGAATAGAATACTGACAGGAAACCACACTGAGATATTTTGCTTTTTGCTCTTACAAAATGTGTTCTGTGGTTGAGAATAGTCGAACAGCGGCTAGGATTTTGGCTCACTGTTACCAGAAGGTTTGAATATGCAATATTTCGTCTGAGACCTTCTTCAAATTCATGTCATGATTACTTGTAAATGCACTCTGGCCCGCTTCTCTTTTTCAAACATACATTTCTCCTGTTAAGCATTTATTATGGCCATTTATTATGGCCTAAATGCATGACACCATTGCTGGACAAACTTATATTGGGCTAGTAGGTTGAACAGCTGTGATGGCTGAGCATCCAGTTTTAGCAACATGTCATATATATCAGTAGTTTTCTCTTGTGATAGGAGGCTGCATGAATGGGCAAAGTAGGAAATGAGTTCAAACTGAGTTTATCATCCAGTTTACAAAACTAGTAAATGAGTGCGTGTGTTTATGAGAGCAAGAGATGGATGAACTGCAAGTATAGGCTGCACTTACTCTCAGATTTACTGTGTTTAGATGTTGTGGTTTCACAGGGAGTATACTCGCGGCCACCCAGAGTCTCGGCTATTATCTGCTTCTCGCACATTATCCAGCCGCCCCATTATACCTGCCCACTTGTTTGTTTCCCTTGTGGCTTAGCATGTCAGGTAGGCTGGTGTTAACATCACTGTTGAGTCACGCGCACTGTGCACACTCACATGTTCTGCACGCACACTCCCCATGTGGGACACACAGCACCCTCCTTCCCAGGGAAGTGCATATGCTGATGTAATGATAGCTGATAGTAAGGGTGGAGATCTTTCAACAGTGTTTTGTAACACAACATTTTGCAGGCTTCTCATCTCACAGATTCTCCCATGGCAACGACCCTAGCATTATCCTGCTTCCATGACAACCCTTAGTGAATCCGGTTTGACCTTCACCAGTGATTCAGTGTCTCTCCATCCACCTCCATTCTCTCTCTCCATCTCTGTCTCTCTTGTTCTCTCTGTTCATCATTGCAAACTTCTTTATTTTTTTTTATTTTTTTTTGCTTCATAGCCCACATTCTGTTATTCTGCTTCTTTTTTTTTTTTTTTTTCTCCCACTGTGTGGGTGTATCACGGCTGCTGTTACACAAGCAGTCGATACATCTACACAAGCTGATGTCATACTTCAGGGGACAGTCTGTTCATATGCACACAAGTCCTTCGACCATGCACCCTTCTCTTACTCAGTGGTTTGAGCTAGCAGGCGTGTGGCTGCTTGTTGCAGAGCTGCAGGTGCAGATCAACCTGAGCTCAGCTCCCAACAAAGGAGCTATTGTTTTCTCTCAGCTGAGGACGCAGGCGAGGTTCAAGTGAGCTGGGAAATATTGATACAATAATGACAAGTCTTTGTTTATTTACTTGTGTGTGTGTGTGTGTGTGTGTGTGTGTGTGTGTGTGTGTGTGTGTGTGTGTGTGTGTGTGTGTGTGTGTGTGTGTGTGTGTGTGTGTGTGTGTGTGTGTGTGTGTCGTATCTGTTGTCACCGTGGCGATCAACCTGCCATGTCACTCTTATCTGGTATGTGGAAATCCTCTTCAGGCTGCCAGCTCTTACATGAAATCTCAGCCGTATATTGCACAACACATTTACATTTTCCTCATTATGCTCCTTTATTGATTCCTGATTGAATTCTCTGACGTTAACCGCCCCTGAAGGTTGCCGTCTAATTTTCTGTTACTGTTGTTTGTGTTATATGATATTGAAGTTGCCATGGTAACCATTTGCATCTCCGAAGTGTGATTCTTTTCTTTTTTTTCTCTCACTGCTTTGGCATCGTATATTGTGCAGTAATGAAACGGCAGATGACAAGATGAGATCTCTCGCTCTCTCAGATTCATTCATTCTTTACCTTTCTGGCTTCTTGCGAATACCCTGTACTACCGCCAGCTTGTGTGACGTGTGAGTCTGTTTGCCCGTCTCTGCGCCACAGTGATGGATGCTCATTAGTTAATTGATCCAGCTAGTTGAAACCGCCAACAGAATGGTGGAGTTTCTAAGCTCGAAGAGCTGTGATCAGGGATGAGGATCTGTAAGCTGCTTAGTGGGCCTGCTGGGAACTGACAGGGTGGTTTGGCCTGCTTCTCTGCTCCTGTGAGGCTCAAGATCAGCGGGCAGGTTGCAGCATGGGCAAAAGGCCCAGCTTTCTTGGGCATACAGAAATGAACCCGTCAGGATCTGTAGGGGCGGGGCCTTTACTGATGGAAGTAATGGAAATGTTTTTTGTTTTTGTTTTTGCTGCACACATTTGTGGTGTTGAACAGGTCAACAATATGCTTTAAATGGTCTTTTGATTATATGTCTTTGTTCTGTTGGAGAAGTTATAATTGGTGACAGATAGTGTGTACCAATTATCATAAATATATATATATATCACATTCCTGTCTTTATATCGGTTAACAAACTATTGTGTCACATGTTACATGCAATTCATTAGACAGTTGAATACTGCTTCTAAATCTTGAATGGGGGTTAGTAGTAGTGTTACCAACTTACCTTGCGAAAATGTCAAAACACTTTATCCATTGCACATTTATCAAAACTGTGAACAATTTTGTAGCAGAATGTGAATTACAAATTGCTATTTACCAACTATATGTTCTAAACTCAACCTCACTCAAACTCTGTCGTCAATTTGTGTTGTGCTTGTTGTCTGTTGAGATGGAGACCACTCCAAAGCCCTTTGTGAATAATAAAAGTTTGTTCTGAAACTACTTCACCACACGTTCTGATTTCACTTACGAAGCATTTTGAGATGGGTTGAGATGTACTCCTTATAGGTCGGCTTTCAACAGTGGACGCAGTGAAATGAGCTAGAAAAAAAAAACCTGATGTGCTCTAAAGTGTTGCACTTCAGTATGAAATTCCTGCTCAGCTGTCCAGTACCTATTTTAAATATATATATATATATATATTTGCCATAGTCATGCTTGGTATTTGCCAAAATGTGAAAGATGCTATTAAATTATCATTCCAATGCTAATATAAACTATTTATATTTTCATAAATGACACGAACATATGACCTGTCACACCTTCGGTGACTTTAGCGTCACTGACCTCTTACTGAACTTCTGATCTCTGCTCCCTATTCATATTCAATAAATTTCTACAGAGCTAAAAGGGGCTTTGGATCTTGTGGTCAGGGAAATGTGTGTGTCTCATTTTTCTGTACATGTAGATCTCACTCCGTCTTTCCACCAGGTCTCTATTTGTATACGTGTTCTTCGCTCAATGTAGCTCTTTGTGTTCCTTTTCTTGACAATGCAATGCATATTCAGAAGAGGCAGCCTGTAGGTATATGAAAATGAAACATTCACTACAGCTGCATGACCCTTCTGTATCCCTTATCTTTCATTATGGTAACTTGTTTTTTCTACTTCTTTAATACGTGGAGACTTTAACCTTTCTTCGAAGTGTTTTTTTTTTAGTTGTTTTTTTTTAGAAATCACATTGCCTGATTTTAAGGTTAATCAAAGAAAGAAAAGCAATAAGTTTGATCTCCATAAGACATCAGTACTTACATGCTTGGAGAACTAGAATTTAATTTTAAACCTTTTGTTTCCCCCAGCTTGTTTGTTTTGTTGTTCCCTTCATTTTCTTTTCATTTTTCATACTTGATGTTGTGTCTCTGTTTTCTTGTACCAAAAACAAACTTTCATCATGTTCGTCATTGTCCCAGTTACAAGTCGCTCGTCCTGTATGTTTTTTGTGTCTCGTGTTACTGCATGGGCTTTGCACGCTGGGGTCTCTCTGTTTCTTTCTCTTGCTTTTCTTGTTTCTTCCTTTTTTCCTCTCGTTTCCTACTCTTCTCCTCTGTGTTCTGCTTGTGCTGTAGCGTACTGTTAATGCATTTTCTCCATGTCTTCTTGTTTCTCTCTTTGCAGGGGATGTGCTGTTCCAGATGGCTGAGGTCCATAGACAGATTCAAGTGCAGCTAGAGGAGATGGTTGGTATTTTGAGCTCAAAGGCTTTTTAGCTGTGTGGTTCAACACGATAGCGGTATATTTTTAACAATAGATTAGACAGAACAGCAAGTTATTCCAACACTAATGCACATTAGGCAGTGGGGCTCCGCTCCATTGTGTTCCTGAAACAATTTGCCCAGCCATGACACAAATTTGTCCCCGAGCCCTTGACTACATGGATTAAATGACAATTAAATGAACATGAACTCATACTGACTGAACAGACATGCTGAGTCTATATAAATCCAAATTGCTAACATGGGAAGTGGATGGGGAAGGGAGTTAATTGAACAATATGGTGTTCTGGGTAATTTTCCTCTTTGCTGTGCCCCGTTATGAGGTGGGTGTTTTACCAGGACCCAAATGCAGGCTCAGACTCAGGTATCGGTTCCAAAATACAATCTTTTATTTCCATAAATAAAAACAAACAAACAAACAAACAAACCAAAAGGTGGCACCTATAGTGTCCACTGGCTTCCAAGTCGGGAGGGTAACTCAACCGACTGATCCAGGGAGATACGACTAGCAGGGCAGGACCGCTGGAAAAAGCAGAGTCTATAATCCTCCGAGTCGGGAAGGCAACTCCACTGACTGGTGACTCTGACAGGTAGCGCTGCAGGTGGAACTGGGGCCGGTGGAACTGGGGCCGGGGGGACGGACGGTGGACGGACGGGTGACTAACTAATGAACCGACAACCCGAGGAGTGCAGGGGCAGGGTACATATAGTCCGAGGAGGTGATCAGGGAGATGCAGCACACCTGCAGGTGGTGATCAGGGGTGAGTGGCTGCAGCTGCTGGGACCGGTGAGGAGCGTGGCCACGGGAGGTGAGGAGAGGAGGACACAGAACAAGCAGACGGGGGACTGAGGGGACACAGGAGGAGAGGTGATCGGGGGCAAAACGGAGGAAAACCAGACTCCTGACAGTACCTCCCCCCCTCCCCCTCAAATATGTAACCGTTCCTGGGCCATATCAGGCTTGCACCATCATGTATCCAATCTAAGAGAAAAAGATAAATCACATGATCACACATGGAGCAAGGAGAATTGGCTAACTCTTCAAGCGACAAACGTCCATTGTTGTGCTGTGGCAACATCAATTAATCCATATCATTTAAATGTAGAATAGTTTAATGTGTGTTATGCTCCTATGTTTCTGTTGCATATCATAACAACATAAGTACAATTTAAATGTAGATTACTTTTTAGAATTTGTTATTTAAGATAATAGATTGTTTAAGTTAGTATATGGGAATGGATATCGGCACGGCATATACTTAAAATTTAGTACCAGTTTTGGGAACTATTTGATTAAATATTCCGTCAGGTTGCAGTGAACTTCTGAGAGAGGCTTTTACAGGCCAACACTATGTTGGTAAAATATTCATTCAGTAACTGAGTAAAGAGGGTCCCACATGTAATTTATAACTTAATGTGGAAAACTTGCTCGTGTTTACTGAACTCTTTTTTTGTGCTTTTTTTTTTTTCCCCCAGTTGAAATCATTCCACAATGAGCTGCTCTCTGAGCTGGAGAAGAAGGTGGAGCTGGATGCTCGTTATTTGACCGTAAGTATCTGTATATCGCTCTTCTAAATCCACAGGACAGCATCAGCTCACAAGTGCACTCCATATTTGATCTTGTTTTAGTGATTTATATAACGTGCCATCAAATCAGTTTCACCTTAATTTGACTGAGGTGATAACAGGGATGGAGGTGAAGCTGTGTGTGTTAATATCTGGTTTAAAATCGGTTTCTGATACAATTAGAGGATATGTCTGTGAAAAGAGATGCGTTGAAATAACATTTCATGTCTACTCACCAGTCAAGGGAAGATTGATTATAATAAACCTCTCCTGGTGTGTGTGTAAGTGCTGTGAGCTGGTCTACATGTGATATCTTTAGAATGAGTGGGATGGAGCCTGAGCGTAGAGCAGTGCTGCGGCGCATTGTTTTGGGGGATGGGATAGTGATGCCAGTATCGTATTGTTGGAAGGACCGCGTTATGAGCTGCTCCAGCTCCCACTCTTAAAATACTGATTTTAGAATTAAATAGAAAAAAAAAAGAATTGTTTGGTTCAGCAGGGAGACCCATCGGTGAAATCGGATGGTGTCATGCTGAGTTCAAATTAAAACCACAATCGTTTTGATGTAAAGTAACTCCAAGAAATTGCTGACTCCATACACATCAGCCAAATATGTGTCTGCTGTCTGAATTCAAATACAAATGTCTCATGCCTTCTATATTAGTCCAGAATTGAGCTTTTTAGCATCAATTACTCATTAAGGATTTCTACCAGATCTTATGCAGTGATAACAGAAATCACTTTGCCTCAGAGTTTGTGAATTAATCATCTAAAGTTCCAAGTCAGTTCAAAAAGACTCGAAGGAAAATGAGCTGTTTTTCCAGAGTGAAGTGTTCCCAGTGGTGCATCTCTCTTTCTCGCCGTGTTTCTTTTGTTTTACATAATGGATCACTTCGGGGGATTATAAGGCTCTTCATTCATTACACAAAGGTCAGAATTCGGGCATGAACCTGAAATGGAGGAAGCACAATACAGTAGATTAACAATGAAGAGAAGCATTAATGGCAGATCAGCTTTTAGGGACAAGGGTTAGATTCTTCAAGTGTACCAAAGTTCACCTACTGTTCACTGTGTTTCTAATCAAATTTGAACACACTAATGAACTTGTCTGCAGTAGAAGCCAATGATTGAGAGCTGTGGGTAGAGGCAACTCAAAATCCACTGGCTTGGTTAATGAGGAAACGCATATTAGTTCAATGAAGGGGATTGCTTGGGATTATTATGTTGTTTACCCAATATGACCCTGCACTAACAGAAAACTTTTCACAATAGCCAATTCTATCCACTTTAATCATTACTATGATTTATGTGGCAGGGATTTTCCACCAGGGAGCTTTGGTTTTTTCCAAGTTAAATTATAGATGTCAGAAGCGGAGCAATCCATATTGGTTGTACTGCTTTATCGCAAAGACTACGAGGTAATGAAAGAATGAGCCATCCATTATTATTGGCTTACGAAGTCAACACCTGTGCACGGGCATGTTTTGGTCCATTTTGAGGGGAAACCTATTGGAAAAAAAGAAATCTATATTTCAGAGACGTTTCTAACGTTGAAAATTAATCATCACTAGGCCATGTTGAAATGTAAAATCCCAGCAATGACTTTTTAAAAGTTTACTGCTGTGAAAGGCTGTTTTGTTTAGAGCTTTTCAATCCGGCTCAGACATATGGAACTGACACCACCTGTCTCTGCTATGAAATCCAAACACAGCATGTGTCAAACTGTTGGTCTCCCAGTGACAACAGCATCTTCTTCTCTGCTCCTCTTCAGAACGCCTACAGGATATCTGCCTACATCCTCAGCGTTTTACAGTATGCAAATGTGGGTGTTGAACCCGCATGTATGAGCTCTCCTCCTCCAATTTTTTTTGCCTCGCACAGAAACCGCATGAGCTTTGTCACACCAGATGCTGTTACTATAGCAACAGAGCTTGTGCAGCCAGGAAACAAAGTTGTTTTTCTCAATAAATAAATAATTAAGCAAATTAAATGAATCAAATAAATAAATTCCATTGTTAAAAGATTTAGCTTTTTCTACAAATCACACATTGTTTTTTGGTTGTTGTTGTTTTTTTACAATGCAGGCTGTCACTGATTTCTGCTCATTTTACTCTGCTATGCTGTGAAGCCACAGGTTGAGAGATGTAATCAAAGGCAGTAGATGTTTTAAGAGCCCCAAACACAAGCAGTGTTGTTGTCAAATCAAACCCGGAGGAGAAATTGAAAGCAAACTTAAAGGCTCGTGTGAATTTGGTTCTTTCTTTAATCAAAAAGATTGCTTTTAGATTTCGGAGCCCGCTTGAGCACGCCAAAAAAAAAAAAAGTTTTCAAAACTTGTAGCCTTAACATTACGCAACAAAAATGTAGCTGGAACAAAAAAAAGAATGTTACATTTTCTGCTACATGTTTGCAAAATGATTTTCATGCTGAACTGATTGAGGTTGTTTGTGAACCTGCAATTTGTGTAAAAACGTTTGGCATTACTGCTATTTACTGACTTGCCTCATTTAGCTCCCAGTTTCTTTCATGCAGGGTTTTTAATTTGTGGTCTTTTCAAAGGTCTAATTCTCTATTTGTGCACTGCTTGTTGCCCCTCATAGGCTGCCCTGAAGAAATACCAGGTGGAACACAAGAACAAAGGCGAGAGTCTGGAGAAGTGTCAGGCTGAACTAAAGAAGCTGCGCAGGAAGAGCCAGGGCAGCAAGAACCCCTCCAAGTATGGCGAGAAGGAGATGCAGGTGAGCTTCCTGCTGGGTGTTTGCACAGAGAATAACATTGCATTCACATATACAACGATTGCAACGAAGATGCCTGATTTAACCATCAAAACAGTTCAAGTCATTTCTTCTGTTGTGAAGAACAGAAAAACTGACAAAATGGCCAGACATCCAAAGAGCAATATCTAAAAAAAAAAAAAAAATTAAAAGATACACGCTCCCAAGTCAGTTTTGTTGCGCTGCTGTACTTAATTTTTGTGGATGTGGGTGACGGTGGGATTTGAGCTTCATGAGTTTCGGTGAAAATAATGATTTTAGTCTTCATAAAGGAAAGAGAACACTCAAACAGCCAGGATGCGGGTGGAGGGGGTGGCGAAGAGGTGTTCTGTGTTGGAAGGCAAATAGTGGAGGTTTGATTATCGTGAGCCCTGGACGATCTTCATCACATCGCATCTACACACATACAGCAGGCACGCAGACCCACAAGTGGGAAAGGAAAAAAAAGAAAAACTGGATGCGCTGAATGTGTATGCTCTTAATTCAGCTGGTGTGTTTCAGCACATGGCTTTGATGAAGATGTGTAAATGCACAGCCTGCACATACACCACAAAATAGCTGACTCAAATATCAGAAGTGGGCTAGATGAGATAGCAAATGTCTGACGTTGTGCTTCAAACACTGATATTTCAAAATATAAACTCATAACTGAATGCTATTGCAGCCATGTTATTTACAAAAATGTCCTAATGTATAAATGTTCTGTAGTTATTTGATTTAATCGTTTTAGCGTTGCATATCTTTTTAAAACAAGAATACGTTTTGTATAGCTGGTGCTACAGCAAAGGAGTTCTTTTGTATGTACTGTAACGTATAGCGTGGATGACATTTTTAGTCACTTTTATCAAGGACAATATTTTTGCAGCAGTCTTCAGACGGCTACAAAATGTTTTAGGTGTCAGTCAAAAGCCTGATCCACAAAGGGAACAAAGCAGTATTTGCATCATCATTCATGTGATTATTTCCAAAACAGCCGTCTCTGACAGAGCCTTTCAGGTGAAATCAATGTTGATGAGTTGGAATGGACCTTCACTGTTAGACATAACTTAATTAGTTATCTTTCACATTAAGGTTTCCGTCACTCCACCACCCTCTCGACAGGGGAAGTATAGGCCCTGAACATGAACACAAACGCCTGAAAAGACACTCCTCCTCTTATTGCAGGATTTTAATGTTTTTTTGTTTTGTTTTGTTTTTTAAATTGTTTTATGTTTAACCCATGTGTTACTGTCAAACTGAGAAAAAAATAACAAAGCAGAAAATGCCTCTCGCATGGATTTCTCTGGAAACTGGAAGTCTGACTGCCTGCAGACATGGAGGCAAAAATGCCAAACTAACAGGTCAAGGCTTGCAGGGTAATTACTGAGCTGCTGTTGGTCTCACTGTGAAGTGTGGCCGCCCATGACAGAATCAGATCGATGGCTGGACCAGAAACATGATTCCACCCAACACTTAACGATACAAACTTTTTGCGGCGTTCATTGGGTATGAAAACGTCTTCTAGAAGAAAGAGTACGTCCTCTGTCTGCTCAGTTTGCATGGTGTCACACACGTTTGCCCTTTCCTGTCTGGGATGGTATGGAAGTGCTGGATTGATCTGACTGCTGTGTCACATTTAGTTTGTTCCACTGTGTCAGGAATGCCATGAAGAGAAGCTGTACAACGTGTCATCATAACGCATCAAAGCTGGCAGTGTGCGCAACAGTCCAGTTTTGCACAACTTGAAATGGGAGGAATTTTTGAGGGCACCACAGCACCTTTATTGTGCATGAACCAAAAATATCTGCTGAAAATGTCATTGAATTTGAAACTTTAGGTTTCATGATACACTGACATGGCTGATGTAGCCATAGCACAAGCTGGAAGCTCACGGATTCACCAAAATCTTTAACATTCATCTTCTGGGCACCATGATATATTTCTTCACCAGTACTCGATATAATACATGGTCTTGATGTGGCCCAAAGTCTTTGGGAGTACAAATTGATGGATTACCATCCCCAGGTTGAGCCTCTAGCCGGGCAAAGCAACAAAACATTTGTACTTTGTGCATATTGGACATAAATAGGAGTAGCCTCACCTCAAACTCTTACCGAGTCTGTATGACTGATCAATCGGGCCCATCTGTGCAGAGGAAGGAGCTCATCAGGCTCTGGACTCATAGTCAGTTAGCAGCAAAAAGAAAATCATTCTCCCTTTCTCATTTTCAGTCCGCTCACTTTCACTGATCATATCACGGCTGTGGGCGTGTGAGAGAAAAGTCAAGTCGTTTCTGAGCCCTGCAGGGGGGGACGACACACTGAGAGGCAAAGAGCCCTGCGTTCCGACAAGACCTGTGCTTCACGCTGGCCGGCATCCACTGAGGAAGGGTTAGATAGTGACGGACCACAGATACAATGTTTACAGTTTAATTTCTGCAGGCAGAGGTGGTTTCTTTGATGCTGTTGAGAAAGTAAAAGTTGCTAAGACGAACTCAACAGTTCCTCCTCCCCGCCACATCTGTGTTATTTTCGCAGATGAGAGGCGCTACGTTTTCTTTTTTTTTTTTATCTCCCCTCTTTTCATTAAAAAGTAAAATAAGTCTGAGCGCAGTCTGGCAGCGTGCGCAGATGGTGGCCGCGTTTCATTGATCGCCGTCTCCATCGCTCTTTCCCTCCTCTTGCTCACACTCTTTGCTGTTGTCTATCCCACTTATCTGACTGTCTCTTTGTCTTCCCCTCGCCGCTCTCTCCTGTCTTCAGACGCTTTCACTGTACCTTTTCATCAATGGGTGAAACCTGCTGAAATGCTAATCAGTTCATTATGTAGTTCATTGGAGGGGGGCCTAGGTGCCACAGAAAGGGGTTTCATCTAGATAAGCTCGTTTTGCTCTGTATATGTTAATAAGAGTCCAGACAGAGTGACACAGATGGAGTTCATGATTAAGAATTAATAGGTTTTTTTTTTTCAGGCTGGTTTCATAAAATTGACAAGTAATTCCACCCTGTCATTGTGGGTGCATACATTCATGCATCCAGAAAAAGGTGTTAGTGACGTAAGCACAAGATAAGCGCCGACTAAAACACACACACACACACACACACACACACACACACACAGCAGGTATTGTAGGTGTTGGTGCTTACCGTTGTGCCCTGGAGCATTAAAATACAATTTTTCTGTGTGCAAAGAGTGCTGATGATGAAGGAACAGAAGAGCAAACCTCGGCAGCTCTAAGCTGTGCGGGGAAATGCTTTTGGATCCCCGCAGGAGTATAAACAGTTTTGTTGTTTTGAATGCTACTGTATTCTTCACTTTTTGAAGGGTGTGAATGACTCCCTTCTCAGTGCTTGTAAGTACTGGAAACTGTGTTGGTGTAATAGAGTTTATAATGTCACATGCTTTTTTTTTTTAAATGTTTTGAATATTGGGATTTTGTCCTGTATATGTCAGTGTTAGGAGACATAGAGTGAGGCAGTAATGCTGATCACTACAAATCTGAATGCAAGAACCGCTCTGACGTGTAGCAGGTTTCATTTATATTCATAACCTTTGCAAAACAAGTCATTCCAGCTATGATGTAACCTGACGTCGCTCGGATATAATAGTGGCTGGTGACGGTCGAGGCTTTTCCCACTGCGCTCATTGTCTTGGGTTACGTTGGTGACCTTTTGAATGGTTTGAGAATTGGGCCATGTGGATTTGACAAGAGGAGAGGGCACAGTGGTTGAGCCGCTCCTATTAGGTCTGCTCAGAAGTGCTTGAGAGGCGAGTAGGCTGTGAGTCAGAGCCGGCAAAAACAAAAAGGGTCACTCCACCCGAGAGGCGGAAAGAGAGAGAGGCAGACACGTTGGTTGTCATCTTTTAAATGGTCGTTATGTGGCTTCCGTGATTCAACCATAGACCCATTCACAAATGTTAGATTTTGAAGTGTGTGTGTGTGTGTGTGTGTGTGTGTGTGTGTGTGTGTGTGTGTGTGTGTGTGTGTGTGTGTGTGTGTGTGTGTGTGTGTGTGTGTGTGTGCGCGCGCGCCAGACGTTTCTTCACCCCGGCATATTCCTCTCCTCCTTTCTCCCTCCTCTCTATTCTCTCTGCAGTATATAGCGTATGACTCATACCAAAATAAAATTACTATCTTTAACTTTTTTTCACAGCAAAGATGAGGATATGAGGGGGGGAAAGGGAGATTTCAACTTGGCAGCTTCTGTACAAAGCTATCGACAATAGCATGACTTCTCTTCTCTCTTCACAAGCAGCCAGGTTGAGGAGATGCTCATGCCCTGAACGGAACCAATAAGAACTAACTGAAGCAGTTTCTAAGTATCCCATTTGAATTTAAGATGAGAGACAGAATAAGGTCGTCTCCGGAGGAAATAAAAGTTTGCATCATACTTTCATCCTCCCCTTGCTTAATTTGACAACTTGGCTCAGTGGATTTGTGTAATGGTGTTTGTGGATTTCTTCCAGTGCGAATGCAAAAGGCCATTCCTAAAGCTATTTGTGTTCAGTGTCATTTAGCCACTTGAAGTATTCCTCCATAGTTGGAATGCCAATGAACTTACCTCTCGGCTGTTGGCAGTGGGGAAGTAGTGTGCTCTGGTGGTTACTAAATGAAATGCATCTGCACTGAGTGGAGGCACAATAGGAGTTTACATTTGGCTGCAGGCAGGAACTCCAACTTAATAAACGTAATCAATCTTTGTGGAATATAGTGTAAAACTTTCTAAATTGTACTTTAATGCTTTGAGAACATTAAACTGCAGGAACTATTAATCACACTGCAGCACCAACAGTGACATGGGTTATATGTCAAGTTCCTCACTTTGAGCCATCGGGACTCGAATGATGAAGTATCACAATCACCCACAAACTTGATTGAGGCTGATCGAGATTTGACTGTTTTGGAAGTTAATAATCATTCAGAACAAAGTGTATTCAGTTCATTCATTGGCTGGCCAACTTTATTTGTATATGAAAAGGACACGTGTTGTTGTTTACTTTATTCAGCTTCCATATCCTAGAAAATACCCAGCTGCTAACATCAAACATGCCAGTACCCCAAAGAAAAGTTCAGTTTCGATTCAATAAATACAAGTAAATATAACACTCTCTTCTGGGTCAGTATTTATCAGCAGATGTTACAGTATTAAAGCCATGAAACTGGATTCAGCTGACCTACTTCTGTGACTACAGTACTGGAAACGCTCAACTACCGACATGCAAACTCTGCGGTTTGTAAATACGGTACCTGGCATGTGTATGCACAAGCTCAAAAGAAAGCCTAAGTGCCATTTTCTCTACGAAATGAGACTCCCTAGAGCTCCTCACCACTGTTACTGACCCTAGTGAGTATGTGCGTGTACATGTGTGTCTTAAGTGACCTTTGAGACATTTCCCATTTTTAGAGAGCTCACGCTAAGACAAACTGACAGCGCTGGTTCTCTCTTTCTTACTGCGTTGCCATTACTCACTCTTAAACAAACATCAACACGCCTGTTATTTGTTATTGTCCGACAAGTAAAATGGATTAGTGGGTCTTTGAAGATCCCGCAGTGTGGAGGAACTGCTCGCAGTCATAATTGCTTTGCCTCGATAGCACTCGGCAGGGAAAATCTGTCCGGAGAAAGTTACTGAGTAAGGCTCTCTCCTTGCACAACTATTACTGCCAAGGTGCACTTAACCCCTAATTGCTCCAGTGGAGCTGTGCACTGATTGACAGTACAAGATCGGGTTATACTGAGCAGCTCCTAGGTGTGAATGTGTGTAATTGCATGAATGTAAAGCAGGCTGCTATACAAAAAAAAGTACTTTGGTGTTAGCCAGCTGCTTGGACCTTTCTCTTGCCAGACCTTCTATCCATTGGCCTCAGCTACTGAATTTGAAATCAGTTTTTTGGCAATTTCTTATAGTAGCTATGAAGAATCTGCAGTGGACCGGTAACCAAAACCTCTCTCTCACCGTCTCGGCTGTAGAAATTGCAATAGCAATAATTTAGCATTTGAAGTAAAAGAAAATATTTAGTCCCCAGACCTTTTTGGCACCAACGCCGGCATGTTGTGATTCTCCTGGACAAATCTGCAGATATTATGATTAACCAAAGTGACCCGTTGTCTCCTCTCCCTCAGTTTGTAGAGACCATCAGCAGTAAGCAAACCGAGCTGGACACCTTCATCGCTGAGGGATACAAGACAGCCTTGTCTGAGGAGCGTCGCAGGTACTGCTTCCTGGTCGACCGCCAGTGTGCTGTGGCCAAGAACAGCAGCGCCTACCATGGCAAGGTAAGTCCAACTATCTCATCATGTTGTTTTTCAGCACCGCCAATA
The DNA here is from genome assembly GCF_029030835.1 of Brachyistius frenatus. Classification (NCBI taxonomy): domain Eukaryota; kingdom Metazoa; phylum Chordata; class Actinopteri; family Embiotocidae; genus Brachyistius; species Brachyistius frenatus. The sequence continues at coordinate 2,257,676 of NW_027210642.1, read as the reverse complement.
TAAAGTCAGTGAGCAAGAAAATACAAAAAGCAAATCTCATTGAATTTTGGCAGAATATAAGAAGTGCATGGCTTTGATGCTCGTAGCAAGAAGCTGATTAATAAAATTCATTTTCGGTGCCTTTAATAAAGTCTGTGCTCAAATATGAGCGCATGATTAAATCCAGTGTTTCCTTGATTTATTTTTTTTGTTATCCTGCTTGTTTGCTGTCGCACCTCAGCAACTAATGGGGCTCAGCCTGCTTTCAGTACTTTTGATCTTCCTGTATGAAATGTTGAAAAAGAAATATGTGCAGAGTTTAAGTCGATTCCTGAAACTTAATTTATTCCCCTTGGTGTATTGTGTTGATTCTTGACAACTACTCCCCATCGGTCAGTTCAGTTTTATTTTGTACTCACCTGCTGTAGACCACTGTTCATTGCAAAAAGAACAAACTAGGAGATATATAATTCAAAGTCGCATTAGCTTTGACCGCTCATCAGGGCCTCTTCATTTTAAATATTCATTAATACTGGAGACCATGCCCAGCTGACAGGCACATCTGAAGCTGTAATCCATCATTGCACCTTCGAGCATCTGGCCACCTTTTTGTGGGGAGAACTGATTCACTTTTGCAGTTCTTCATAAGACTGTGAAGAAAAGGCACCAAAATACTAAATTCAGTGGAAAATGATTTGCAACAAAGCTCAGTGTACAGAACAAATTGCCTCTCACCCATATTGTTTACAACAACGGTCACTGGAGAATGTTTATGCCTGGTTGTTATTTTCAAGTTGCTGCTGACATTTGAAGCAAAGAACCTTTGAATCCAAACATACTTCCTCCTATATCACATAATCAAAGGTGCTCGCAAATTATTAAAGTGAGATTTAGTCAGTTTTATCTATTTATGGTTGTTGTTGTTGTTGTTGTGTGTATGTATCTGTGCGTGTGCGTGCGTGTGTGTGTGTGTGTGTGTGTGTGTGTGTGTGTGTGTGTGTGTGTGTGTGTGTGTGTGTGTGTGTGTGTGTGTGTGTGTGTGTGTGTGCGCTCTAAATACAGGCCTATCCATTTCTCAAGAATATCAAATTCTGGAGGAGGACAGTGTACGTGTGTGCTGCTGTTTCTTTTTTTTCATTTTTTTTTTTTTTTTTTTTTTTCAAATGTGGAGTCTAGTCATTAATCAGGATGGGGGTGTGCGTGGGAAGAGTTCACCTTCAGCAAACTGAAGAACCCTCTCCCAGTGGGTTCTTAGTGTGCGTTTTCCCGTGTGCAAGATCCCTGTGTATGTATGAGGGAGTAGAATAAGAGACGATGAGAGCTACAAATTAGTGCCTACAAAGGGGCAAAAGCACGGTTGGTGCATGCGTGTAAACTCTACAATCGCAGAAATGTGTTCATTTTTGCACAACCTCTAGTTTGATAGGTGCAGAAAGAACAGATGTGTCCACAGGCTGTGAGATGCTGAAGTGGGAAGCTTGGTTGTGTGTTGGTCTGCCTCGCCCACGCAGCACATTATCATAGCTGTACAAAGGGCAACGGTCAAGGATACACAGTGTGGAAATATCTTTGAGGGCCGAATGCTTTTGAGAGAAAAAGGACAAAAACTGAAGGTTTAGCAAAGGAAATGCTCAACAGAGCTTTTTTGTTGTTGTTGTTGTTTTCTCTGGTCACATTGCAGCTACATCAATAGCTATCCACTTATTACTGCACAGTTCATGTATTTTTTTTTTCTTCTTGTGTTTCACCTATATTTTCTTCCGCCTTTCAGGGTAAAGACCTTCTGACCCAGAAGATCCCAGTGTGGCTACAGGCCTGCTCAGACCCCAACAAGCTGCCGGAGAGGGCCATGCTCCTGGCCCAGCAGATGGGCTCTGCTGCCCTCGGGGGCACAAGTCCCCTGCATTCCTCCAAATCCAACCTGGTCATCTCAGACCCCATCCCCGGGGCTCAGCCTCTTCCTGTGCCCCCAGAGCTGGCCGTCTTTATGGGTAGTGGCCTTGGACACCCAGCGGTAAGATTAGACATGAGAATCTGATGGATGCAAAAACAAATTCCTTCTTATGATAAAGAAAAACTAGACATAACTTTAAGCAAATACTAAAAGTTCAATTTTAGATTCTAGTTACATTTTTGGATAAGACAAATCATTTACCTTTCAATGGCATTTTATACAGAATATATATTTGTTTTTCTTAAGAAAATGGAATTATTCAACTTGAAAAACTTCAATTCATATCCTCAGGGGGGAACTAACACTTCTATCCTAATGTCAGCTCATCCACTTTTAGCCCTGTATAGGGAAGCCAATCAGACAAACATCTCTGCACTCTCACTTTAAAGATGGCACTTAAGTTAATGAGCTGTTTAAAGTCTACATTTCATGCCGAGTAGCAACTGACTGACTAGACTTAGATGGACTCTCACCAGACTTAATATCTCTAAAGTCAAAATTAAAATGTATGTTTTGATTGATGTGTTAATGTCTACACTGCAGATGTTAATCCTAATATATAACTCCAGCTTCAATACCAAAATAATAACGTGTCTGCTGATACAGTATCACACAGTGCAAGACTTTTTTTTTTTAACTGAATCCAACGGTTCGCTTGTTTGTTCCAGAGGTTGATGGGCCCTGATGGCATGTCCATGGTCAATGGGACAACAGGAGTCCATGGAGAGGAATATTGGACAGATGGGGGGACAATGTCTGTGTCCCAAGTCAGACCATCATCCCCTCAGACCCAGGCACAGGGCCAGACCCAGGCCCAGCCCCAGAGACAGGTCAGCGATGTCTACTCCAACACCCTACCTGTCCGCAGGCCTGCCCCCGCCAAGAATAAAAACCCAGTGGGTAAGATATCCAAACACTCTAGCACTGCAGCTAGATATCATAAGCAGAGCTGTCATGTACAATATGTACACAACAAAGAGATGGTAATAAATAAAGAGAAAATATTAGGGAATAATGCCCATCTCTAATATACACCACCATTGCAGTCCTCAGAGAGTCGTCTGCAGGTTGCATGATTTGGAGTTGTACTGGAAATCTCAGGTGCATAGAGTGAGTGAACAGAGACAGGAGAGTCTCTTGTGGTGTTTCTTCCCACCACAGAGACAGAGAGCTCCCCTGCCACACAAACCAGACCCTATCTCACAGATAGTCAGCGATCCAGGAGACAGTAGATGTGCTGTCACCCATCCTGAGCAGCCTCTCACTAAGTGGAAGTGTTCGGATGGTATTAAAGGCACCAAAAAAAAAAAAAAAACGACAACAAAACAAACTTCATTCTCACTGTGCCACCATGATCATCCAGGTGATCCATCCAGGAGCTGCAGCAGGTAGATGACAACATCGTCTACACCGACAAAAGGCTGATAAGCAAACGGAAGAGGTTCTTCCTCAGTACCTTCATGATGTGATTTTAGGGCAATTGACAAAATAACACTGACATCAGCCTCCAACGTCTGTGCTAAATAACAACATTGACCATTGGGTTGGAAAGGTTGAGAGCGACTGCTCTTCAGATTCCCAAAGGACGAGCAGGGACAAACACAAACTTAGATTTTGGATGATGAGTCTACCCCTTATATCAACTGCAGTCAGTTTATGATGGTTGTACCAGATTATCAGTCATGCTGGCGGCAGTATGTGGTTGTTTACAAATGCTATACAGAAGCAAAGTCGATCATTTAGAGCATCTGTCTAACTGCTTACTGTGCCTAAAAAGACATAAGTGTGACCTTTTATTTGTCACTGCAGACTCCAGTTACTCCATCATGTTGTAACTCTAGTACTCTACCTGCAAACCCCCCACAGGCGAGACACGGACCCTGCCCAGGTCCAGTTCCATGGCAGCAGGACTTGAAAAGAATGGGCGCGCCCGTGTCCAGGCCATCTTCTCCCACGCCGCAGGTGACAACGGCACCCTGCTCAGTTTCTCTGAGGGAGATGTCATCACCCTGCTAGTGCCTGAAGCCCGCGATGGCTGGCACTATGGGGAGAATGAGAAAAACAAGATGTAATTAATGTTCTATTTTGCCTGAATCCATACAGTCAATTTGGATAAATATTTGTCCCACATTTAGTTACAGTAAAAGTGGAGAATACATTTAACGAGCGCTGCACTTTTCTCAGGCGAGGCTGGTTCCCGTTCTCCTACACGCGTGTGCTCCCTGAAAGTGACAATGAGAAGCTGAAAGTGAAGTACGTGGCTTTTTTTTTAAATGTATTTATTTATTTTTTATAAACGGTGTGTCAGCATAATGAGTCCAAGACCAAGGCCATTGTTTTCTTACTTTTCCAGCCTGCATCATGGGAAAAGTAGCAGCACGGGGAACTTGTTGGAGAGTGATGCATCACTGCCCACACCTGACTACGGCCTGACTGCCCGACTGCTGGCACAGAGCCTAGCACAGACACGCCCACGCCCTTACAGCATGGCAGGCTTCGGCACACAGGTAGTAAAGCATGTAATATGTGGGAACAATGCCGTTTCTAATCTTGTTATTCTTTCTCAGTTCATTTGCGGCCTCCATCTGATTTAGTCCTGTGTTGCACAAATTGGATGCCAGTAATCCTGCAGTAGCTTAACATAAGACTTTTGTTCAGTTTCTGTTGCCACCTAGTGTTTATATTTAAATATAGCAGGTGATTCGATTCTTAGGTTAGGTTAGGTAGTTACTTTATTAATCCCCGAGGGGAATTTTTTTTCGCTACAGCAGCATACAGAAGCAATAAGATAATAATAGAACAATATAAAAGCAATAAAATAGCAGTAAAATAGCAGTAAAAATATAAAATATAAAATATTGGTGTTCAAATTCACGAAGTAAAACTGTAATTTTTTTTTTTTTTTTCAGCCTGCCATTGAGGATTATGACGGCCGCTTTGCCACAAGGTAAGTGCCTTTTCTGTCTTGCCCACTGAGTAATGACTGATACTGTATGACTGCCACTGTCATCTGAATTGTTTAACTCGGATCATTTGCAAAGTGAATACCTACTTAAAAGAAGAAGACATGAGAGAATTAGATAAACACCATTTCAAATGAATTACTATATGCTCGGCCACTCAAGAGACAGCTAGGCAACTGCTTGGCATACAACCAACTGTCCCAATTTAATGCTACTTTAACAGTTTAAGCAGGAATACATTAAGTATCCTTTGAAAAAGTTTATGCATACTTCATTCTCCCAAAAAAGTTAGCATTGTTGGTTCTTGAGTGTGCTGTTGATATAAACCCTTTTCTCATAATGCAATGCACATAGGAACTGGTGGCACCACAGCTGCAAAAACAGCCAGAACAAACAAGAGATGGTGCCGAGATAGCTCAAGGAAGATTTTGCAAAACAAACAAGAAAAAAGAGGTCTAGGTTTTTAGCAAAACACTGTACTTTTGTTGTGTGAATTTAATTTGCCGAAACATTTAAAATAACATTTTGCTTTATTTCTATGAGAACATCTTTTTGTGTCTGTACAAAGTGGTGAAGTACATCGGTTTCTTAAACTACTATGAGGAGCAGGGCTGCAAATAACACTTTTTTTTTTAAATTTTATTTTTTTTCCTCCATTGATCGTCAAGTGTATAAATGCCAGTCATAGTTTTCCAGAGGCATCCTCAATAACTAGTTGTGTCTGATGAATAGTCCAGAAAAGCAAAAAAAAATTAACTTCAGAGAAGTTCTATTGCCTGGTTCACACTAGAACAAATGAGTTAATCAGTAATCAGAGCAGTTGGCCATTGATTTTTCTATTGATCAGGACTAATGAGGAGCATAGTTAAGCTCAGACAGTAGATCTCAGTTTCCTTTTTCTTTGAATATTATTGTATTCCATTCTTTTCTTCTTTTTTTTTATCCCCTTCTCTTTGCTCTTTGTTTTGTCACTTTTTTTTTTTTTAAATAACATTTTAAAGTAATGAATGCAGTCCAGCAGGGTCAGTATTTCAGTTTATTGTTTAGAGCTCATGGCCAAGAATATTTTAACTGTAAGCCTTTCAAGTCCTTGCTGCCTCACCAGAGTTCTGCGAGGTTGAGGTTAGGAATTACGCTGTGCCTGTTTCTGTCCGATCAGGAAGTACATCTGTGTACATGTATATAAATGTGTGTGTGTGAGATGGTTTGTGTGTGTTTGTGAGAGAGAGAGAGAGAGAGAGAGAGAGAGAGAGAGAGAGAGAGAGAAAGTGTGTGTGTGTGTGTGTGTGTGTGTGTGTGTGCGCGTGCGTGCGTGCGCGTGTGTGTGCGTGCTGGTTTTTGGTTGACTATATGTTGTGACAGTCGACATCATGCTGACCTCATCTCAGTCATCACTGCTTGTCAGCCTGGGGCTTTGGGCACCAGTGTCAAGCTGTTTTACACACTCCTGTCTGCTCTAAATGTGTTTTTTTTTTCTCCTATATCAGTATTTTGAGACAACACTGTCCTGCAGGGTGTATTCACCCTAACAGACTAATCTAATACTACATCCCTCCAGCTAAGGAGATGACTTAATGATTTTCTCATCAACTGTAACATCTTGGTTTACTTATCAGCGACTGGTAGAGACAAATATTGTAAAGAAAAAACTTTAAAAAAAAAACTTCTCAATATGTGCACCAATTTCCAAACGGCAAACATATCCGTATAAAAGTGTTGATGAGGGAATTGGAAGTCCAATCGTCCTGATATCGGCAGGTGTGTTTGGAGTTGAAGCTGTAGGTGGGGCGAAGTCGATTTTCCCGACCCCACCTGCACTTCTCCTAAACTCTACCCTGCCCCTTGTGCCTGTCTTGTCTTTCTCCATTTCTTTCTGAGTGTGTCCGACCTGGCAAGCTTCCTTCTCTCTTTGTTCCACAGTGACAGTCCTGATGGCAAATTGATTTCGACTGTGTGAGAACAGACATACAGACAGAAACAGACAGCTCCGGATAGCACAGGGGCCTCTTCCTCCCCCCATCTTTCCCTCCTCTTAGCCTCCCTCCTGTCCACTTATCTCCACCTCTCCTGCTCTGCCTCCACACACACCCCTTCTCCGAATGGAAGAGGCCAGTTTCATCCCTCCTTTCTGTCCTCTCTTCCTCCCCGGGTCCCTCCTTTCCTCCTTCCGTCCGTCCTGGGTGCTGCTGCTGGCGGTGTCGGTGTGGACAGTAGCGGTTGGTGGGTGGAGGATTGCGTTGAGCGAGAGAGCCAGAGCGGGGCCTACCTGCTCGGCATGCAGCGATATGGACTCTGAATACTCTATCTCTGATCATAGTCCACCATCTTGGACTGATCTCTCAAGAGACTGCCTTTGCTCCTGCTTGTCTTTCATGCATGTACATGGTTGTGTCATTTTGTCAGACTAAAGGACATGTTCATGTACTGTACAAGTGCCAAAAGACTTCAATGCCGTTGTACTAAAGCCACTGACTGAATGGCCTTTTTAAGCTAACGTGGGCCCAGTATTATTGAGTTCCCACTCAACACACACACACACACGCTCAAAAAGCTTTGTTCAAAGTAAGGCTGTACAGCAGATTACTATGTTTCTGTTCTGAAAGATCCCGAAGGGCCTGCTGTGCTTCCTTGTGTCAGTGCTAGACTTGATTTTTCCGTCCGGAGTGTGTGTCATATTTGCCTTACTTTTGCTTTTTTTTTTTCCTATTAAACAAAAACTTTATGTGCAATGAAGCATATTTTCAAATTTAAGCTTCGAGAATAATCGGTATATATATATCTATATATACATCTATATAAATTGTTTCCGTCAGTCCACCAAACTGCACTGTATTATGATCATTGAAAAAACACGTTTTCTTAAAATAAAAATAAAATTAAACTTTGCACCCTCAGCCCCATATAAACCATCTTTTTGCTGTTCTTGGCTGAACTTACTGCCAGAATTGTTCAATTGTCCAATATCCTTCAGTTGTTTTCTTTTTCTTCCCCTGAAGCTACAGTGAGTTTGGAGGGGTTTATGGTCTTTTGTTGAGTATCCTCAATAACAGCTGTGAATTAGTTTTAGGTTAAAGGATAACCACGGCTTTTGCAGCTTTCAGTGTTATTTATGATTGTATTCCCTGAGTGGCTATGTAGTTTTTGGTCTTTTCTTTGAAAAATATTGTCTTTGTAAAAAAAAAAAGAACAAAAAAACATATTTCCAGAAACAATGCAAAACTACTGATTAGCTGAAGTGTTTATCTTATGCATGCTGTGGAGGGAAACCAGAAAATGTGATACTAAAAATTGACCTTGAATGTATGGTGACTTTTTACAAAGGTATTCTAAATAAAACATATCTCTATATATTAATAAACAGTCTGGTCTGACGAGAAATCTGTTCTGTCAGTGACAGTGACACTCTTGTTGAAAATCTTTCTTGTTTCAAAGTTATGGTTCTGAAGATTTTTGTTTTCCCCCTTAAATATTTAAATTATTTTTTTTTTTCTAAAACTGCCACCTTTTGTGAGTCATTTCAAGCCACAGCTGTATGCTTGCAGTTTCATCCTTACCCCTCCCCCAGCACCCATAACATCTGTGCTGCTCTGTGTCATAGTAAAAAAAAAAGTCAGTGTGTGAGGTGGTGCTGTGTACAGTATGCGTATTGTGAGTATCTGAACTGCCTGCCTGCTTACCTTCTTGTTCGGTTGTGTTTTGCATTATACTTTTGGCTTGTGTTCGAGTTGTATTTGGATTATACAAACAACAATACACACACTTTAGCAGACACCGCTTCCTGTTGATTTTATTCCATTTGCAGTAAACTTTGTTCCCACTAAGACGAGCTTACAATTTGAAAAGGAACATACAGTACTGTATACAGTATGGCATGTTGAGCATGATGTGTGTACTTCTGTTTTGCATCCCTCATTTCAGTTAGCCTACTTATTACTACCAGCCAAACAGTATGTTCATCTTGCATCAGACTAACCAGTGTCGTTACGAAATGTGACCCATGCATGACCTGAGAGATATGAGCCATTCAAACCCAAAGGTTCTCTTTACCTTCCAGTTTGGGTCCAGAATTGTCCCGGTTCTGAGGGAACAGACCTCCGTAAGTCACCAGTCTCCATCGCCTTTCAGCCAGCCAATCACTATTCTTCTTCTCTCTATTGCTGCCTGGTTCTCTCTGTTGTCATTGGCTGTCTGGCTGCAGTAGGATGCTGGGAATCACTGGTCTTTTCTGTCCTTTGGCCTCTGTGGAAGGGGCAGTGTTTGGTTCTGTCAGTCCAGCAGGCCTTGGGTTGCAAAAGAACTTCTGATTTTGTTGTGTGTGTATAACAAGATATACAGAGAAGGCACTGACCCTGCATGCATGAATATTACTTATTTTATTGGAGTTTTCTCATCAAATGCTTGCTAAAACTCACAATGCTGCAACTTTTTGCTCAACTTGAAGATTTCTTTGAGTGCGGTTACATAACTGACCATGTGTCTCTCCGAATCTTGTACTATGTTCAAGCTAACTATAAGTGTTCCTTGTCTCGCCCCTCCTCTCCCCGCAGTGACCATTCCTTGGAGGTCTACCTCCGGCCCACCTTCTCTGATGACCGATCTGCACCAATCTTCTACTAGCGGCCTGCTGTCCCCTTTTTCCATTCATGGGCCCTTTTTTTTTTTTTTTCATAATAGGAGAAAATAACGGCCAACGTTGGCATGTTGTTTAATGTTATAACGAGGGCCCACAATGGTGATTGGGGGGGGGGGGGAAGTCACCTCAAGGAGCATGTTACAGTACTAAGAATTTAGTTTCTTTGCTTTCACCAACGTTGGAATGTCTGCTGAACATTCAATCGCAAGTGTGACAGTTGATTTTATTAGTTATTTAGATCGCACCAGTTGTTGATAAGATATGGATAAGAAGTTTTACTGGTGATACCACCACATTATTATTTATCTGCTCTTCTATTATGGGACTAATGTTTTTTGTTCAACACTATACACTGTAAATTTCTTTGGAAGAGTATTTACATTAATGAGCTGTGAAGGCGTGCTCTGCATTAGTTGTTTAGGTGACACTTGAGGGTAAACGTAAGGCGGCCGGTAACATTTTTCTGTGTATCGCTGTTACGTGAACTGAAGTGTAGATTGAATACCACCACAGATAGCGAGAGCTGGACAGTCGGTGAGTGAACTATAATTCTGCTTTTGTTAAGTGATATAGAACTATATATCTACTAGCGGTGATACAGTATACCCAGATTTTTAATTTGGGTACTGTGCCTTCTCTGTTTTTTTTTTCATTTTTAACATACACTTATAGCATTGTCCCTATTAATCCGTAAACCGGTTTGAGGGACTATGCATCACAGTTCGACTTGTATTTTTATATTCCTGAAAATATTATTTCACCTCTTTGTTTTAGTTGCTTTGACTTCTTTTTTTGGGGGGCTTCAGCAAGCTTCAGTACAGTGCTATTGCAATTCCACAGAAATAATACAAGAACATGTTTTAATAACAGTAGTCTTTTCTTTTCTTTGACTTTCAGTAATATCTAAACTGCCAGATAACCAGGAGATGAAATACAATGCTTACACAATGGGTCTTTTTTCAATATTTAGCTTTGAGGGAGTGGTAGCTTATCAGATAAGGTAGAGTATTATAGCTTTTGATCATTCATGCTCAGTATTATACAGTACACTCATCTGGGAGACGAGCTTAGACCAGAGGCATTTATCTACTGTATGATGGGGACAGTGATGAGACTGTATGTGTCTGAAAAGCATAAATGTGTATAGCTGTGTGAATGAGCTGGAACGTCTCTTAGACTGCATTAAATTAACAGTTACATCATGAAAAGTCGTTTTTTTTATGGATGAGTCCTTTCCACTGAGTGATATCATAATGCTTTTATTACATTACTCATTTGGGCATCGAATTTCAAATGCATTTTTTACTTTTATATAGCGATCATTACGTCCATTTCTCACCTTTGTCCCTGTTTGTATTATAACTGTACTGTACAGAAAGTGCATATAAATTATCTTGTCCAAAATAAATCTCAACGGGCACAAATGTCATCATTTTATGTGTTTTGTGGTGTATTGTATTTTTTATGTTTGTTTGTTTGGCAGAAAACTGCAGTTTAATATATCACGGACACAAGAAGGGAAAAAGTATTTGGATTTATTTGTTTGGGATAGTACAACAGCCATGAGTGAGGGACGAATGGAAACAGCAATGATGTTACTACCGGTGCATAGAACAACCCACCTCACCTTCTCCAAAGGCGTCTGCCATTTTAGCCAATGGGCTTTGTAATATCTCTTTGGCAAATTTAAGAGACTATCATCCTGGATTGCATCTTTTCAAATGCTCGTACAAAAATACTAGCAATGTTTTCTCGTCTTGCAGAACTTAAAAGGCAAGGTGAGAGGAAACAGAATTGGCACTTGGAGCTACAGAAGGACAGAGAAGGGGAGGGAGCTGTCGATACAGCAGTAGTAATTCAAGTCAAGCTACCTGCTACGTGTTGATATAAGATTCATACAGTATGACAGATATGTCCTATTCTGAATGTCTTTTTTTTCTTTCTTTTTTCGTACACCTCAGACCCGAGCATTCAGCACAAATGTAATAGATACAGTACGTAGAAAAGATACATAAAGATGACATTCAACATTTATGACTGGCATGTTGACACTGACACCATTGAATTGTGTTTGAACACCTCTCCGTCCCTTCGATGTCATTCTATTGCTGATGAAATGTAATATAAACAAAACTAATATGCCACAAAATTAAGCAAACTTGTTCGCTGGCACTGTGGACACAACTAGGGAATCTCAGCTGTTCGGTTATTTCATTCCAGGGGAGTTGAAGAGCAACAGAGCCTGTACAAAGTGCTTCAGATATATGGGAGCTGTAGACATGGGTTCTCATTAACAAGAGTGAGTGGTGGTGATAATTAGGTGGCAACACCCTGATCTCCTGTATTACGTTTTTATTAACATAGCACATTGAATCCACGGAGTCCCACAATCAATATGATTTGAATATGACTTGGATTAAGGGACAAATTAAGTTTAAGCACCTCCAACTTTGACGACCATCACCACCAGCCATGACTGTTCAATAGAGACCTTTTTGCGGGGAAATGAACCATCGCAGCTTTTTTAAGCAAGTCATCAAGCATTGTTTTCTGGCTCCGACAATGAGAGCTGTAACAGTCTAAAATTAGCAGAAAATGCCGGACCAATGTAAAGCAGATGGACAAAAGGCAGCTAAGAAGCCTGTCATTTCACATTTTTTTGTCCCGTTACTTTTATGATCATTTTAAAATTCAGAAATGAAAAGAAAAGTTCACCGAAAAAAATTGATGCTGCATTGAGCAAATAACTACTCTTGTATGTATAGTGCATGTAAAAACTAGGATAAGAATTTTATTCCTGCAAACCATATGATTTAACTACGTGTCAACTTTCTTGGTCATCATCAATCCGGTTTCCATTCCTGCAGCTTTTGCTCCATCTTTGTAAAAAAAAAAAAAAAAAACAGTGTGCAAATCATTCAGGGTATTTCACTACAATATGAGGCACTGTCTCATAAAGGGTCACTAGGGTCAGATGCCCCAAATGTTGATAAAAAATAAAACTCTGTAAAACATCTAGATATATTAATGCTGCTTTTCTGTTTTGAGAAGGACCAGGAATCGACCTCTTCTGCTCACTGTCGCGGGGCATTCAATCTTTTGGACTATCTTCACTGTTCCCTGTTGGACACAAGTAAATAATATCATAGATTTACAATGGAGAATAATAATCAAAGAGCATAAAGTGATTTGACACCCAAAATCTTGTTTTTTAGTACAAAATACTTGCTCAGGTGTAAACTGGAAAATCATGTAGTTTCTAAAGATAAGATGTTTTGTGCTTCATACAGAAACCTCACATGGAAACTTCATGTTAGTAGTTCCCAATTGTGACCAGTTTTAATAGCAGTACAAATTAATATTATAAAAACTTCTCAAACTACATTCAATTCTGTTCTCCACTTGCCATCTTTAGACTCTTTATGTATAAATCAATGAAATGGTTACAAAAAATAATCCTGATTTTGCTTGTAGTTCAAGCAGGTATATGAGTGTCACGTGGCTATGTTTGCTTACACCACCAATATTTTAAGCTGTTTGCATGCAAGCTGCAAATTTCCATCTTTTAACAGCCACGTTTCAAACCCATTAACGATTATAGTAAGATCATGTTTGGTGGAGTGTCAGAATTTCGACCAATTTTTAAGAGCTTTCTCCATCATGTAAAGCATTGGGTTACAGTTTAAAGTATGTATGGAAAATAGTTAATACAGACCTGTTGCTGAGCCCATGTGGGGGTCAGAAACGTGTGTGATAGAGAATCGTGAGACCATAAAACGGTTCAGTGCTACAGCAGTAGGTTTAGGAGCCTCAGGACTGTTGGTGACAGATATGAGTGGGGAGGCGGGGTCAGGGAGGGTGTCAGGTGAGGATGGACGTGGCTCAAAGGAGAGGTCATCTTCCCAATCATAACTCCCACCTGAGTGCACACAGATAGTTACAATCACATCTATGATGATCAATCCACAATAAATCAACTATGTGTTGCATTTTGTATTCTCACCGTCCTCTGAGTTGTTTCCGTCTGTTTCTTCAGAACCACAGTGTGTTTTACAGGACTGAGCTTCGAGTTCAGCGTCAGGTTGGGGCTGGTGCTCAGAGGTGTTTTCCTCCGAAGATTCCTGTTCACTAGGCTCTACATCTGAGGAGAAGGCAAAGTCAGCCAGCTCTCCGGTGGGGCTCTCCTGGAGGAACAAACAGATGTTAAATACTCTAATTGTTAATAGACGATACACATTGCACAACTTTGACCTATCAAGATGTCGTACCTGGTCAAAGAGGAACACTGTAACATCATCGAAAAAGGACACAGCTTTTTTCTTCCTCTCCAGCTCGTTACAGAAGGACTGGGTGAGCAGGGTCGGCATCTTCAGGAGGCTGCGGAGGTGTCTTGCCCTGCTGCAGTCACTGACCACCACTGGCACTGTGGTGAAATCCTCATCACTCTCCTCACTGTCTTCGTCTTGGATGTTGTAGGTCCTCAACTCTTCATCAGACTCGCTGTCATCTGAGTCATCTTCATCTTCCGCCAGCTCCAGCGGAGCTCTTACATCTTCTCCGCAAAGTTCCAACAATGATGAGGAAGTGGATAGGTCAAGAGGACCATTGGATTCTTCACATAAACTGTCCTGTGAGCCACATTCTTCTGCATCGATGTCCTCAAAATCCTCCTCATGTATTCTCACGCCCTCCCTTCTGTCCTTTGTCTCCTCCTTGACATGATTAAATTCAGGCAGATCCTCCTCCTCTGTGGATCCATCACCATTTTCATTTTCTTTGGGAGGCTTATCTCTGTAGTCAGTAATGATGGAGCCAGAATGCAACGAGTTGACAGGGGAGCAGCCTTCTGCTCGCCTGCTCCCCTCCTCGTGGTTTGCTGCGGCCTCCTGGACAGTGGAAGAGGGATCCGACCCAACAGAGGAGCTGAGCTCGGAGGAGGGCTCGTCTCCTGAGTGCTCAGTCTCCAACCCGAAGTCGTCCTCTGCCGGGGCAGACTCTTTGGTCAGGCAGCCGCCCATCTGCGGGGGAAATGGTGATAGCATGGACAAGCCAGGGGTAGGGAAAGAATTAGGTGAACTGGTGTCAGCCTCTGAGAGATTCACCAAAACACAACTTTTGATGTGTTTCAGATTTGTTAAAAGTTCCCCGTTGTTGAATTGCTTCTCGCCAGGTCGATCATTGCCTGTAGGACTCAGTTTCTCAGCAGGGAGGTAACGGTTACCTGGGCCTGTGAAGAACTTACTGCCTTCCTCCTGAGGACTACGCTCATTTTCAGCATCATAGTCGGAGAAATAGGCTGAGTCCCTGTATGGGTTCTTGTCGGTCAGGCCCTTTAACTGTAGCTCTGAGGTGTTTGTGGAGGTGCAGAGCCCCTGTCCTAAACCCACCTGCAGAACAAGGTCCGGTTCTCCACCCAGCCTCGGACTCTCGCCACTCAGGGGATCTCCAAGCTCTTTGAAGAGAAACTCTGGAGATTCGTTGTTCTCCGTGTCGTAGCCACTGTCCAGGGATTTGGGAAGTATGGGGGTGTTGAAGGGATCAGGGCTGAAGGCCTGGTCACAGGAGCTTGCCATAGATGACAACAGGTTAATGGTGTCCACAGATTCAGGAGTTCCCTGTGGATTCTTCTGTGGGCTGAGCTCTTCCTCGTCCACCTCAGCGTAGTCGAGGTTGAAATCGGCAAAGATCCCTGACGTAATATCTGTCATGTCATCATCCTCATCCTCACTGTAGTCTCCAAGCTCAACCAGGCAAATGCTGGAGTCTCTGACCCTAACTCCACAATCTAATACTCTGCTGCCCTGCGACATCTCTGCATAGTTTAGCCGCTTGTCACTAAGATCAAAAGATATTCCTGCTGATACCCCCTCCCACATGTTACATCTCTGCTTATCTGACAAAGCTTGACCAGTCTGAGGCTTCTTGAAAGAGGATGGGGATTTTAAGTAGCTTGCCTCAGGTGTCATCTCAGAGTACAATCTCTCTCCATTAAGCAATGATTTTCCTTCCATTTTTCCACCCTCCAAACTTTTGGTATTCATAATTGAGCCGGCAAGAGAATCAATACTTCGCACATTATCACCAGTTATGTTCCTTTCCACTTGAGTGGTACATGTAGTTTCCTCTCTTTCTTTGTCGCATAAGTGAATGTATGAGCCTAAGTCAGTGGGCTTGCTAGAGGAATTACAAGCAGAGTCTCCTCCTCTTCCCTCCATGGTGCCACAAGACATGGAGCTGTGGAAGGTTTTGGTGGTGGCCTTGGTTAAAGACCATAATTCTGTTGTGTTCGAGTGAAGATCCAGATAGCTGTCATTTCCGCTGCCAGTCTGCCTGCTGTCAAAGCTCAGACTATTATTGTTTGCTGAATGGTTTGAGATCCAGTTAGTGGCTTCTCCCTCAGAGAAAAGGTCATCCTCAATTTCCCCACCTCTCCGCTGACCCAACAGCAGGCCGTCATCCGTTCCTACATCAATTCCAATGTGGTTAACAATGGGCAGTGTCTTTCTGAGGGGACCAACCATACTATGGCAGCTTTCATTCACCGGGCTTCGACCGGTGTTCGCTTCAAGGTAGGGATCGCAGAAGCCCAAACTGGGGCTGCTAACTGCTTGTGATGAACTACGTGGGTTTTCTAACCGCCCCTCTGGATGGATAAGGTTTGTTTGGGCCTCTGGTGACGAGTCCAGCTCAGACAGCTGGGATTGGCGGCGTGTTTTGAGTGCTGCTGACTGTTCACAGTAGATTGAGTCATTGCGATTGGATGAGAGGCAGTTGTGGGAATGGCCTAACTTTACAGGGCTGGTGACAGATCCATGTCTCAGCAGGGGCTCCATGGTTAGTTGGATTGTGGGACTTGAATCAGAGTCATAAGCAGTGGACCTGGTGTTGTTAGCAGTTGACCAGTAAGCACTGGGCTGTGCCATGGATGAACCAGTTCGACTCTCGGAAGACAATCTGCTATTGCTGGCTTCCAGTCCTGGGCTGTAGTCCACAATGCTGTCCTCCAGGTTAATGTTGCACTCTACTGGCTCCTCTATGCGAATGTAGTACTCACTGCTGACTGACGGGCTGTGGGCACTCAACACTGGGACCACACCCGGGTGTTCGGGTTCATAATAGCATGGAGACATGCTTGAAGTATGGCTGTCAGTCTTGCAGCCCCCTGAGGTGCTTCCTTTGCTCGAATAGTAGATATCCTGGTAGTGTGGGTTTCCCTGACCCAGGGGCCCACTGGTGGAGGAGGAGCAGTAGGGCTGCTCAGCTCGGGCCTGCTCCCACTTGTACTCAAAGTTGAGACCATGGCTGGTCTCCGTGACAGTCAGTAGGTCGTCCCCCGTGTCAGACTGGAAGCTGTCGGAGAAGTGCTCCAGGAGGGGGAAGGAGGATGAGGCAGAGGAGGCCAGCTCCACCGCCTGGGTTTGGTCTGCACTAGGGGCGTCAGCTGAGGCAGGCGTAGGGGTCAGGACGAGGGCTGTGGATGTAGCTGTGTGGGAGGTGCTGCCAAGCAGGTTGGGTCTCAAGGTGTTCCAGCGTTGCTCAAAGTCTTCCTCGGCTTCGCTGGAGCCTTTAGCGCACAAGTATGTGACCAGAAGGTGAACTTCCTCGCTGCTGGGTCTCAGCTCGGGCTGCAGCCAGCAGAACTGCATGACCTCATACCTAAACAGAGAGGAGGGAATCAGAAAAAAAACCTAAAGTTGTAAGTGGGTTACTCTCTTGAAGTTTTCATACAAATAAGCTGAGAAACACTTGAGGTATTTTTTCTTAAAATAAAGGAGAGAGGAAGTAGCAGAAGTTAAAGAATTGATTCTAGACAAACAACAAGGCAATATAAAGAGAACTTTAGAATTCAGCACTTTATAGCAACATCTTGAACTTATTTATGGCCCGAGTCAATAACATAAAGAGTATATGAAGGAGGTGCAGTGCAGACGCTAACACAGTTGGAAGATGTTTAAATTCTTCGTTGTGTGTCTGTGTGGCTTCTCAGTGTTGGTACCAAACATGTTTAATTCAGTGATGAACTATTTAGAAAAAAGTGAAATAAAAGAAAAATTATATTTGGCTGGCTTCCCAGGTAAAGATGAATGAGGTGATTCGGTTCAGGTCGATGCCAAGAGGATCATAAAGAATAGGGGGAGTATTGATCATCTGTCTTTGCTAGCGAAGACAAATATTGCTACAGTGGACTGGTGCACCACCACAAGCGAAAAACGGTTTTAAAAAAACAGGACACACAGACTAGTTAGAAATTCATTAGTCAGTGAGCCTTGAAGCCCCAGTAATGCCTAAAATGGATTTCATGTGGCATCAAGGATACACAGTATACATTCCTGATTGTCAGCATGCATTTATATGTACAGTGTGTTTCACTGAGCGTGTGGGCGTGCAGGCATGTCTCACCAGCGGTCAGCCAGGGGAAACTGGAGCTGGGGTTTGGGTAGTTTAAGCTGCTGTTCCTTCACAGCATATGTCAACACCTGTCTGTCAGAGTAGTGTCTGTACGGCTGGTTTCCCAGCTCGAACAGCTCCCACACAGTCACCCCCAATGACCTGGAGCGGGCAGAGAAATCATTAATGGTGCTCAGAGCGCAAATCCCAGATGTAACAATGTTGCAGACAAGCTGTTTCATACTATGACCTTCTTGATGTTATGTTAAGTATATGTGTGTTATTTACATATTTACTTGAGAGTTTCACAATAATGGCTAAACTAAATCACAGCAAAACATCATAAGGTTCCTGGATATCTGCTTACACTGAATTTATCCAAGTTATAACAAATGCTGTTAAGAGCTTCATCTCTTACACAAAACAAAAGAAAAATGATGGGTTTGTCTTCAATACATCTACAATAGTATAAAATAAATCTAAAACAATTGTCTTTCTTCAAACATCTCACCATATGTTGCTGCTTTTGGTCTGGTCAACGACCAGCAGGTTTCCATGAACTTCATCTATGAGC
Organism: Brachyistius frenatus; assembly: GCF_029030835.1. Lineage (NCBI taxonomy): Eukaryota > Metazoa > Chordata > Actinopteri > Embiotocidae > Brachyistius > Brachyistius frenatus. Next base: position 2,239,185 of record NW_027210642.1, on the reverse strand, counting down.
TCCGGTGCGATCCAGCGCAGGGGCACCCAAATCTGGTCTTGTGTTATGTAATAGTCATCCTGCAGGATTAAACAAAACAAAACAAAACAAAAAACATATTTGAGTCCTGGTAGCTTTTAAAGCAGTCTAAAGAAATTAGTAACATTGACTGAGTAACAAGAGACTGACCTTGTATCGGCTGTGAGAAAGCCCATAGTCTCCGATCTTAACTGACATTTCTGAGGTTAGTAGGCAGTTTCGCAGGGCCAGGTCGCTGTTGGGGCAAAGAAAACTTTTTGTCAAACAATGCAACTATTGTGCATGAATTTGCCCTTAATTACTATGTTTTAAAATGTGTTTGTTCAAATTTTTATCAGCACAGTATTGTTTTTATTGTCATCAGTATATTACATTCTGGGATTTTTTTGTTTGTTTGTTATTACAGCTGAATTTGAATGATGGCTTATACATACAGCAGTATATTATAAATCAGTATACAAGCTCCAAATTATGAATAACTCTATGTATCCACGGCATTAAAGTTTAGCGTGAAATGGATATAATGATGTGCATAACGTGTCCAGTTTTTTTCTCACATGACAAACTAAAATAAGTCACTTAGTTTCAATCTCACCTTCTCCACAAATAGGGAGCTTTTCAGCCTGGCACTCACTGATTGGTTGCCATAGCCGCCACCTCATGGCTGAGAGAGAGCGAGAGGGGCGCGCCCCCGGCAACAAAATCACTGATGCTGGAGTTTGTGACAAGTACTCAGGCAGCACCAGGATGTTGTTGCAGGGAGAGACCAGCAGGGGGCTACACAGACCATTCGGGTGGATTCCTCCTTTTCAGTGCTTTCGAATTCAGATTGATGAAAGTAAAAGGAGCAGTGCTGACATAATGTACCTGTGAATAAAGTTGTACTTGTGGAGGTGCAAAAGCCCCGAGGCAATGTCACACGCCATTCTCTGGAGGATCAAAGGGTCAGGAGTCTCAGAATCCGCCACCCGACAACTGCGAAAGTAGCTCTTCAGATCACCCTGAGAGGAGAAAGGACATGAGGGTGAGAGCTGCCCTGACTGTTTATTAATACTGCAAGCAACACAGACCAAGTGAGGGAATGAGGTATGTGTGAAGGACTGAATAAACAAAATGTGTCCCACCAGAGGGCAAAACTCCATGACCAGCAGATAAGGAGTGACCTCTGAACACTGCGCCAGGCACTGCAGGAGAGCAGGGTGCTGGAGGGTTCTGGAAGAGCAAACAACGTTTAAATAAGTATGAATATATAATGATCCTAGATACAATAAATAATCAGATCAATCATTTACAGTAATTTATTGCTATTGGGTGCTGTTCCTGCTGTTTATTGCTATTGGGTGCTGTTCCTGACGTTTCAATGAACTGACCGGTATGGCTGGACTTCTTCCAGGAACTGCATCTGATCTTGGACACTGGCACTGGCCTTCAGCTCCTTTACCACCACCTGGGTGGTGCTGAGGCCCGCATTGACCTCACCCAGCAGAACCTAGGAGGAACACACAAGAAGGACAGCAGAGACAAACTTTTAAACTAGACTGGAATAAAGATTAGGCTAGAGGAGGCTGGAATTTACTGCAAACAGCATCAACATGCAGCTGCAAACTGAAAAACGAAAGAAAGATCAGCACAAAGCGCGAATGAGAACGGTGTGTGAACAAGTCCAGGAAGTGTTGCAGCAGCATGTACTGTACAGTAAATTGTAAGGAATCTAACGCAACTGGGAATTTCACCTCTTCTCCTGTGGAATCAACACCCTGACCCAAGTGCCAAAGATTAGCCTCGCTAGAGTGAGATCATCGTCACATTACCCTCGCATTCCACAAGGAGCTGAAAGCACGAGTACAGTGAAGCACATGCAGTTGAAACAGTGAAAGCAAGTAAACCCCAAAAATGACCGTATGGATGTTTTACGGAAAAAAAGAGTGCATTATTTACCTTGCCAAACCAGCCATGTCCAATTTCCTTTAGATACAGCAGACTATGGCGGCCATGGTCTGATGATTTCAGCAGTTGGACTGGAAGGCAACAATAACAAAGACATACGATTACTTTTAGTCAGGATAAAATAAGACGGCTATATTTGGAAAAGAAGCGATTAAGTGAAAAGAACCCTACATTTTTCACAAGAAAGGTTTTCAATACACTGTGCAAAGTAAACAAATAGAAAGTTGAGGATTGTTTGTGGATACAGAATAGAAATGGAGCCTTACGATGGAGGGAAACCGTAAAATGAGATAAGGCGAGGACACCCCCTCTGAGCCAAACGATAAACGGACATTTTCATAAATAAAATTTGTCTGAAGACAAATGAACTCAAACTCTCTACTTCAAAATGATCACCACACCCAAGGTCACTACAGAGACACCACAAATCCTATAAAGTCACACAAAATCAAATACCTCCTTGGATCCTCATATTTCAAGAATGGAGATGTTGATGGTGAGTGGAAAGATGATGATGATGATGATGGAGCAGTGGAGCGGCCAGCCACTCTGAGCACCGTGACAGGGACTGAGTCCGAGTCCCCGGCGGGGATGAAGTACTGGTTCAGAGTGTGAGAACCAAGAGCCCGGGGCCCCAGCCCCCGGCGTCTCAGCCTCATTGTGTGTATGTGAAAGAGAGCCCACGGTCACAGTGTGTGTGTGAGAGCCTCGGCAGGATTTAACCCTCCGAGCCCTTGCGCAGCTGAACAAGCTCACCACGCTGCCTCTCCCCGTCTGCACCGCGCTCATCCTCCAACTGGGACACACACAAACACACATACTGTCCTCGTCTAGAGCTCTCCAGCTGTCGAGCCAATAGCAAAATCCCCGGTTCCTATACAGACTAAATCTACAGCAGAAAGAAGGAGAATGAAACTTGGAGTCAGTGAGCCGGCCTGCCGACAGGTCGACGCAGTGGTCCTGGGGTGGATTTCTGCCCTGGGCGCTGAGACGTTCTGGTCATGTATCACGCCTGATATGACTGTCACGCATGTTGGTAGTGTGCCGTTTGACGCGCCAGCTCTACGTGCAGCTTCAAGACACCCAGTAATGACATAAGGTCCACATAATACCCCCCTGTCACCAAGAACAGCAGCATTCCTCAGCCAAACATGACACAAACATTGCTCTGTCCGATGCAGAAAAGACCTCTGTCATACACACTCGCCACCCCTATCTCAAGCCACCCCTCCGCCCACCCCTCCCTGGTCTTAGGTCCTGGTGCATGCCGCCACCCTTCCCCTGTCTCTCCTCATTCTGTCACAGACCCTTCACTGTATTCTGTCCGTAATGCCAGTCCTCCGCGGGTGAGTTCCATGGACGTTTCAGCCCGGCCTTATGCTCCCCCACTGCTCAGCCGGCCTAAGACGGGGCCATTGTTTGGTTTGCTCACTCACACGCTCACGCTGTGTCTCCTGGTACCCAGTGCATCGAGCACACACACACACACACACACACACACACACACACACACACACACACACACACACACACACACACACACACACACACACACACACACACACACACACACACACACACACACACACACACACACGCAAAGAAGACACACACAAGGCCCATTCTCCACTGGATCTCTGGGCAGAGGTTGTCACGGTGATAACAGACCCACACTTCTCCACCCCAAACCCCGAGCCCCCCCCCCCCCACCAACCAACACACACTCTTACTCCCAGACAGAGAAAAAGAGAGAGAGAGAAATTAAGAAGTGGTATTATTCCAAATGTGGAATGTGTGAGCGTGAGTGTGCATTCCTGTCCTACTGACGGCATTCCCGGAGAAGATTGGTGGAGTCCAGTTGGGGCTGTAGGATCGGTGGGACCGTGGAATGAAACACACAAACACACAATCACTTCACACACTCACATTGATGCATCAAGGCTCTGTGGTGGGTTTGAAAGCTTTACATGACCTCCTGAATAAAAGATTAGTGCAACAAGTGGAAAAACAGGATTGTGAGAATAATGGAAAACATTGTACTGCTTGTTCTGATGTACAATTGATGCTCGGGCTCATATAGAAAACACCATTCATGGTCCGTGTGTTAAGTGTACAATTGGTATTTTCCTTACGATTGTAATTGCAAGACTCATTCATTCATGTACGTTAGTGTGGGGGTGGGTAATTTATGACATGTGCAAAACGTTAATATGTATGGAGGCGCTGCCAGTGATTGTTTACAAGTGAGCTATATAGAACACATAGTTTTCAAATAGAAGGCTTTTTCCCATCGTCCTGATCTTTTCACATTTCTGCTTTCATACGAAAGTAACAGTAGAGTAAAGAGAAAATATAAAGAAAAGAAATTCACTGTATGTTCAATACCCAAACACGTAAAAAAGTAAATATGACAATAACACATGTTTCACTGTGTTCGCAGAAGAGAGGAAGAATGACTCATAGGCCATCCTCCTCCTGACTCAGTGGAGGAAGACGTTCTCCCTCCACCAGCATCTCTCCCTACGCCACTTATCCATTCCTCGCCCTGCAACACCTGGACCAATCATAAAGCGGTAGCTATGGGGGACAGAGTCGAGGGAAGCGATTGGCTGTGAGCCTGAGGCTGCCTTGTCCAATCATTGCGGGCGCTCGCATCCTGGGATGCTGAGCAGCAGCTCACCTCCCTTCTGGCTGAGCACAGTGCAGCGCAGACAGCCAGTGAGTCATGCAGGGTGAGGCACTTTGAGCACCCAGGATCTGGCTTTAACTGAGATTTACACATCATATGAATGCACATGCACACGTTAAACGTGCTGCGTTTGATGTAGAGTGACCTGAAGAAATCAGACTGTGTTGCTGAGAAGGATCACAGATATAGAATACAAACTAAATAATACGGATGTGTGCTTGAAAACCTGACATTAGATACTGCAAGTACCAGGTGAAATAGGAACACATGTCATATTGAATTCTTGTTAATGCAATGTATCATGCATTTCAGAAAACACACAGAGCTCCAGAAATAATGTAGAGTAGGGTAAGGTCAGATTCCTTCCTCTCCAGTGGGCTACGGTTTTTACATACAATAAGCTATGCAGCACTATAGGAGGTTAATTCCTAAATACATTACACAACGGACAGATGTCCGTGGCTTGAGAGCAAGAGAGCGAGAGAGAGAGAGAGAGAGAGAGAGAGAGAGAGAGAGAGAGAGAGAGAGAGAGAGAGAGAGAGAGAGAGAGAGAGAGAGGGTAAAAGAGGGAAACAATACATAGCCTAGAAGTGTTATGTGCTGATGGTGTCGAGTAGTTTCTTACTGGATCTGCCAGGCTGCTTGGAGACAGGCAGGGAGACCTCGGTGAGGGGAAGGATGTAAACCTCGGGGCCATTCTGCGAGGAAGGCGAGGCCAGGGCGGAGAGATCTGCCTGGTACTCCTCTCCCTCCGTGTTTTCAAACTCCTGGTGCAAAGACACACACTGAGATTTAGTCATCCACTCGCACTGACATGTTGGGAGACAATGGTTCAACTGTGAGGGCATTCAAATGCTCCGAGGCACATCCACCTACCCGTATACATAAGTCATGTACATTGTGGGGTGCAATGTGTGGGCCACTGCTAAGACGCTGTGGGGGGACACACTAATGCATACGGCTATTCAAACTGTATACACAAAGCCTTTCTTTCTTTCAGTCGTTTCTTTTTTCTTCATATACGTACACTCTTGTAAACAACAGAACTTCACATAGTTAATCGTAGTTTTCATTTTTTTATTTTTTTTTCTCATTAACAGTAAAAAAAACCAAAAAAAATTGGGTATATTTTAACCTATAAGGATTTGTTCCTAAAAGATGTGCCAGTTTTGGTAATAACATCACCACTTGCGTCAACAGAGGAAACACCAGTGTCCTGATTATTTGAAGCTACGCAATTAAAACAGTGCTATTACAGCTGCCAGAATGAAAAGAAAACATTATTTATTGTTGGTATCGCACACTGCTGCTCCAAACAAATACAAATTACCTGCTCTGGACTGTGATCAGTAACAGTGACGAGGGCTTGGAGAGCAGTTTTGTTTTTTTTCTCAAGTGTTTTCTGTTACATAACTGAAAAAAAATCCTGGACTGCATTTACATCCTTTAGTGTGGAACTAGAAAAGATAGAACATGAAATAACCTTTACAATATAAAGGTTAACTGTCTATACCACAAGAGGTAAAAGAGCAAGCGAGAGAGTGGGATCCATAATTAGCTATGCAGAGAAAACCCTGGTCCTGCAGATTTACCCCCTCCTCACCACCACTGCTACTAAAATGGATGAGGACGAGATGTAGTGGAAAACTGTGACCCTCTGTCTTTCCACACTCTGTACTCCACATCCCACATCCTCTGCTCTGCCCCGTCTGCTTTATCCCTACTACCCTTCTTTCTGCCCCATCCAGTTTCACTCCCCGCTCTACTGCAGTGTCCTTGCTCTCTAACTGTTGTACTGCGTCCCTATAGCGCTCTGTCTCTCTAAAGCCCTATACAGTATGTATAAAGAGGGCAGATCTCAAAACGTAGCCCTTACAGACTACGTCAGCTTCATTGCTTCATTTCGCACGTTAGAAAATAAACTGATTTTAAACTTTGCAAAAACTGCAGCAGACGAAAATCTTGCATTTGTATTTCTGGTGCCTCTCATTCTCGTCCCCCACATATCGCCTAAAATCTGCGATCATCACTCACCCAAGCAGCTATTATCTATTGCTTTTAACCGAGAGACATGGATCAGCCTGCACGGCTATAAATGCTAAGAAAAGAGCAGCAGAATAGTGGGAGATACACAGCCAAAGAAAACAGTATGTAAATAGTGATAGATAAATAATCTGCAGTAATAGGCAGATCACAAAAATATATTAGCAGAATATTGTCACAATAAATCAAGATTCACGAGAGTAAACAACTGTATTGAATTAATTGTCTGTTGAGGAGCAATGCAACTTTTGTTCAGCAACTGCACAGGTCTCAAGCTAACAATAAACCCCTGAAGAATATCATATATCACAGTCACAGTGAGTATTATTGAATTTCATGAATTCAAATATTTATGGGGAATTATCATCCAAATCCAAGATATCCCAACAGAAAGTTTGCATTATTAGCATATGTGTGCTGGCTGAGTGTGTCAAAACACCAAAACAGCCTATGACAGAATTTACCAGTGAAAGCAACTATAACCTCAAACGAAGGGAAAATAAAGATGGTCATTCAGATGTTTCTATATATTCATTATACTACAGATGTTTTTAGAATACATTAAAAACCAGAGGATGTTAGTCAAGTTAGTGAACAAACTTTGAATATGATAAAAGAAAGTAGAATAAATACTATTTTATGATTACCTGCTGTTATGTTTTAAAAAGTATACCCAGTTGTGGTTACTGGTAAAGACATGTGTACCTGGGATGAAAGATATCAGAGGGAAACCTTCATCCCTCGCTCTGAGTAACTGGCAAGATAAAAAAAAATTAAAAAAATTAAAATCTTGAAATACAACATTTGTCCCATATGAACAACAACAGGTCTGACCTCGTAATACAAAAATCCATACCTTAAATGTTATATTTCTTTAATATTAATACTAGTGCAGTTATTAGAATTTGTAACATAATAAATTAGGTCTAACAAAGAGATATACAGTGTCCTCTAGCTATGTGTAATGATAAATTACTCAAAATAAATGAGTGTAACAACAACAACAAAAACTCAAGTACCAAAGATTATACTGCCACCAGATGCTGCAATGCTTCAATTATGATGATTTCCACGTCTGTATCTTTTTTTAGGTTACAGGCAGCAGAGGAGAGTCTTCTGAATCAAGGCCTCCTGTCTTTCCATTAAATATGTAAACTTCTTAAGTCAAAGCCCTTCTTGATGCTGTCCCAAGTGTGTCCCACCACATGAAGCAACGGCTTTCAATAATTCAAGCCGATCTTGTTACCAGGTGAAAAAAAAAAAGTGACTATGTTGGGAAACCAGGGTGGCTATAGTGCTGTCTTCACAAACACAGAGCCATTATCCACCTATCCATCCATCTATCCATCCATCCATCCATCCATCCATCCATCCATCCTCCACCTAATGAACTGTTACCCTCAACAAGCCTTCCTCCCACTTGTAGCAACCACTGACGTGAAGAAAAGAAGAAAAGTGAGGAGAAAACTGGGGGAAACGAGAGCAGGAGAGTGAGCTGCAGGTTGGATTCATATGGACTAATTGAATGGCACAGTGTGTGTGTTCTGTAGTTCAACATGTGCTCTAAAACACTGGTGTGTGTACACAGGAATGTGTGTGTGTGTGTGTGTGTGTGTGTGTGTGTGTGTGTGTGTGTGTGTGTGTGTGTGTGTGTGTGTGTGTGTGTGTGTGTGTGTGTGTGTGTGTGTGTGTGTGTGTGTGTGTGTGTGTGTGTGTGTGTGTGTGTGTGTGTGTGTGTTTCTCATTCAGGAGAACCATCTGCCACTCTCCTCCGAGTGAAGTGTGAAAGCGAGCACCTGGCTGTTAGTCAGCGTTGCACTGCTCCCCAGAGAGCCTTCAGTTTAGAAAGCACTTAATACCCAGCCTCGCACTACACGCTCCAGTAAGAACACCACGATGGAGAGGAATAATGAAGCTTTTTGGCCGGTGCAGTGGTGCGATTTTTCAGTCCCACACGAATGCCCACCTTACAAGTGAGCTGTTGAGGGATGAGCTGTTGCCAAAGAGGGGGGCTAAAGAGTGGGAACCATTTAAGCATTCTGTGAGGTTTGCAGATAACCTGAGAAAATCGGATAAAGATTTGATAGTGATCAATTGTTTCGGCATTCCCCAAATAGATTTACATTCATTTGCCTGAGAAATGCAAATGTAATTCTTTGAAACAGATGATTTCTTGTTACTGCGGTTTCGTGTTACTGTAGTCCTTTCATTGCCTTCCTCTGAACTGCCCAAAATTAATGCCACTGAATTTGACTACACAAGAGTCTAGAATTGTACTCACCTCTCTTCCTTCCTATTTACAGTAAAATAAAATGACTATATGTGCTATAAACAATAGCCACTGTCTCTCTGCCCTGCTGAAAGGTTTTCCAGCTCGAGGGCAGATGTTTGGTAGCTACATTTTCACTCTAAACTCTCGGTGACAGGAAGCTGGAAGACAATATCTCTGCAGGAATCAATAGTGTCATATTGGTATGTCAACCAGGCTCAAGGTGAGACCGTGGTTGATCGAGGCAAAATGAATCAGCTATTGCCCAATGGCGTTGCAGCGTCTGCAGCCACCCTTCTGTCATTAATCTTTTCACAGTATAAGGCAGGGCAGTGGAAAGCAGACACACACAGAGACTCCCACTGTTCTTGCAGGTTATTGAAATACATTTTCACATAATGAGGCGGAGGTGATCTGGCCTGGGACTTGACAGATGTGGGCACACACACACACACACACACACACACACACACACACACACACACACACACACACACACACACACACACACACACACACACACACACACACACACACACACACACACACACACACACACACACACACACACACACACACACACTTCGCAAAATTCCAGCAGTTGTTAAAAAGTACCCCTCTATGCTGTTCTCATTAAAGACACTGTTATCCCAGCAGCATCTACCTACCACAGGCTGTTCCCTCTGATTCTCAGCACACATAGTACTTAAACAGGAAACTCGGCACTTATCCTCTCTTACGCTCTCCTCTTCTTTCCTCAGCTCTATAATCAACAACAACATCTCATTCATCCGTTCAAATTGTAAAATGATTTGCGTAAGTGATCTTACAGGAGAGGCTGCTGTTCACTCAGGGCTGTAATTTATCCATTCTCCAGCTAAAAGGAGTTAGTAGCATTAAAATGCATGACCAAAGTGACTTGACAAAAGGAAAATATATTCCAATGCAAATGCCGCAAAACGAGCAGCATGTTAATGGGAAACTTGGAATGACGAGGATCAGCCGGTACAGCGGCTCTAGTCTCTGCTCCCTCTGCCCGTCAATATGCCCCCCGCCCCCTGTGTCAGTCACTGTTAGCCCTCATCAGGCGTTCAGCTCAGCGCTGATGTTTGACACAGCACGGCCGGGGTCACGCTGGCAGCCGAAGGCAACGCGGACACAATGTGTGCCAGGCTGAGATGGGTAAGGGTACTTGGTTGCATCACTTGCATACAATGAGGCAACAGTCCTCAGCAAGACTTCAGCACTTAAGGTATATGTAGGTTGAGAAGTTTGGCAGAATAACTATGAAGAATTAACACTAACGTGGTTACGACATCTCCTTGAGAATCGGTGCTTGCTGAAAATATTTTGTTATATATTGATCTAAATATGTTTAATGTGTACGTTGTTATTGTTGTATCGCATGCCAGAAAAGTTAAAATCTTAAAATAAAGCAAGTGGGGGACACTTTCGCCTGCAAGTTTTTTTTTTCTTGAAGTTGGCAGGCTGGCATTTCAAAAGTGAAGTCAGCTGTCCAATGAGTCACCAGACAGAAAGCAATCAGCAGGCTTGATAACAAAAAGAAACTTTCAAATGTTTGCTAGTTTCAGCGTCTCAAACATGCTGGTTTGCTTAAACTGAGCAGATCTGTGTTTTGGACAATTGGTCAGGCATAACATAGACAACTGAGCTATAAAAATAGGTTTTCAGAACTTGTGTTGGCCATTTCATGGACTAAATTAATCATCTGATCAATCAGATGATAGACAATAAAATTGTAAATATAATATAGTAGCAAACAATAAAAAGGTCGACCTTCTGGAGTCTACGTTTACTTTGATTAAGTTTTCAGCACAAATTCAGTTATCAATCTGATTCATCCTTTGGTCATCATCAAATTTGATCTTTAATTACTTAATTACTATTATAGAATGCGTCAAGGTTGTAAAACGTATTGTTTTATTAAATACGACAGAAAATTGTAAACTACTGAACTATAAATACGTTTATTGCATGTTAAGTGATTTTATCCCTACTCCGTGTCTTCTTGAAAGTCTACATATTCCTGTAAATCATTGAATGTATTAATTTAAAATAAAAAGAATAATTCAAATGAACAATACATAATATAAGCCTTTTAGCTGTTTTTGATGTCTGTGTGTTTACTACATGTAACTCCGTTAAAATCATCCCATTTTCTTCCTCCCCGTGACATCCACATACAGTTCGTGCTCCCCTCACCACTTCCAGCTGGGGGCAGCAGGGAGCTCACCTTGAAGCCGATGTCTCCCTTCTTGCAGCAGAGGCAAGCCAGCATGAGGAAGACGAAAGTGAAGAGGCCAGAGAAGGAGACGGCCACCACCGCCAGAGATGAAGGCCAAGACAGCTCGCTCAGCGGAGCCCCATCTGTAACATCAGAACATAAGCGCCAGTGTTAAAGAGATCAGATGGCAAAAACTGCGGGGTCATACAGGAAATTAAAAACCAAATAGAGATAAAAGGTGATTTGTGTACAGATGATGTGTGACTCTTTTATTGGCAGCTTGATGAAAGAAGCATGACTCATTGGCATTATCTTCGGTCATATTAATGCAGACTGAATAGGAAGCAGGCTACTGTAGCTTAATTGCAGTAGTTACTGTGCACTGAGCCATTGCAGCTAAAAGTTTGAAACCACCCACGAACACAATTAAACCTAATAATTTAATAAAGCCGCAGCAGAGTAGGAGTAGTGCCCCCACTCTGTTGCTGTGTAAACAACTGTAATGAATGAAAAAGCGTGAATCTATAATGTGCTTTTTATTTTCTGCAATAGTCTGCAAAATAGTCCTCAAAGCAATGTTTGCGACTCAAAATACGATCCCGAATTTACTTCATTAAAGTAACTGCTTTCCAGAACAATGCACACAATGCTGTTCAAGCCCATTATCACACAACCAGACACAGTTATGTTTGAGTGCACTGCATTGTGAAAGAATGTGCTTTCAGTGGGTCTGTGACCAATACACAGAAAGTGTAGACATGCAGACTGGTCATGTCCTTTCAGTTATTCACAATCTGTCAGAGTCTTCCTGTGCGCATATGTGCAGCACACGTGTAGGTTTGCCTTTCAGCTGGTAGTAACTTTCAGCAGAACAGGCCAGAGGGCCAGATGTCAGAGTTTGGAGCACCTACACATGATGTGAGTTACAGTTTCAAAGCTCCTGCCAGCACAGATGAAAGAGGAGACACACAGAAAGAGAGACAGATAAACTATGAAAGAGGCGAGAAGAAGACAAAATATCAGTAATTATTCCAATACCTTTCAAGACCTTTTTTTTTTTTTTTTTTTGAAGATGTTTCACCTCTTATCCGAAAGGCCTCTTCAGTTCTGAGCAAGTTCAGATGAAGAACTGGAGAAGCAGGTGAAGAATGAGAGGTGAAATGTCTCATTTCATTTCAAGCAAGTGCAGTTGCCTCTGTTTATAACATTTAGATAACCTGGATGAATGAGAATCTTCACAGATACCTTCAGTCCGCCAACAACACGTAAGGGACTAAACCTCAGTCAATTTAATATTGGATGCTCCATAGAGGTTATTTTATTACCACCTAACCACTGCCAGCCTTAGCGCTCCGCTGGGAGTAATGAGGAGAGTTTGGCTATAGAAAACTTAACATGCACATTCTGTATTAAACAGTACATCTGTGTTTCAGTCATTGTTAATGATTTAAAATGAGTTATTGGGGCACTAATTTTCAGATTCATTTGCTGTATTTATTATTTAGGATCTCGTTCTGTTCCTGATTGTCGCTCCATAAATTTGATTCATCCTACAATTCGCATTATGCACCTTAATAACATCAGCATTCTTTGGACATTGCTTTAACACAAACACAAGGATTGTGTGAAAAATTCTAATTAAAACAAACCTGGTGACATATGACATCACCAGGGTTGTGTTCTTACACACTGTTTCGACTCACATTTTAAGATCTAGTTGTAGTGGTCGGACCTTTCATTCAATTCATTACTTTCCTTATGTTGTTTATATAAAAAATGATATGCATCTATGTTCTGAGTTTTCACTCCTCACTCCATAAAAAATATTTCAATAAAACATTTAACAAATATACTTGTAAAGTGCATCAGGGCCTGCAGTTACCCATTTTTCACATCACAAATGTAACACAACCTGATAAAGAAGAGGAGTTGCATATGTCCTCAGTTAAGGATTCCCTTCATCTTTATATCCTAGTGAGGACAACACAAACACAAAAGCTTGGGACTCCAGTGCTGACTGGGGCTACTGTGGTGTGTGATGCTTGTGTGTGGAGGTTTTTCCAGCTGACTGACTGAGACCCAGAGGTCCTGACCCATTTGGCTACAGGGAACACACTGTTCCAGACCTGACAGCTCCCGCAGCCCAAACAGTAGGGATCCAACCAAAGTGTGATCCCGAAGTCACGGCCACAAAGCCTGCTATACCCTGCACTTGCATACACATGGGTGGACAATGCAAACAGACAGTAACCTACTTGAAACTCACGGTGATGTGCCAACGCATCACCATGGTAACATCCTGATGGCCAATACTTTGGCTTTTATATTGTGGCATGCCTCGTGCCCCTCTTTCTTTTTCCACTTTTGCAAGACACGTACTTTGTATTTCTGATGCCTCGCCCGTCTGCCCTCTCTTATCTATTTCCCTCTATTATGCAGTGACAGCTGTGTGTGTGTGTGTGTGTGTGTGTGTGTGTGTGTGTGTGTGTGTGTGTGTGTGTGTGTGTGTGTGTGTGTGTGTGTGTGTGTGTGTGTGTGTGTGTGTGTGTGTGTGTTTTTGTATGCGAGAGTGCCTGTGAAGTGGAAAAGAAGGCGATTACGAAACTAAACCAAGCGATGCCCTTTTCTGCATCCACCACATACCACGACACACAGCCTGAGTGGGTGGAGAGAAGATACACAGTGTCGGAGTTGATAGGGAAAATGGGGATAATACTTCAAATGCCTTCAAAGTTAAACATGCGCAGCATCTTTTCAATCCTTCCGGTATCCTGGTCAAGAATTAAAACTAAAGGAAAAAGAGAATCCCTCCCCCTGAAATTATACAAAAGAAATTCCAGCTCAACTGCCAAAGAAGCTTCAGCTGTAAGTGTGTTAGCATTTTTTTGTTGTTTTAATCTACTGCACATAATTTACTTGAGGAATTATATACTGAAACTATAGATAGATAGATAGATAGATAGATAGATAGATAGATAGATAGATAGATAGATAGATAGATAGATAGATAGATAGATAGATAGATAGATAGATAGATAGATAGATAGATAGATAGATAGATAGATAGATAGATAGATAGATAGATAGATAGATAGATAGATAGATAGATAGATAGATAGATAGATAGATAGATAGATAGATAGATAGATAGATAGATAGATAGATAGATAGATAGATAGATAGATAGATAGATAGATAGATAGATAGATAGATAGATAGATAGATAGATAGATAGATAGATAGATAGATAGATAGATAGATAGATAGATAGATAGATAGATAGATAGATAGATAGATAGATAGATAGATAGATAGATAGATAGATAGATAGATAGATAGATAGATAGATAGATAGATAGATAGATAGATAGATAGATAGATAGATAGATAGATAGATAGATAGATAGATAGATAGATAGATAGATAGATAGATAGATAGATAGATAGATAGATAGATAGATAGATAGATAGATAGATAGATAGATAGATAGATAGATAGATAGATAGATAGATAGATAGATAGATATGAGGAAGGAGAAGAGAGGAAGTGTACTGTGTAGATGGTGCCAGAAACAGTGATGATACATGCTGAATCAGAGGGCATGCTGACTCAGGGCTCACTGAAGGACACAACATAAAACAGACATACACATGTCATCGTTTCTGGAGGAGATTTGCTGTCATGATGTACAACCCTGGGGGGGTTGATTAAATGCTTTAATTTCTGCCTGCTGTCAGTGAACACTGTCCCACCTGCAGTAACACAGTACTAGAAAAAAAATGTCCAAGAGTGTTCACTAGAGTACCCAAATAGCTGAGGAATCAATCTTGTCCATTTTATCCTTGGTTGGTCACATTCCAACCACAAAATCTTGATATTCCCACAATTCCCATCTACCCTGAAAAGTTATCTTGCCTGAATTGATGTAACTTAAAGCTGTTAGCAGATGGTGAACACAGGCTTCGAACAATGGACCAACTATTGGCCCTTTCACAGATAACTTTGTTTCATGGGTCTGAAGAAGATAAATACCAATTTCCTAAAAATCTGTAAGAGGAAACCATTTGTCCCTACTACATTTGAGGCAATAGCTGTGTTTGCATTATTAGGATTCAGATACTGGACTCCAACAACGGTGGGTTTTGCAACAGAATAAAGGTGCAGCTGAGCTCTGCAGGGTGTCTAGCTTGGTTAAAATGTATGTTATTTGTTGATGATACTGTACTAGACAATCTGAATCCGGATCAGCACTTCCAAGTGGGTGATCGGGACTGAATATGGGACAGCATTAAAATAAAGCAAACAATTAGGCAGCAGTGGGCTTCTTTCAGGTCTTCCAGTGAGACAATGAATTATCCAGAGAGTCCAGTCTGACTAAAAGGCTTGAGTTTGAGGGTTTATCAGATGCTGAAATACTGCACAGTGGTTTCTTATACTACAAGGAGATTTTTCTAACTGTAAAGTTATTACAGGCGTAGTGCACCACTACAGCAGTTCTTTTGAAAGGAATAAGGGGGAAGTGTTTTTCCAAGGAAAGCTTTTGTGTGTCTGAAACTCTGTCCTTGAAAGATGAAGAGAAGAAAGATTACTCATTCTAGGTTAGGGGAAAGCATCTGCACGGAGTGATTCAGGTTACTATTATATATACTGTATATATATTATATTTCTCAATTTCTCTGACTTCAAGCCAGTGCTGCTATAAATCGAGCAGGTACAAGTACTTCATCACCTTACAAATATGTATAAGTGGGGCGGGGAGCGACCTGATAGCAGAGAGGTTGAGGTGAAAATGCCGTCCGAAGTGAGTCCCCCGGTTTGATTCGGTGGATGACTGCCTGGGTGGAGATTCTGAGGCAGACGGAGCAAAGGGAATCCCCAGGAAGAGATAAAGAAAGTTGCTTCTCTGTACATTCGTTCACCCTCATGACTCAGGAGATTGAAAATGGGTAAATAGATGGAGGACTGTACAATCCTTAACCTCATTCCCCATTTAGCTTCCCACTTCGTATGTTTATTGGTGCAATTAAGGCATACATGCACATTACAGACAAAGTTTATATTGCAGTTTATGTTTGCATATTGTAGTTTAACAACAATAGATGGAGCCTTCATTATGTCTTTGTTCACTACCGGAAAGCCTAATATGGTCATCCAGAGGAAAATCCCAGTCACAATTTCCATAAGTGTGACATTTGAAGAATCCATCTCCCTCCCTCCCTCTCTCTCTGCGGAACTGTGAACTGAGCAACGACCCACGGTCCTCCATAAATATTTGAGAAGCACACATTACTTCACCAGCTGCAAAGCGAAATGAAAATAAAGCACTTAAAGCCAGGCTCATACCCGCTTTATTAAAAAGCTGTTTTCAGGATTGGAGAGAGATGAGCAATGTCCTGACAGACGGGAGGGGAGAGCGATGGAGTCACCCTGCCACCTCCACAACTCAGCCTGACGATAAGGAGCAGTGGAATAAAGGGAGGGAGGGAGGAAGAGAGGATAAAGGAATGAATGAGGAGGCCATTGCTGTTTTGTATTTGCCAAAAAAAAGGGACTTAACCATAATAGTCTTTCTTCATGAAGTGTGACTGGATCAGTTCAGTTTGCATTAATAAAGTCTGTTATGCTGTCAGATGATGGTCACACATTTTTACACGAGACTGAAGGGTGTACATTTAACATCATCAATGGCGGTGACCTTCGCAGCTGAAAAAATAAATATGTAACCAAATAATAGGCTAGGAAATTAAATGATGCTGTGGCTATATCCAGAGCAGTTCTCTACTAACCCCATCAATTCAAGAATAAGGCTGGAAAATAGCGATGAGTGTATATTGAACTTACTGTCTGAGCTTGCTCCATGAAGTACCAGCTGCACTGACAGAACGTAATAAAGGCTGAGCAATAAATACAGACATGGAGAAAGATGAAGGCACACAGAGTAAGCAAGAAAGCTAAGGAATGCTCAGTTCAATGCTGTGTGTGTGTGTGTGTGTGTGTGTGTGTGTGTGTGTGTGTGTGTGTGTGTGTGTGTGTGTGTGTGTGTGTGTGTGTGTGTGTGTGTGTGTGTGTGTGTGTGTGTGTGTGTGTGTGTGTGTGTGTGTGTGTGTGTGTGTGTGTGTATGTCTATTTGTGTGTTCATGCAAGTATATATGAGCTGAGGATGCGGTGTGTTAAGCACAGCCACTGAGCTTTTCATGGTAGATCATAAATAAGGCATGTACCAGTGAGGTAGAGCTTTCTGTTGCTGTGCAGCTGAAGCAACTGAATGTCAGGTCAACTGCTGCTGCTGGAATACTGACTACATGTATCCACCTGGTACTAATGCTCATCATGTATTCAACAAATCTGTTCCAAATGGACACAAACGGGGGAGGGAGGACAAACAGGAGCAGCAAGACTGTAGTGAAGAAAATGTATTCAGAACAGAGGGAGGCGCATAATGATCTTCCTCCCACGTTCATATCAAGGCCAGGGCCAAGCCACGCGCTGGTATTCACACACCTACACAAGAAACATGCACCCTCACAAGAAGCCCAGTCAAGGTGCTGATTTGGCTGCATGGGATAACTTTGGAATTTCTGTGGTAAAGGAGAGTAACGGGCGATTGTGAGCGGCATCCCCGAGACAAAGTCCACGAGGAGCACACACACAGATGATATTGTACGCTTTTGATTCAGACAGACAGAACAGAATTAGATGTCTCTCCCCCTCTGAGATGCCGTGTCTCCCCTTTCTCCTTTTACTTCAGTCTCTCGCTTTCTGTTTCTGTGCACACACACACCAGCTCTTGTTTTTTGACTGAGAGACCTGCAGGGCGGGCACCGTGCCAAGATACACACCACTGCAATCAAACTGTCTTGAGAAAGAGTGAGGTGACGAAAAGGACAGAGGGTACGATAAAGTTTCAACTGCAATTACCATTCAAGTAGATTGGATACAAATAGGGAGGCATATTAAACAAATAGTGTGTTAAGTAAAAGTCTCAAAACGAGTGTGTGGTCAGTGGTCACAGACTGTGTTCTGTATCTGTTGGGAAGGCAAAGTTGGCCTGTGCAAAAAAGGTTGTTTCAGCTTTTTCATCTATCCAACAGCACCTATCAAGATGTAACACTTTTTTAACATCAAAGAGAACATTCAGCTCGTCTTGGAAGATGCTCATATATTTTACAGCTTAGAAACATGCCCAGAAGGCACTAATGCCTAAGTTGTATGTAATATACTAAAAACATTGTGGGAAGTTTTAGTCTGTGGTGGTTATTGCTGTCATGAATGCAACAGTAGGCAAGCTGCTGCCATTATGTGGCCACTGAACTGCCCTTACACCTACCCTCAATGCTCCTGATGGGTAAGCATAAAAATGTGTGACAATGCACGAGAAGGAAAGAAACACATAAAGAGCAAGTGGAGGGGAGCAGAAAACCCCCACAAATCTCTCTGAGCATGCATTTAAATTTAGGACAGTGCTGCAGGGGCAAACAAGCTCGTCCATCTGCCCTGCCTGGGCTGAACCATGTGGCCTCCAACAACAACACATACATTCTCTCACACATCCAACAGAAAAAAGAATGGCGGGGAAGTGCCTAGGATACACCGGAGAGGACAGGAGAGAAGTGTGACCTTTGAGTTGGATTTACGGGCAAGTTAGGAGGCAACAAGAGCAGAGCAGTTGGGTCTTTTGCAAAGAATATACATGCATCAACACTTGCATACACGTGCAGAAAACCTGCAAAGGTCCAATGGTTTTTGACTGTAAGCTGCGGGATGAGAAGTGCAACCGACCACAGGTCAACAATTGAAATAATCGGCTTACAGTAGCTGACGAATGACAGCTTCAGGTAACTGACAAAGCTGCCTACAAGTATATAGGCCAAGCTAAATATGTATCCTTCACTGCTTTTATGGATGTGTAAATAAAATGTATAAGGGCCATCATCAATCATCTCTGATGTCAATATGTAATTTGAGAACCCGTTTGTACAAGCGGTCAGAGATGCAGAGTGGCTGGAGTTAGTCCCTCCTTTGTCAGATTCCAATGGGCTGCTGCATTCAAGGAGTTTTCTTCCCAAGGGAGACAACATGTGACAGATTGCATGAGGATGGGAGAGATGAAGAGTTAGGACAGAGAAAGGGACTAAAAATGCTCTGAGGAAAGAAGGAAAGCTTGTGAGAAGGAAAGCTTGTGAGATTGAAAAAAATGGAGTGGGGACTGCAGGAGCTACAAGAAAGAGAGAACAAGGAACATAAGGTTGTGATGACAGCGGGCTTAACATGGAGAGGCGCAGAGCAGAAAGCAGTCTGCAAACACACACACATGTGCACACAGATGTCAGGAAGGGTTGAGAGCGGAGGGAACAGCATGACATGATTAATGACAGGATATGGTATCCTCTACCAAGTTACATCCTCTCTGCCGTTCTGTGCTCTCTGTGAATGGCTGCAGATGGCAGAGGGATGCGCTGGCTTGCAGAGAGCCATGATAACTGTCATTAACTGGGAGTGAGAGCCCAGGAGGACCACCATGGATCAGCATTACAGCACTGTGATGTCCATCCCCTGACAGCGTGGGCAAGGGCACACAGCTGGAAAGAAAAGGTCTGAATATCAACTCTGCGATCTTCAGAGTTAATTGAACAGATCAACCAACTCAACCAGGGCTTTGACTGTAAAGGTGCTACCCGCAGCATTTAACATCAATAATTCATTTATTGGAGACATTTTTTATGATTAAAGCACAGCCCATTACAGAGGAGACTAGCAGCCTCTACTGGCCCTTCATTTTTGCATTTTGTAATGTGGCCTGCTGGGTCAGATTTTGAGGGAAATCTGCTGGATTTGGATGATTATTACACAGCACACAAAAAAGAAACCTAAGCTACTGTTTTGCACAAAAGGAACAAAAAGCTGTTCACAGTTTACCAAACGTGGCAGAAAGAGCTTAATGAATGAATGAATGGGATGAAAATATGTTTATCCTCTTGAGTCAAATAGGGGAAGAAAATTGACAGAGGATTCAAGGCTTCTTTTTGCCGCAGGAAGCATCACAGTTTATAGAAAATGTCAATTTTGACAAGTACCAGCTTCAACAATCCTGTGAGACGCATGTTACAAATCGTTTTGTGTTCAGCTGTTTACTGTGATGCATCAAACATCACGATTAATTTAACAACAACAGAGGAAGACTGTCACACCTTTAACTTAACAGATCAACCTCTTGAAGAATACATATACATTCAAATACTAGCAGAGGGTTCTTAGATAAAATGGACACTGTGAAAAATAAAACCCTTTGTACATAACTCACATGTCCATCCTTAGTCCAGTACAATTTAATGGCCTTTTCTCTGAATTTAAGACTAATTTTAAACCACAGACCCACATTTCTACGTATGTAACAGTGATAGGCAGCTCTTAAAAGAGGGCCAGAAGCATACAATAAATGAGTTGGAGAATTTCAATTGGAGAATTTCTTCACGATTCATTTACAAGAACTGATGATAAAAGATATTGAATTATTGCCCAGCCCAAATCTCATTTAAGCTTTAACAACGGTCTGAGCCGTGCTTAAAATTGCCAATTAATGTTATGATATTGGCTCAGCAGTAACAAATAAGTAGGTGTTATTATTTGGTGCCTTTTTGTTAATGATTTGAGTCTGCAAAGGAAAGGTATATGTAAATTTGTCGAATGCCTGTCGAAAACATTTAAATTCAGGTCACTATTGCTCTACTTAGAAAAGAAGATGGGTGACTAGCATGAGATAAATTTTGTATTCCACATGCAAAAATCATATCCCGAAATTAAAAGAAGCTACAAGAGGCACTATATCTCACTTTACAAAGCAGCGACACCATTCCAACTGCATTACTGCTGTATTGTAATAAAGAATACGAGGGAATTGTTTTTAAATTGACAGAACACTGTCTGAAAATGGCAGAACTATGTTCCTTTTTTTCTCTATATGACACTCAACTATATGATATCATCAACTATATGTTATCATCAATGACAAGAGAGTCTGCTCACTGACCTGGTAGGACAAAACTCCACACTCACATTCCAGGAGCCTCGTGTGTTCAGGCCTCTTGCTGATAAACCCAAATTAGATGCATGTGCAAGCCATATGCAGACATAGAAATGCGCACTTGAGATGACATTTCAGCCAGAGTCTCATGATGCAGACAAAGGCAGTGTGTGTGTGTGTGTGTGCATGTGTGGAGATGTGCGTGTGTGTGTGTGTGTGTGTGTGTGTGTCTCTGTAGAAAATACCAACATACCTGAGCAAAGCAAGTTAGTGCGAGTTATGCTGGCTCCCTTGCGCTTAGTATTGCTCTCGTATTTTTCAGTTTTTCTGTTGCTATTGTTAAGCACATACTCCCACTATGACACACATGCTGTAAAGTCACACGCATGTTCCACCCAAATGTCTTCTGCTTCTACAAGCTGCTGTCCTTTTGAGAACACTTGCAATTGTTTTCCTTCCTGTTGTGTTATTACAATCGTAAATTATCCCTAAAATCCATTCGCTGCACTTCAACTTTGCTTTCTCACGAGTAAACTTCTCCAGTTCCATCTACCAGCACCACGTGAGATGTCGCTAAATTGCTGTCCGGGCGATCTTGCATTTGCAGTTCGACAGGAAAAGGTACAGCGCTTGATAACAAATTAAATACCACATGTGTCCCACTCTAGAGGAAACAACCATGAGACTGCACACACACGACTGTGACTGCCACTTCCACCACATCATCGCATAGAGAGCACATAGAAGAGACATAGATGGTTCCCCTTCACTGCTTAAATCCACTTCATTCTTATTCTAGTTCCCCCAGAGGCAGACTTATGTAACTAAAGTGCTTGGTGTTACACATGGAGAGATGAATAATCAAATAGTCAGCGGTGGCTGGTTCGTACTGACCCAGTCAGTGGGAGGAGCTCTGAGAGCAAGTCAAGATGCCCATTTTCACATATTTTCTCTTCGGCATCACGACCACCTGCAGTACTGCGTCCATGTGCATGCGAGGACACGTGTAAGCTTTCCCGCATGTGGAATCTGCATGATGTTGTAGTGTGTGTGTGTGTGTGTGTGTGTGTGTGATAGAAAACGTGTGTGTATTTTTCTGTCAAGATACCATTTGAAACACACACACTAGATGCCACTGCCACCTCCAGGCACCAGGCTGAAAAACAGCCTCCCACAGTGCTGCATTGTCAGCTTGCTGGTGTATCATTGCTTCCTTCCAGGTCGGTCTGTCGTCTGTTTGCTGACGGCAAAGTCTCATTAATTCTGTGCATAAGATACAGCCATGTTTTTAAACTACTACCTTTCACACACGCTCACATCTGCTCGCGCTCCTGATGGGAGAGCTGTCCGTGGTGCTGAAGCAATAGTAAACCAGGTGCTAGCTGCAGTTGTCAGTGGTGCAGAATGCCACACATACTGGACTTCTCTCCCTCCTGACCGCACACAAGCCAAACCCCAGGCCGGTCATGTGGAGGCCGATGAAGTCAGGGAATGTGCAATGTTGCTACGCTGTGTCCGTCCCTGCTAGTGGCTTATATAATGCCGTGCAATGTCATGACTGACCTGGCCATAGTTGGTTTCCACTCTCTTGTGTGCATGTGTGACTGTGCAAACGTGCAGAGATAGAGCACACTATGTTCTTACATAGCCCGGGGGCGTGGGGAGGAAGTGCAGCTGTGGTGGTTGGCTTGAAGGGTTGCTGCAGTTCAAACGCAGTCTGAATTTGAGACTTTGATGCCAAATCAACCCAGTGCTTGTCGGAGTGTGTATGTGTGCGCAAAACACTCAACTGGAATCCACTGCTAAGATGGTCAAGCAGTTTGCTAAACCCAAAATGGTAGACTGTTGTTGCATCTGATGCGTTTATCATCACATCATTTCGCTTGCATTTTTCTCAACATGATTTCAGCAGGTCTTTCCAGGTCAGATTCATCAAGCTGGTGGTTAAGGTGAGCGTGTTGTATTAATCTACACGCAGCATATTCAGCATCTGAGGCTAATTGAATGACGTTCCTCCCTGAGTGGGTCCCTCCCCTTTAAGGGACTCCATCATTTCTCTGTCCTTAGCAATGGCCGTGAGAGTGATTGGCTCCCTCTCACACGCCCCCCTCCATCACCTAGGCAACACTGATTCTCAGTCCAATTACTAGGAGAGGAAGGGGATTGCTTGTGAGGTGCTGCTTTTATGAGAAATGTAGATCATTATGACAGGAGTGACAAACCGGACCACATCCTTTACTCCAGTGATATACAAAAGCCACCGTCTCCACCCACCACAAACCAATCCCGACACGTGCAGATTCACCCTGACCTGTCTGAGGCTATTTAATCTGGCACCATCATCTGAGGAAAGAAAATGTGTTTCATCGCATAGCCCTGATGGGAAACGTTCCAAACCCACGATCTCCTCCAGGAGGAAAATACCGAGGCAATTCAATTAAAGATGGCCCAGAGGAGCTGCAGTTTGCAGGCATTTTACCCATAATTCAGCTGGGAGCCGTTTAGCTTACTTGAAATTAAAAGAGTACACTCCCCTGGTAGGGTTGTATCATATTACACTCTGCAAAAGCAGTGATAACAACCTCAGCACCCACTACTTGTTTGCCAAGTGTCTAAACATTAAACTGATCTCTGCTTCTCTTTGCAGTAAGTCTTAAAGCAGAGCAGAACAGCAACACTCCAAGCACAATATATAAAAATGGCTTTCAGAACTGTCATGTCACGTTACTGAAATATATGTATAGTTGTCCTATATTACCAATGATATTACGAATTGGGCATTCATTTAAAATCGGGGTAAATTTTCACATTTAAAAATGGAAATGGAAAGTTCTCAATATGAAAATGCACTGTTACCACTCGACTTGTTATGGCATTATACAATAAGAAACTTGACATTTGCTGGGAGTCAAATTTGTTTTTCATTTCTTAATGCGATGGTGTACAATGTTGTTGCAATTGTAACCACACACACTTCCAAACTACACAAGAACAGCCTACCTCTGATTTTTTTTTTAATGAAAGCCCCTTTTCGTGTTGCATTCTGACTGAGGAACAACAGAGATACGCCGAGTGAGAAGTGGAGAGTGTCACAGGAAGGTAGGGGGGGGGGTAATTGGACAAAGAAGGATCAGAGATTACTGAGTGTGCATGGTTTTGGGGAGGACAGATAGAGCCTGAAACTTGAGAGCCACTGGGCTTACTGTCATTTGTATGCTCAGCACACGAGACCCAGTGCAGGCACTCTCTTAGTCCTGTTTACGTTCGTACACAGTTATTTATTCTGCTCTAATTCAAGCCTGTGTGAGGGCTGGACTTTCCACGCTCGGTGGTCCAGAAGCACTGCAGCAGCACCTGGACTTGTCTTCGCCAAAGGATCTCGTCACCCCGACACCCTGGGGATGATTAAATGCTGCGTCCAAAAGCAGCATCAATAGGAACCGCAGCCTCAAACAAGCAGAACCATGCACCTCTGTCATTTTTTTTGAGTCAGCGTGCACGCACACACCCTGATCATGACACACTCGTACCGTACACACATGCACACGCTCAGCTGCAGGGATGTGTGTGTAGGGCTATGCAGATTCAGTGCAGGTACAACTTTTAACCCTTTTGTCACCGAGCTATAAAAGGACTGACTGAAGGTAAAAAAAATAAATTAATTAATTAAAAAAATCCATACCTGATGTAATCTTTTGACTCACTGTATTGTTTCATGATGATGATGATATGGCAATGATCCTACTGCTGGTGGCTAAGGACATATGGTGTATCAAATTGCATCAAACATCAGATTCATATCACTAAGCCTGATCATGAAAAAAAAAAAAAAAAAAAAAAAAAAAATCCCAAGCAGCTCTGCAAGCAAGCAGAAGCATTCAAGTAACCCCTCAGTTTGACCCTTACCTGTATCAAAGTGAGAGCTGAAGGCAAAACTGGGATTGAAAAACGCCGAAGACATGACAATCACATGTAGAGCAAAGATCATCCTCCTCGTTGCGGTGCAGAAGACAGCAAAAGCCTAAACGACAAAAAAAAAAAAAAAACGTCAAGAATAAATTCCTGACTCAGGTACGGCTGTGATTGAAATAACCTGTGGTAGAAGCAGTAATACGCAGCATTTTATTCCATCACACCTCACAGACAAGCCCCCCCCCCCCCCCCCCCCCCCCCGAAAATCCTGCTTCACCTTCAGCTCGAACAGATTTGGAGGCAGGTGTTGACAGTCGTTTCCATTTTACCACATCTGCTGGTTTACTTGTTTGACAACAATATCCCGCCTCCTTCCTTTTGACCGCGATTCTGGCCGGATTCGGTGCACCTACCGGGTCACCCGGTGAAACGTCTCTCCGTTATTTACACCGATTTTTATACCCTGCAAAATCCCGACTGCTCCCAGCACTTGGTAATATCCCATTTGTGTTCCCTTTCAAAATAAACCTGTGTTTGCGCCTTGCACCGTAGCTACGACATGGAGCATGACGTTTGGGTTGGTTTTTTTTGGGTTTTTTTGGCAGAGCGGCTGGTTCGTTTTAAAAAGATGCGACGGTCAGCGATGCGCATTTGGGTTTCAGCTTCGGTACAGAGACGCTGAGCGACATCTTGCACCAGTGTCAAAGAACCTAGAGTATAAAAGTACTTCCGTTTCCAGAGATCAAAATGAAAACTTTGCACACCACACGACCGATATTTTCCTCTTATTTTGAAGACAGAGCTGACTTGATTTCCGCAGCGCTCCAGCTCGCTGTGGCACACTTTAACGCGGAGTCGTTTCTAAAGAATCCTGGTTGCCCCCCCCCCCCCCCCCCCTCCCCCCCGTGCGTCCGCGCGTGAGTCTGTGGCCTTAGGTCGTTTTTGAAACCGAAATAGCCTCAGTTATAACTTCAGTTTGAAGGCGCAAGCATCACCTTACCGCCCACCGCGTCTGTCCGGGAGGACGCACAGGACCATCAGTCCATCAGTCGTGTGGAAAAAGTAAGTATGTAAATTGTATGTAAACATATGTTGACAAGCCAAGACTGGATCATCTTTGAAAAAAAAAATGTGCCTTCTCAAATATCACAAAATTAACGTTTTACAGTCATTTTCGCAATTGAAACAAATGAAAAACAGATCAGTCCCATGGGAAAAGCAGGTGCACATAATTTAGCACACCTTCAATTCCACCAGATTAAAATCGGGCGCTCCAGAAATAGGTGCAGATGATTAGAGCCTCCTTAGAAAGTGCCTGGTGGAACCAGTCTTATTTAAAACATAACCCAATCTGAACATCGGGGGTCTGCTGTTCTCCCTTATAGAAGTGTGAAGTGTCATTGTGTCAAAATCCAAAGAGCTATCCAAAATCAATTGTGCATGCCTGAGGCTGGAAAATAATTAAAAATGTCTACAAATTAAAAGGACTCCAAAATGTCATTTTGTCAAGATCTGCAGGTAACTCTTGCATCTACTGTAAACATTTATTATGACATTGTGCTATTGTCATATTGCATTGTTTTTTGGTTGTTGTTTTTTTGACAGTCTGATATCAATAAATAAGGCAAAATATACTCGATATGGTGCTGTTATTCCTTTGACGGTACACTAGAGAGCAGCACTGGATAAGTATTAGAAATGCACTGAGGGCAATTGTACTGATTAGAAAAAGAACATGCATGTGTACACACACACACACACACACACACACACACACACACACACACACACACACACACACACACACACATTAGTAGTTACCATAGGTTACCAGATTTCAACTCCTCTCTGATCTGCAGGATGCACCTGCAGGGCTCTTGTCTTTATTTAACATCATGTAAATTAAGTGCTTAAGCTCTCTGTAAAGTTTTCTTTGACTGGGAATACGCTGTTTACATTATTATCATCAGAATAATATACACCGTTAACATGTAAGAGATAAGTCCTTGGCAAACTGCTGTAAGTCTCTGACATTGTAACATTTGGGGACATGTGGAAATCACTGAATATGGTGATGAAAACCAAGACACGTGTCACTGACCATGCAGATTTAACCAAAGCTCCTCCTGCCAGTCACGCTCAGTTTCAGTGTTGTATTAAAAGGCTGCTCCAGCACCTCCTCTCCTTATCTTCCAAACCCTCGTATCTGTCAGCAGTAAGGTGACTTTCCAAGTTACAAGGTCATTCTCAGCACACACTGACGACATGCTGGGGACACTCTGCGCTCTCATCACTGCTTTAACATGTAAGAAGGCTGACCTACTGCAGGTTTGACCTCATGTTGGATTCATCAGACTGTATGTTTCTCTTGACTCCATGTCATCTTGTTGTTTCCAGGTGTGAGTGGTGTGACGGTGGTGACACAGCCTCCTGTTGTGGATGTGATGAAAGGACAGACCGCCACCTTAAACTGTAACCTGGGGACTGTTACTGACAGTTCTGCTCGCTGGTATAAACAGAATCCAGGAGGAGTACCGCAGTTTATGCTGAAGCTTTACCATTCTCATAGCTCTCCAACCTATGGCTCTGGTTTCTCCTCTCCCAAATTTACATCTAATCATCAGTCAACATCAGATTATCGTTTGATCATTAGCAACGTGGAGGAGGGAGACTCTGCAGTTTATTACTGTCAAACATGGGACAGCTCTGTTAAAGAGTACGTATCACAGTGATTTACACCATGACAAAAACCTCCTCACTGATACTTCTGCTTTTGAATCACTGACATGTTTTTGACTTGTAGTGAAACTACTATAATAACTCACACTCCCTCTGCAATCTTTCTCCACAGGGACTCTGTGCCTGTGATGGTGCTGACAGATGTTGATGCAGTAACATTATTGACCCAGAAGACTGCTGTCCAAACAGTCATTTTATGACAAGAGGTTGTTCTCGACTGAAAGATTGAGTCTTTCTGTTGGTTCATATAAGCAGGTTCCTGGTGGAGCTTCTCAGTATGATCAGAGTCTGTACCAGAAACACAGCTCACTCCACTTCAGAGCTGGATTCTCCTCAGACTGATTCAACTTGAAGTCCTTATCGAACATAGATTATTACTCTGCTGAGAACGTATTACAGTAAATCACACCGTGACAAAAACCTCAACATGACACTCACTGACAACTTTAATGTTAAGTTATTTTTTTGAGTAATTCTCAGTTCAGTCCTGATATTTGTTTTTTTAACAATGCCATGACCATGTTGGAATATAAACAGACTGATGAAGGGAATACGTAAGAAAAGGACATCAGTCAGGGGCAGGATTCCTACGACAACATCATAACTATGAATTTTACAAAAAACAAAACACTGAAGCACACAGAATAAATTCCTTTAAATTTATCAGCGTAAATCATGCTTGAAGTAAATGAACTGCATGTATACAGTACTTTTCTACCTTAAAGGAAAAAGCACTTTACAATTCTTACCTCAATAAGAGGCAAGATGCTCCTGATAGAGGCCAGTGTCTGAACCACAGCCCTCCAAAACAACTCTGACTTTTCCACATCCTTCTCTGCAAATTGAAAAAATGAGTTTGTAATGAGGTTGCCGGTTCTGTTTTCTTTTGATGGTTAGGAAGATCATTTAATAAACAAACAAAAATAACCAAACTCAAATTAAAGCAACAAATATAATGAATTAATATTCAAAATTATATTTGTGAATAAAATGTCAATATAACATTTCTTCTATAACAATCTTCTTCCGTCTATAATGTAATATTTGGGGGCAAGGCGGAGACATCACCTACGCACCAATAAGTCTAAGACATTTCTGCCCAAAGAACAAAAACAAAAAAAAACTCCCCATGCAGATTTAACCAAAGCTCCTCTTCCTGTCAGTCATTCTTAGTTTCAGTGTTGTATAAAACGGCTCCTCTGACACCTCCTCTCCTCATCCTTCAAGCAGCAGCAGTAAGAAGACTTTCCAAGTTACAGGGTCATTCTCAGCACACACTGACGACATGCTGGGGACACTCTGCGCTCTCATCACTGCTTTAACATGTAAGAAGGCTGACCTACTGCAGGTTTGACCTCATGTTGGATTCATCAGACTGTATGTTTCTCTTGACTCCATGTCATCTTGTTGTTTCCAGGTGTGAGTGGTGTGACGGTGGTGACACAGCCTCCTGTTGTGGATGTGATGAAAGGACAGACCGCCACCTTAAACTGTAACCTGGGGACTGTTACTAACAGTGATGCTCGCTGGTATAAACAGAATCCAGGAGGAGTACCACAGTTTGTGCTGTATTTTTACCATTCTAATAGCTCTCCAACCTATGGCTCTGGTTTCTCCTCTCCCAAATTTACGTCTAATCATCAGTCAACATCAGATTATCGTTTGATCATTAGCAACGTGGAGGAGGGAGACTCTGCAGTTTATTACTGTCAAACATGGGACAGCTCTGTTAAAGAGAACGTATCACAGTGATTTACACCATGACAAAAACCTCCTCACTGATACTTCTGCTTTTTGAAACTGAAACATACTGACAATAAAGCTACCAAACAAAGTCAGTGTAACATCCAACCATACACAGAATATGTTTTCGAAGCACTTACTTGCTCTTTTTGGATTAATTTCAGTGTCCATCATTGTAACTATCGATAAGCAAGCAAAGCACCAGAACATTCACACCTCCTTCAGTCATTACACATCATATTATCATGTGAACCACGATTTAATTGATATATTATGCTGCTACATATTATTTTGAGTAATGCAACTTTGATAAGCTCTGGTTTCAATGGCTAATAATGATAATTCTTATATTTGCAGCTGCAGTAAATGTTTCAATAATCGGACTACGCAAATAATTTTTTCCAGTTTCACCTTATGTTTGAATTTGAGTGTATATAATTAAAAAGAAATATTCAAATGCTGCTAAAACACAGCCAAATTTAAATTGAGGTTAGATCAGGTCATCTAGTGAGAACCTTTGTTTGTAATCAGTTTGGATTAATCAGGAAGGTGTCCATTTGGTGGAAAGAAAATGCAGATGTGTGATGATAAGGACATCAGAGGTAAAGATTTACTTTACTCTTTTTGCCCTCGAATATTGTTTACTTCACATACAATGATCAACATGAAACAGATAAACTGATCATGTGATTTATTGTCATTTGAAAATTAATAACAATAAATCAGTCTGACTAGTTTTAATAGTACTCACAAAAAATACACCATCAGACTTTGAAATACAATTTGCTCATAAAAATGTATATTTTGAAAAAGAAGATTGTTTGAAAAAAGTTCCAATGGCACAACATGAAACCACATACACATTTAATTGATCGATGACTGAATCAATGAAAGCTTGTTTTGTTGAAACTCCTCCTCCTCCCTTTTTCCTCTCCTCAGTGTCTTTATAAGCTTCAGCCTCTCTTCTCCTCTCACTCCAACCCTGCTCACCTCTCAGCTGGACGTTCACACCACACACTGACAACATGCTGGGGACTCTCTGTGCTCTCATCACTGCTCTAACATGTAAGAAGTTCTTCTGATTCCTATTTATAATTCATATTTTCCGACAACTTCCACTCATGTATTTTTGTTTCTTTGTTGACAGATGTTGATGCAGTGATAGTGTTGACCCAGACACCTGCTGTCCTCACAGTTTCTCCAGGAGAAGAGGCTGTTCTCCACTGCAACATTCAGAGATATGAAGGACATTATGTTAGCTGGTATAAACAAGTTCCTGGTGGGGCTCCTCAGTTCGTTCTACGTTTTGTTCCTGACTCATCGGACTTTGGAACAGGATTCTCCTCAGACCGATTCAACTCAAAATCTTCAGACATATATTACCAATTCATTATTAAGCAGGCAGAGGCAGGAGATTCTGGTCATTATTTCTGTCAGACATGGGATGGCTCTGCTAGTGAAGCTGTACCACAGTGATTCACACTGTGACAAAAACCCCAAATGAGAGACACTGCAGCTTTGATGATGTCATTAAACAGTTCAAATCACTAAATCTGGGATGAAATAAGGAATGACACCAACTACATTTTTCTACGGAAACGAGGATCCGGCACTGTTTTGGAATATTTACGGAAACAGATGAGATGTCGACAGTGAAAGTTGGTCTCAGGACGTTTCAGTTGCGCTCCCCTCATTAGTGAGAGTTGGGAGGTTTTTGTACAGCCATGTGTACAAACTGAATCACTGTGGTATTCGGACAAGGCACCAAGCTCATCGTGACAGGTAAGTACTTTTTAACTGATCTTGAAATGAGACAGGATTTTTGTTTTTGTTTTTGTCCTTGTTTTCACAAGATTACAACATTTCATAAATTTTTATTTCAGATTAATTGTTTTTAGTTTTTATCAACTTTGATGCAGAACCAAACTGTTCTTTAAACAATGGAGAGGACTTACAATTGGTTAAAAACACATTATTTTTATTGTCCTGACATTGAAAACAACGTTGTACAATATTTTTCTTAATATTCATGGGAATATTTTTTTTTAAATCTTCTTTTATTTTTAGAAAAATTTGAAAATTATGCATTATAGCCTATTCAATCTTTGTTTTGTTCAACATTAAGTCAAATATATTACATTTTAGTGGCATATATCATTGAGTAATATGGCAGAATAATCACTGCATTTTCCTGGTTTTAAAGTACATATTGTCAAGCCTGACAGTCATCTTTGAAACTGAAGTGATATCCGCTGTAATTTAACACAATGACTGACATTATATAACATGTAGGCCTAATACATATAATAATTTCTATGTCTAAATCATAAATGTACGGAAGTAAGCCTCGTGTTTGAAGTTACCAGTAGAGTGGTAATGTAATTCATTTTGGAGGATTTGAAAATTATCATGACTGATGTTGGAGACAAGGATTATGTATTTTGTCTTAATTTTTGTAGGTTTTGTATTCATACTACGTCGTTAACAGCACAGACATGGTCTTCATACAGTATCATCTCTTGCTGTTTGTCTGACTTTTTTAATTCTGATTTCCTGTCGTTTCATTTGTAGATATTTTCTTAATGTCCTCCATGTACTTTCAGGTTCCAGCCTCGCTCCTCCTGTCCTGACAGTCCTACCTCCATCCACTGATCAGCTCCAGACCAACAAAGCCACTCTGGTCTGCCTGTCCAGTCAGTCTATACCTTTTGCAGATGTGACCTGGTTGGCTAGCGAGAATCCAGTGAGCAGTGGGATCTCGACCAGCACTGCTGTTCAGAGACCTGACCAGTCGTACCTAATCAGCAGCTATCTGCCCATCCAGACGTCAGACTGGAACATGGATACGGTTTACACATGTAAAGTGTCTCTGGGCCAACAGACTTCAAAGAAAACCATCAATAAGTCCAAATGTTCCTCTAACATTTAACATCTAATAGAGGCATGACCCTCAAAATATCTGCTTTTGTGCTGTTTGCGCAACACAGTTTACGTGTTAGAAAATGCTTGTAATCAACTTTGACAGTTCGGTGGAGGTGTTGTATCAGCTTTGCATTTGCTTCATTTATATTTGACAAAATAATAAAAAATATTGAAATTAAACCTTGGTTGTTGTTGTTGTGCTCTGTTAAATACAGTTTTAAATCATGATAGGCTATACGATGATATGTAACTGTAACCGGGTGGTAAAATCCAAAGTTTAAACATATTGTATGTGCAGGAAACAAACCCCAGTAAATGAAATTTTCCGCTGCAGCAGTGCTGATGTAGATTAACTTTGGACAGCAGAAGATGTAGTTTTACTGCTTCTCAGAGCAATGTGCGCACTGAGATGGCATCGGACGCTGTGAAAATACAGGATGTACAACCTAACACACTCTTTGGCTAGTAGTGGCTGTTCTTGTCCACGGTGAGGGAATTTATGAATATTAATGAGTGATTAATTAGAGAAATACAGCAATATGTTGCTTCATATGTGTATAATGTCCTTATCCAAAGTGACATTTAGTGCAATTGTTGGTTTAGGACTGTAGATGCTAGTGGAATGTGAATGTAGCATGTGTGCTGCCAGAGCTGGGGGCCGGTCAATTAGGTAGGAAACTTTTTAATGAGTTATTCTCATCTAATGTTATGTATTCAACTTGGGTAATGTTTTTTGTGTTGTGGACACATTTTGCTTCGTATTTTAGATGCAATGGCCCCTGAGTTTAATACTTAGCACAAGTATTGTATAGCAGTTTTGCAGGGCAGTGTTGCATATGTGTCATCTCCTGTCAGAGGCGCCGCTGCAGGTGTGCCGTATGTTTGTGTGGTATATTTGTGTATTATTTTTTCAATATTTTTCTGTAACTTTTTGTTCAGAAATAAAAGATTAAAAAAATACCCACAAAATTAGCATATGAGGTTGTGCGTACAACTTCATAACCTTCATTATTTTAAAGTCCTGTGTTTAAAAGTATGAAGTAAAAGTCCAGATAGTTTAGCAGCAATATTCCATTTTGAATTGACCTTAAAATTCTTCGCTTAATAAACTTCTGGTTAATATTTTTAACTGACACAAATGAGACCATCTCAAGCGCTTAATAAGCCTATTTATGATTCTGGTCTTCGTTTGTCTCCTTCTCATGTAACGCTATAGTCTGACAAACCTTTTCTTTTGTTCAACCATAAAAACATTATGAGTACAAACTATAGTACTGTTTTAGCACTGGAAATAATAAGAGAGCTTGGTTTTTACAAATGTGTAAAAACACAGTATCATGTCTTTGTTGAATTCCAGCTCTCATTCAGAAAGATTAGGTTTATTAACATGTTAGAGCTCATACTCAATAGTTGTGATTGCAAATGAGCACATATTTAAACTTAGGATATCTCTTTAGGTTAAATAAGCAATCTGAAACTAAATTAGTCTAGTAGTGACAGAAAAGAGACATCAAGTGCTGATCTTGAGGTTTATGGTTTCGTGTGTAATTGCTGAATCATTATTTTTATTGCAGAATGTAAGATGTGGCACATTATATCATTCACACGCAGGAAAAAATGATTGACTAAATGCTAACAAAAATTTGAATGTGTTTCCAGTTGGGGACAGTTCCCGCTTATTCTTCAGAGAGTTGAAACTCCACCACTTCATTTACATGACGCTATAAATATGACGAGGAGGCCTACAGGTGCATCCTGCAGACAGAGAGGGAGATGAAGATAGGTGATGCTTGACTGGCAGAGGATGAAAATTCAGTTTCATCCATTTGATCTGTTTTGTTTTTTTTAAACATCTGCACTATTGCAATAATTAAGGTGTTGACTACCGAATGTTAGCTGCCTGAACTTGAATCTGAACCCAGTGGAGACATAAAAGATCCATGTGTGACATGAGAATTTGCTCAGTTAAAAAAAAAAAAAAAAAAAAAAAAAAAATCAGAATCAGATTTTTTTCGCACCTCTTTGCTGTGACTTGACCATCACTGAAATCTTTTCTTTTCGGATTGTTGTTTTATATCAATTTTATACCTGTTTGTATCAGAGAGCTAGTCAGCTAACTGCTAACATACTAATATTGACCAATAAAAAAAAATCTCAATCTGGCTGACTGCGAGCCATCTCCTCCTCACACTTGTACTTGCATGCTGTCCGCTGTCTCTGAAAGCTGTTGGTGTTATTTTTATTTATTTATTTATTTATTTTTAACTACTTTTTAAGTTTAGGGGTTTTTTTTGCTATTTTTTTTTTAATTGTGTTTATTTATTTTTGTTATTATGTTTTTGTTTTTTATGTTTGTTAAGGTTTAAATCTTTCTTAAATTTCTTTTTTCTTGTTTTATATGAAAATTTCACAAGTTCTTTTCATCAAATCATGATCCAAAATATTTGAATTCTGAAACTCTCTGGAGAGAAAAGACACAATCTGACAATTTAATGTCTTTGATCCATTAAATGGCAGTTGATCTTTGCTGTAAAGGACATCCTGATTGGATGTAACTGTTTGCCCTACCTACCTCTGCTAGAGGGCGCTGACACATCAGTTTTGGGTCGGATGTTTCTTTTCAGTGAAAAGAGCCCCGGCTCTCCACGCAAGGGACCCCCCCACCCCCCACACCCCCACCCCTCCAACAACAAAAAAAGTTCAAACGGAGAAACAGCCGGCAGTTCAAGAGCAAACCTCCCAAACGGGGAGTCATTGGGTATTCCTCTTTTAAATATATTTTCCTTAATGTGCTCTACATGTAAAATGTATGTCTGAATTTTTTTTTTTTTTTTTTTTTTAAACAAACTACTGTTTTCCTTCAATAAAGCTTGTCATTTTCTTTCTTCTCCATCTTCGGAGAGGAGATCCCTGGAATGGAAGGACTCGGCACTGGTAAGCAGAATTAAAAGAGTGAGGCCATCACGTCGCTAAATCTTATGGACATATCACACAACTTTTCCTAACTATTTCTTCTTTCAGACATTACTGTGATCTGCCCGTGGGAAGCACACAGCCACCTTGAGCTACATGAACTCGTTCAGTATGACATCATCTGATTCTCCTCCGTGAAATTATTTTTGTTTACCAAAGAGAATTAATTTGGCAAGTTCAGCAACAGAAATTTCAGTAATCAACTACACCAGTCTGGATCAACAATAATAGCTTCTTTTTTTTAATGGTAAAACCTCATGCTGAAATGTTATGTGTCATATGTCTGCTTATTGTGAATGCTGGTCTTTGCCTGAGATAATTTATACAGTAAATCTATTTTCACAAGAGTCTCAAGCTGCCATTTTATGAACCACTGATTCTGAGTTCCTGTGCCATTGTCTGAGGCTGCAGTGGCAGCTGGAACTGAATTCTTGGTTGTTGACCAGCAGGAATTTCTGCACAGTTGTCACTGACTGTTTTTATTGTAAACACTCAGTTATAATAAACCCATTATGATTCTTTATTTATCCTTTTGAAAAAGAACAAATCAGCATATGTGAACAGCAGAATAGTCTCAACAGTATTTAAGGGTCAAGTATTGATCAATCCTTTTAAGGAATGTTTTGACGTTTTGGGAAATAATCTGCTTTCTTGAAGAGAGTTAGATGAGGAAAATGATACAATGTGTGTGTGTGTGTGTGTGTGTGTGTGTGTGTGTGTGTGTGTGTGTGTGTGTGTGTGTGTGTGTGTGTGTGTGTGTGTGTGTGTGTGTGTGTGTGTGTGTGTGTGTGTGTGTGTGTGTGTGTGTGTGTGTGTGTGTGTGTGTGTGTGTGTGTTGAATATGATGCTTTAGACAGCAGCTTTATCTTACCACGACAGCGGGAAACTGACTGTCCGAGGACAAAATCTGCCTCTCAAACCAACCAACTGATGTTATCTGTTATATCTTATCTAATAGTTTGTAGTCTAACAGGGGTTATACTGCTTGCTCTTTTGCTGGTCAGTCTGTCCTGGTTGCTCCTTTTTTTTTTTTTATTTAAACATTTTGTTGGAATTTGCTTCCTTTCTTTTAACATATTTAATAGATTTCTCATTGCTATTAGCAAAACAGGTGCAAACATCTGATTCTTTACAGTCAAACTGAAAAAAAAAATGGCAGACAAAGGCACAATTCAAAACAAGACAGAGGGCTGGTTTTTTTTTTAATAACATTAATAAGGGTATTTTGGTGTGTGCATGTGATGCGTTTAGGCATGTGCACATGATGTGTTGATATGTGTGCATGTGACTGGCATTAATATTTAGTGCATATTTAGGCGTGTGCAGGTGACGTGTGCAAGCAGCGCATATCGCTGCTTTCCTGTCAGTTTGAATTAATCGTGTAAAAGTGTTGCGTGCACACACCTACATGCGTCACATGCACACGTGTCAACACATCTCCTGCACACCGGGGCCTCACCATCTTTTTAAGACAATGTGCAAATATCTGGATTAATTACACCTGGCTTGTCCTAGCCGCACTTGGCAATTGTGAAACCGACTACACTGACTAAACTAGATCAAGCCTGGCTTTACTCTGTTATCCTGGATTTCTTCATTCTTCTTTTGTGAAACAGCCACCAGGACTCATTAAATATCATACAGCTGTAGCCTAATTTTAACCCTATGCCACTGGATGCTTTCTAGCAGTCGTGTAGTGATAAACAGGGCCAGAATCTGGACCGCAAGTACGACAAATCCAACTGTCCCTATCAGGCCCTTGTGCTGCTCAATCAGGCGAGAGATCCCCCCAAGACAACCGCCCAGGAAGACCACACTCTGAGCAGTAAACTCATCTAGTAACCGGGCTCCTACACCACACTGAGAGTTCCACACTGTGCCGTTCTCCAAAGGGTTCACACAGCATGTTGCAGGGACACCACAGGCCAGCACTCCTGGAGCTGAGCAGTTGTAATATCTGAGGAAAGGAAAAAAATAGCTAATAACTTACTTAGCAGCACATTTACTTTGTTGCAGACATTCCAACAACGTGACCAATAAGCTGGAGTACTTAAAAGTTCATCCACTCACATGTTATTTTCCCAGTCACGGTAGTCATCTGCCCCACAGCACTGCAGGTTTGACTGAATCTCATCTGTGATGAACCTCAGATCCAGATCATCTTGGTAGCGTGCCATAGCAGTTAACATTCCTGTCCGAAGGTAGCCCCCAATCTGATCTTGCATACTGTAGGCAATAATGGCAACCAGGACTTGAGTTGAAATGAGCACCAGCACTGCGGCTGAGAACAGCTGCAGTAAGCAGCAGTTCTCCCTTAAGGCACCAACACAGCCCAATATGCAGAGAATAGCGAGCAGAAAGCCCAGAGTCACAAATAACACCATCGGATCAGTGCCGATACTGCCGATCTTCTCCTGGGCAAATGATTCTTTGCTAATGAGGCCCCACGTCCCCAAACCAAGGATCACCAGGCCCAGAACTGTAAACACCAGATTGGATAGGAACAGGAAGTATTTAAGGAAATAGTCCATCAAAGAATAACTGGAGATGGGTCGTATCCTTGGAAATGGAGAGATCTTGTGGCCCTGTCCACTGTTTCTCCCTGCTTGTAATTCAGCAGTGACATGGCCAAGTTCCACGGAATCTTCTTTTGAAGAGCCAGCCTTTAGACACACAGAAATGAAACAAAATGCAGGCATTTTTGAGAAATAATGGTACTTAAAAACTGCAAATGCAAAACTGCAACTCCCAAAAAAACTTACTTTTGGTATGAGTGGACTGGACTCATTCTGTACAGAGTCTCTTTTCGTCCATGGTCTTTTTATTTCCCAAAATTTCCTCATATTGTCCTTCAGCAGGATAAAATCCTCCCTGTGCTTTTAGCTTGTTAGAATTACACGAGCTAAAATGAAACATAGGGGGAGCATTCGCTTCAGTAGAGGAGCATGTGAGCTGAGGTGGAGTAACCATGCTGTGTTTATCCTCAGGCTGCTCTGAAATGTGGGATTTTTTCATCATGTGAGAGTCACGGTGAGGGGATTAGATGGCTATCAGAGCATATATGAGAGATGCAAACACAAGGTTGGGACTCAGACTAGAACAATAGCCTTTAGATGTGATTTTACTCATAAAAAACAGGACTTGTAAAGAAAAACGGAATTTCTAAAAATACTTTTCCCGAAATCGGACCCTGTAATTGAATCTAATTCTGTGGAACAAAATCATTTCATTGAACAGTTTAATGTACAGAGGGCGTTTAGTAAGTGATCAGTCTTATGTGTTTGGATCTTTGCTTTGAGATTTTTAATTGTAGCGGTTTCCAAACTAGGAGTCGAAGCTCTTGTCTGTGATCTCAAGATAAACCTCTGGTGATGCAATAGGGAAAGAGAGCCAAAAACTTTCATTTCTGTCACTGGACAGATGTGCGATCACATTGCCCTTGACCTTTGAGCACCAAAATCTAATCAGATGATCTTTGAGTCCAAGAACATTTGAGCCAAATTTGAAGAAATGACTTCGAGGTGTTCTTGAGATGTCACGTTCGCAAGCCTGTGCCAGACATATGGATGGAAAACCTGAAAACATTACGTGTCTGGCCCTTGTTGTTGAGAGGAAAAATATGGACCATATGTACGTGGGTGTTGAATTTTGTTCCATACATTCAAGATTCACCTGAGGTTTGTTCAGACTACCTTCATTATGAGTGCAGGACTTCTGCAATGTAAACATGTAATGCCTCAACAAATGATGCATCTACCTTCCCTTGTCCAGGCATTGAGAATATGCATCTGTCATTAAACTCAGATTTGTGTTGTATGAAATGCAGTCTTTAAAATTCTAGAAAGTCAAATGAGATAAAACAACAATTGCTGCATACTCTTCCTCATCTGTATCCTTCTATCAAACGTTTGCAGGAAACATGGGAGTCCATGTGCATTTTCAGTTTGGCTACAATTTTTGAATATAAGAGCTGATATAATTCAGTTTGAACATCTTAATATTGCTCTGATAAAGTTATTGTGAAGTGATGTGCTTCTGTGAGTGAATAACCAGCAGCCTGTGAGAATGCAGATGTGACACTGAGTCAAAAAACAGAAAGAGGGAGGCCTGGTTTTCTCACTCTCTGGCTCTGCAGGTCTACTGCTGTCATTCTTTCCTCTGGATGTGCTGGACTTAACTGCAGGGGCCTGGAAGGAAGTCAGTCCACTGCTGCACACAGAGCGACTGGTGGTCAAACATGTATTTTCATTTAACATTAATAGTAAAAAAATTTTTAAAAAAAGGCTACAGCAGATTTACTGTGACGAGTTGCGGACAGAATGAGAAGTTGGATCGTTTTTGTTTAACATATAAATATGATGTGTAAATGTTTTAGGGAGGATGGTATATCAAATGTATTTAGTTCCTACTCTTTGAACAGCACAGTTGTCAGCACAGATGGTATGATGTTCACCCTACTGACAGCATGCCATACAATATGTTGCCTCCAGGGGTTTGAAGGCGGTGTGGATGGCAGTGACTGTTGCCCAGTTAGATTCCTTTTCAGCATCTCATACATCACTTATAACCATCTGCAGACATCAGTACAAGCAGCAGCAACGTCTTTCAAATATAAGAAACTCCGATTTTGAAGGAAATCAGAACTGGACATTTCTGCGACAAGGAAAAGCACTCCATTTCTAACTGTTTTGGCTTAAACTGCAGTGGTCTGCTCAAAAAGTGTCCAAATTATGATCATCTGTCTCAGCACGGAAAATAAAGATAATGTGTTGCTTCACCCTCCATCAGCAAACAGAGTATTTCCTCATACATTATCTAGAATTATAAAACCTGGATAAATAGTGGAGGGAAATGGAGAAAATCAGAAAGCATCTTATTTGAGTTAAGGCAGTTTAGGGCAGAGGGATTTTCTGGCGGCTGCACAGTTTTCCTTTTAACGGCTATTTTAAAGTCCACTAAAGGCTCTGGTCTACTGTTTTGTCTGGATAGGAGATAACTAATCTGTAATCTGTTGTTTACATTAGTCAACATCAATTAATGTGTGTTTGAACTCTTGTATTCATCTAGTGTGAGTGGCGCTCCAGGTTTTGATCACCTCTGACAGCTAAAGAGACCGTTGCTGGCTTGGTCTGTAATCGCCCAGATGTTGAGCAGATTGTATTACAGTAGGCAGTAAGAATGTAATGCTGGAGCCATACTGCGACATCAAACACCTCCTCTGGATTATCACCCATAAAAAAATAGGGAGTGCGGTTGCCCCACACCACTCAAAGCAGTTGGAAGATAGACGGAGCGCAGATAGGGGATTATCAGGACCTCCCATTCACACTGTGGGTTATTATTATAGAAGATGCACATTTGAAAAGACACATCAGAAGCCGAAGTGGGATGCAAATGTGTGTTTCTGCAGCAGTGTGCACATGTGCTAAAGGACCACAGTGTGTCACCGCCCTGCATCACTGACGTGGATGCGAGCAGGTGGGGGAATGGCTCTGGGAGTTTAAGGAGGCAGTTATAAGGGAGTGCTGCCCAGGTCACGTTTTCTCAGTGTGTCATTGTTGAAGGATCGTACCACAGAGTGTGTTCTGCTGCTCTGACCTGGACAAAACCCCGGCACTACTTCACAAAAAGGTATCGTAAAACTCAAAGTCTTCACACTCTATTTCACAGTACAGGCAATCAAAGTGAATACAGCAGAATGCATTTCTTCAAATATAGGCATGCATCAGTGAGAAAAGTATCATCTATCTGCTGTTTGGGGACTAAACCTTGGTGTCCCATTTTAAAAAGATAAATCATTTGCAGATTTAGCTAATTAAAATTCTAACATTGTTAGCAGGTTTACTTTAACTGAAAGCATGTGTGCTTGCTTATTAAATTTCCAATTTTGCTTGTTTCTCAGCTGCGTCTACATCTTTTTGTTTTTGTTAGGTGAAAATGAGGATGGAGCAGGTTGTGGCCCTTCTCTGCATAATCTCAATGTGTCAAGCTCAGATATGGAAACAGGAAACTTCTCGTTGGGACCCTAAAGGTCCGGGCTGATGTTGTGTCACATTCTGCGATCTGTAAACGATTATCAATAATGCTACACGTCAAAAGCTCCTAAATCATTGCAGTGTTTATAGAATTTATAGGTGAATATGATGTACATACTCTGACTGTGTATGTCTGCGTCCAGCAGAACAAACCAACAGCAAGACTTGCTCCAACCTGACTCAGGTACTGGACAACTGGAAGTTTGCTATTTTAACCCAAGTGAAAGACCTGCTGATCAATGACCACGCCTCTGTTCTCCCCGAATATAACAGGTGAGTCTTACTGCCATGTGACTCTATAGCAGCGGTGATAAACAAACAATCCAGAACAAAAAATTAAAAGCCTGAAGACTTGCGTAAGTGAGAGGTGAAATGTGCAACAATAACAACACTCAGTGATGTCACTGAGCACTTTATTGGTGCGTAGGAAACTAGGAGTTGTGTAACTTCCTTTGCTCCACACATGACCATGGACCTGTCAGAGCCAATAGTGTGATCTATGATAGCTGGGGTGCACACCAGGCCGACTCTGCTATGTAAATGACCTCACTGCAGAGACCATGCCAACAGAAAACGGGAATTGTTTCAGCCTCATGTTCTGGCGAACACTGGAATCCTGGCACGCATTACTCCAACTGCCTGACCTTTTCCTCTGGAGAAGAGGCTCTGGACCATGATGCCAACAGCGAGGACCATATTTAATGTGAACAAACTCAAGTAGCCATTTTTGTTGGACTGCAGTAGGCTCGATGTTCCTTCATTAGTATCGGCCAAAAAAAATTCTATTTTTATCCTTTCATCTTTTCTAGAGGGAGCTCTGTTCCTTTTATTTGTTATCCTGATGTTTCCTGCTGATGACGGGGGCTGTTTTTGCTTAAAAGCATCTTGTGACTTTCATGTTTATATAAATTTGACATAGTCCCTCTTTTAGTTATGTTTTGCCAATAAACAAGCTCATGAAGCTTTGAAGTGGCAAAGTTCTTTGTGTGGTCATTCAAATACTGAAATAATCTAATCATTTGTACTTTCCCAAATGTTTGCACGTGTGCAGGATCCAGCCTCTTTCAGATGCTCTGAGAGACCTCTACAGGCAGTTTAACAATCTCAAAGACGAGCTGGGGAGCCTCTCCACAAAGTTTGACGGAGTGGAGGCATTTGTGGATGATCTTAAGGTCGGCAGATTGACCATGCCTCAGCGGCCCATACAGAGGATTCCCGCCAGCTTTGCTCTGAGGTCTCCACTGCAAAGACAGATGAGGGCTGACAGGGGGATTATGAGTAGGCCAACACCGATCAGATCGAGGAGGAGAGGGCCACAGAGACCTTAGACCTGTTGCCTTTTGTCTGGTATCAATGCTGACGTGTTAAACAAGAGTTGCTGATCTACATATTTTTCAGGAATAGATGATTATATTATTTTATTAATGAGTGTGATGTGACAAAAGGTCGAATAAGACTGCTTCATGGTCAAGAAATCATTAACCATCACCTTTCTGTATAAAGTCACATTGAACCACAAGGTGGCAGCATTTATCAGATTATCTGTCATCCTGCTGCTCCGTGTCTGTCGATAGCTGGACATGAAGTCACATAATGGTAAAAGATTTTCTCAAGGTGTTTTATATAACACATTATATGGATTTTTTTTTCTTCACATTAATTATCATTGCATGACCTTGGTTTGTATTTGATTTTTCTATCTAATTAATTAATAAAACCAACTTTTATGAAACACTACTGGATACAAGAGTTTACTATATGTAATACATTGGCCGCTTTAAACAGGATTGGAACACGGTGCAACAGCCTCAACATTAAACTATCACCC
The DNA here is from genome assembly GCF_029030835.1 of Brachyistius frenatus. Lineage (NCBI taxonomy): Eukaryota > Metazoa > Chordata > Actinopteri > Embiotocidae > Brachyistius > Brachyistius frenatus. The sequence continues at coordinate 2,195,800 of NW_027210642.1, read as the reverse complement.
ATGTTGCTCTTCAAGGGCTAGAAACTAAAATTGTTAAAAGTTAAATGGATAATGATTCCCTTTTTTTCCCCGCTTTTTAATTTTTCTTCATGCCCTATACAAGCTTTCATATGCTGCACCACGATGCGACCATTCACTGCTGAATAATGGTGGTGCCTTAATCTGTCACTCAAACAATATCAGGGCATTCTCATTTTGATTTTAAAGTTAAAGCCCGATGAAATGTCACATAAATATGACCAATGTTTCTTCTGATTTAAGATTGGCGTTAAAAGGAAACATCGTATTTCCACAGACCAATTTCATTGCTGAGTGATGGTAGACCACCTCAATGTACCACCACAGACTATATGGATTAAATATTGGATTGTATTGAAGTTCTGGAGAGGACGTGTTATCTATGCTTGTTTCAATACCTTAAGAGAACGAGCTGTATAAAGAGTACACGTATGTCCTTTTTACATTTGCGAGGGTACACTTCAAACTCTATGCCAGTTGGTGGCGGTAATGCGCCGTAAAGTCTGTTTGCCAACCGCCATTAAAAACAAGAAGAAGACTTTTTTTTTTTGTATTATTATTTTGAAGTGGGCGCTTACAGTTCCCCCACGTGCGTTTTATATTTTGTTGTGCATTCGTATAAAGCCGTCTATCATGGGTAAAAATAAGAAGAACAAAAATAACGAGTCGGGAAAGCGAGCGGGCAAAGCCGGACAAAACCCGAGGTAACTAACGTAAGGTGACGTAAACGTGTAAGAGTTCAAAAAAAAACAAAAAAAACAACTGCGAGTTAAGCTCGCCAGCAACGGCAAGCTAGTCCTCGTTGACTTGGTTAACGTCAAGTCGGTCGCAAAGCTGCGAGAGTTCAATTCAACCTGTCAAAATGTGTCTGCAATATGCGCGTCTTGTTTTCCACTGTAATGTCTCCAAACTCCTTCAGGGTTAAGAAACTCAAAGGAGACGGCGGATCCGGGAAAGCCGAGCCCGAGGACCACCTCGAACACATCCCCTTCAGGCTCCGAGAGATCATGAAGAGCAAGGACAGAATAAAAACGGGAGCCCCGAAGGCTAAAAAACACCAAAAAGGTTGATTTATTGATTTATTTTGTTAAAGAAAAGTTTTCAAAAGCCTTATTATGCATTTTTAAGACTCGTGACAACGGTTGTCTTTTAGCTTTTTCCTCTCCCGGTAAGCCGGATGATTCCCGGGACGGAGACATACCTGTCCCACGATTCAAGAGGGGAAAGCAGGAAAGCGAGAAAGCGTACGTGCGTCGTATGGAGACGGAGACGAAACACGTCCTGTTCCTCACCAAGAACCAAGTGGAGAGAAAACCCGAGCTGGATCCGGAGAAACAAGAGAGGCGCGCCGACATGGGCAAGTCGGACAAAAAGAAAGAGTGAGGACGCTTTGATTCTCTTCACTGATTTTTATTTTATTTTTATTTATTTTTATTCATGTTTAGGTTGACTTTTCTTCTCTTGTCAGTATTTGGGGTCAAAACCGCAAAAAAAAAAAAAAATTAATCATCAATAATTTTGATTATCAATCACTTGTTTTGAGTCCCTTTTTTTTTTTTTTATTACGAAAATGCCAAAAGTTGTCTTTTAATGTGAATTTTTCCGGTCTCGTCAGTCCTCCCATGATTATAAACCAAATGTGTTTTGGTTGTGGAAGGTTGGTCCTGATAAAAACAATACGTGTTATGTCTTTGAGAGACACCGGTCGACCAATTCAACTAATAGGTAACATAATCGACGGAGTAATAATAATGATTTTTTTTTTTTTTTTGGGACAACGACAAATAAAACCAACAATAAAGCCCGCAGCGTGAAGTTGGAATGTCGGTAAAACAGCAAAGAAATTGTGGAGGGAAATGTTTTTTTTGTCTGGGTTTTTACATCTAATGTGTTTGCTTTATTTGGTCTTTGCCGTCTTGCTGCAGGTATGACAAAATGAGATTACAAAAGCTACAGCAGAAGAAGTTGGACAAGCAAGAGGCCGAAATGGAGAAAGAGAGGTTTGTGGGTAAGAAATGCACGTTTTCTAGGAATATTGCCAAATAGTAAGTAGCATCCAGCAAATCAGCATACAAGTTGGTTGGGAGTCATCCGATTCCATCCCTTCACTTCAACTGTGTACGGCACTACTCTGTGACTGTTTCTAGCTGAAGATCATCTGAAAAGTATCTTGTCTGGGGGCCGTTCAGTGATTTACGCACTTGCACTATCCGAAAAATATATTCGGTAACTAAGTGGAAGTCAGTGTAAAGATTTAAGAAACAAAAAAAAACTTGTTCTGCACCTGTATTTTGAATTTGCCGTAGTTATCTGATGTTTGTTGCCCTGGAAATGAATTCCAGCTAAAGTAACTGCAATATTTTTATATATACACAATAGATCGTACCAGTATGTGTAGTCTGAAGAGGCTGTTCACAGTGACGCACACAGACAGTACCAAACTACACTGCAGTGTCCTGCTCACACAAACTTTATTTTCAGCAAAAGCTAGTGTACAGTGGAACATTTAATAGCTAAGGTGCCAAATATCTACCATTGAACTTACTTACACAAAAGACCAAAGACTGAACTCAGAGGATTGAAAAATGGAACCAAATGCAACACCAGATTAATGCTAAATTACTCTGTGTCTGCTGGATGTGTGAATAGTCATGTTTCAATTACAACTTTTGTAAGCAAATAATATATAAGCTGCTACATTTTTAACATGTCGATTTCCCCGAAGTGGCTAAACGTTTTTAATTGAGGCAATTAATCACGCTGAAGTTGAATTAAGACTTTTGTATACTTAAATTCTTGCTTTCTTTTTTCATAGATTATATTCCCTTTGGTGAAGTTACAATGGCCCCACCATCTTTGAGCGCCAAGCCCAAGAAAGCTCCGGTCAAATCTCAGGTAACAATGCTTTGCAAGTGATCACACGTTGTCTCGCTGCCATCAACGCTCGAGTAACCGGCTGACTGTTTTTTCCTCTTCTACCTCCATGATCGAGAAGAAGTCAAAGCACCTGCTCCTCAACTCTCTGCTTGGCCACGCCACAGTCTCCACGACCAAGCCGTCGATGGCAAGACAGAGAATCATGGAGGAGGAGAGGCAGCGAGCAGTGGAGGCCTACCGTCATCTCAAGAAACGGAAACAGCTGCAGCACGAGGCCAAGACGGCCAGTCTGGAAAAACTGAAGAACCCTCAGTGATGCATCATGTCACATACGGTCCATGTCAATGACTGAAGTGAGGAGTGAAGCGCAGAAACTGACATGGTAATCATTAGCCGACTGTATAGCCATGTTTCCACAACATGGCACCGACTCGGCTTGGCTTTACTCAGCAGTACTCGCTTTTGGTACCAGGTACCTTTCTGGATTTCGATTGCGTTATACCATCGTGGAACTGACGTGCCACGTGGGGCACTAAAACCACAATTAAAATACCTTTCAGGGAAAGACCCAAACATTTGCATCCATAGGCCACCGGGTTTGGTAAGTAGTAAAGAACATCAACCCGACACATTCATGATGACATGCTTCGTTAAAAAGAGGACAGCACCTTCCAAAAGCTTAGTGTGTTAAAGTGTTTTATACAAAATTCAGCTGATCACCTGTAACTACTGAAAAATAAATGCGAAGAGGTGGCTTTTGTTGAGTTCTCACCCTTAACTGTGTCTCATGGTCACTGGCAATTGTGTTTTATTTGCATCTTTAGGTTACCACTTTGACGGACATTCAGATCATTTAAGGTTATTTCCAGGAAAAGATGAAGCTCTGGTTGTTTTCAGTGGACCCACTAGATGGCAGTCCTCCTGTAGAAAGCTGGCTGCCTGATGTTTGTATGGAGCAGACAAAACATTATTGGTGCCACGTCATGCCATGTTATATTTGTATATCTATGGCTGATACATGCAGTCCCGTAACATATGTTAGTCAGTGTTCAATGAGGAAATGATCACAAATTATGTATCAAATGTATAAAAAAAAAAAGTTAGGAAAAAAAAATCTCACCATAAGGTTTATTTATTAGCCATTCTGACACATGATCTTCATCAGCATGTAGAGATTGCCGAGTGCTCAAATCACTTTTTTCCTGAGCACTCCGATGACCTAAACTCGGAAACAGCTGTATGAAAAAGAAAATCGCACTACCAGGCCTATTTTTGAAGCATTTGGCATTATCATCATATGACTTGTTTCCCCAGCTGTTGTTTCCAAGGTAAAAGTTAACTTTGAACCTCAGGAATAAGAACAAACATAACATTTTGTCAAATAAATAACCTTTTTTCCAATTTTGTTTCCCTTTGTACCTCTGAGAGCCGGAATCTGGGAATAAATAAATCACATTAGCCTTTTTAAATACGGAACACTTATTAGAGCCTGGCACAGCTGTTTACGTTTGTAATCCTTAAAAGGTTTACCCTCATGAACGAGGCCTTTGTTTAAATATCGGGCCGCTGAGACAAACTGCACAAATTCAGATGTGTTCTTTGAAAGCTTGATCATTCAAAGTATCCTGAATCTAAAAACACAATATTTTGGTGATATTTTTTGCAATCATTAATATCACCAGATGTTATTAACTCATAGTAGTGACCGTCTGTTGGGTTCATTTGAATTGAATCAGCTCGACTAGTAAAACCCTCCTTTTTTTTTCTCTCTCTCTCTCTCTCGTCTATGTTTGTCCTCTGAGGGTTGTCACAGTGACGAGGAAATGTATTAAGTGGGGACAGCTGCTGGTGACCGGGAGTGCCGAGTCCCTTGAGCTGAGTACATCCACCACTGGTCATGTAACCACCTGTTTGCAAGACGGCTACTCATGTTGCTTTACATCAGCTGCCGGTGAAAGATAAGGATTTTGATTTCTGCTCAAGGACCAGGACTTAATATCTAATGCACCCAACAAGACCCTGGCAAGGTTTCATGTATTTATATTTCAAAATGTCTCTTCTGCGAGCTGACATCTCACAAGTCGCCCCTGTGTGTGATGGGTAACACCCAACCAGAGCTCCTCTGGGACAGCCTGTAATAATGTCCATTAATCTAAAGCTAACCAGTCGGTGACGTTAACCAGAACAAGAGGCAGATTTGTTGGGAAACGCAAAGAAAACACTGTCAAATGTCTAAATGCTTTGTTTATTTTAAATCTAGGTACATTGTTTTTCCTTTTGTATGTTCAGCGTCGGGTTGTTTGACAAGGCTGCACGGCCTATCTGCGTGTTGCTTGCCAGATCTTTGCATGAATTAGCCTGTGTGAACACAGTGGGGATTGCAGGGTGCAGGCACGAAGCATCCCAGAGGAAAATCTCAATATTTGCGCACGTGTAAAGTTCAATTCCGTGCTGTATAATTTCCAGTTTGTGAGCAATTTCTTTTCCGAGCAAGTGCTCCTGGCTGCTGACAGCACAGGCCGGGGGAGTAATTGGGAGGGAGACGATTCAGCCCGCAGCGACAGCTCACTCCGACACTCTGAACAGAGTGTGTGCGTGTGTGTGTGCGTGTGTGTGCGCGTGACAAATTGTAAGCAAATAATTGCACTTTTTGATGTAAAGAAGGAGGACAACTCATTTTAAAGTCAAAGCAGTTGTAAATGCCAATTTGTTTAAAACATTAATTCACTGTACTACTGACTAAATTTGAATATATTAATAGATCTATTCAGCGATTCTAACACTATTTCAGCTCCAAGTTCAAACCAGAAAGAACATTACTTAGATTTACAATGGGACTTTGCTATTTGGGTCTAGCAGCACAACAACATTTAATCTCAGTGCCACCCAAGATATTTTTAACCCTTGCAGCGGTGTAAATACGTCCTATAACACAGAATAGGAGACAGTCCCAGCCTGCGGCATCAGCTGAAGCTTATCAAGCCAATATATGCAAATAACTACTGTGGAGAGTACGTTACGTTATTAATGACACTTCCTCTTTTTATATGTTACTGGCCTCCATGTGAGTTCCTACTTTTTACAATCCAAACAGCAAACGCCTACACAAGATTTAAGTAGCTTTTGTCGGTTTAATAACTTATAACTTACATAAAATTACATTTTGTAAAACTCCAGGACACTACAAAATCATATGGCTTTCAGAGGAAGTTGTAATCACATTTTTCAAATAAAGAGTACAAGCAGCAGCTTTAACAAGAAAAAAAAAAAATACACATTGGTGAAAATATTATCACAACCTTTACTAAATTAAACACATTTACACTGCAAACAACCTAGACCAGCCTTGTCTACTGTTTTTCCACCATCAATCGACACTTAGTCGTGTGTTTTATACATCGCTATGTTCTGGGTTTTAGATTTTGAAAAAGTCTGAATAGTTTTTGGTCTTCCTCGTGGCTAGGTGGTAAAGTCATGGCTTTTCCCACAGAGACACGTACATGTCACACTTCCTTTTGGGTGATTGTTTTTTTTTTGGGGGGGGGGGAGGGTTAGTGATTGAAGCTCCAAGTGAGCAAAGCTGGTTTATCAGCAGCAGAAAGGTTAGAGTACAGAACTGAAATAAAGCAGCTGAGGCACAACATTTTTTTTTTATATGAAAAACTTATATTTGGCTAGTTTTATAAGGCATCTAACTCTAGTGTTGTCAGAGTTGTTATAATCTTGTACTTGTCATGCTTGGCCCCTGTGCATAAAGCTCAGACAGCAGTTGACGAAATTAAGCGCGAGAAGGCTCGTAGAGCAGCTAGGCCACTGTGTTGTTGTTGTTATTATTATTATTATTATTATTATTATTATTATTATTATTGAAAGCATCTTCCTAAGGAAGAGAGAGAGGAATATGACATTTGATGGTAGGAACTCTGAGAACGAACCCATGGTGAAGATTTATTTCTTAGCTGTAACAACTGAGTGTGTAGGGCGCTGTGCTCTTTCCTCAGTCTGCAAACCTATGACACTCCTTACGATGTATAAAATCCAGCTGAAGGAGGCAGGGAGGTGCCAGCTGCTGGAATCAAAAAGGAGTCTCTGTGACTTCCTGGAATCAAAGAGGAGGCTCTGGCTCGAGCTATGATCATGTTTTGGTCCATCTGTGGAAGCCCAGATATGAGTGGTTATTTTTGATGACATGAGGAGATGCTGTAGAGATATTGTGGTGTAAAACTGTGTTAGCAGACTCACCTTTGACATATCTTTAATCAAGGCTAATTCGGTGGGTTGGTACACGCAACTTCGTAACTTACCATTGTAAACCCCGTATGGAGAGACGGGCTCTACGGGCACTGGAAAACACAACACGGACATGAATTTAAAAGAAAAAATAAGGTCATTGTTTAGTCCATTATTGGATTTTTTTTGTTGTTGTTGTTGTTTTAGATCAGACTTGGCAGAAATTTTTACATCATAGCAGCTTTATACACTTTTTTTTTTTTTTTTTTTAAACATCATACAACAATAACATACTTTAAATGCCATTAAAAAAGATACTCGGACAAGAGTCCCTAACAATAACTTTTGAAATTAACTTAAATTGACCAGTCGAATCAATATTTTCTGAGATAAACAATCAAGCTGGATATTTAAAAAAACTTTAAAAGCACACTGTTGTACCTATTACCTACTTTAAATATGTCGCCTATTGTTCAGTTTGTACTGACAATGCAAGTCTTCCAAGAAACTGCTGTTTGCAAGAAATACGCTATATTATTTAAAGACTTTGTACTGTAATGTGGTGATTGTATCATAATATCAGCCAATGACAAGCTTCACTATGTAGATCGGATTTCTTTCCTAATAAGGGCGCATTATTGGTGAACATTAAACATATTTAGGGATTATGAGCAGTGAAGATGCTTATAATAAACATTTTGGCCTGGCAAATTGTTCATGTCATACAAGATATTTCAACATCTTTTCTTACAAGATCAAGATCACATATAGAGATTGACAAATTTTGGCCTGGCAAATTGTTCATGTCATATAAGATATTTCAACATTTTTTCTTACAAGATCAAGATCACACAGAGATTGACAAATGCCAAATAGCTATTTCATGTTGTTTTGTCAACAACCAAAATTATTAATCTGCCAATTAATTCACAACCTTTTTGTTTTGTACAAAAGGCACATGAAGGTGTTCTGCAGGATGTATTGATGATTATTGATTATTTTTTTATTTTTTTTATTCATACCCATCTGCGTAACCGTAACTAAGATGAGCATAATAACTCCTGTTATTGTCAGATTAGGCAGCCATGTGTTATGATTGACCTGTTAGAGGCTCATCCATAGAGAAGGCACTATTCTCCATGTACACGTTCTGGTGGGTTGTCTCTGGCTCCTTAAGGATGGTGTCATAAACCAGGCTCATGGCAGGATAGATATGGTCTCCTTCATGGGACTGCTCCTGTTCTGGGTCCTCCTGCGTCAGTGAGCAGATTTCTGGAATTGTGTAGAGGAAGAGGAACACCCAGGCATTTGACACCACTGCTACAGCCAGAGTAGGATCATCCCAGCTGGGATTCCCGTACATTCGGTTTCCGTGGATGTACATGGCAATCCAAGCCACCCAGATGGCCAGGGTGAAGAGCCCCGTGACCAGGATGAAGGCTCCATCTCGGCGCCACTGCTTGCGCTTGTGTGTTAGTGAGGGAACCGCCATCAGCACCACAGCCAGCAGCAGAGCCATTACATAGATGAGGGCCATCACAAAGTCCTGGTTGGCGATGCTGCAGGACAGATCAGGGACAGTGACACCTCTGGGTGGGCTTCTGACCACGGTGATGATCAGCCATTCAGTGTTGATGATCACCTCGACAAGCCAGAGACCCAAGGCTCCCAGGCACAACATCCAGCTCCTGGGCCCCCGGCCTCTCCGCTGAAGCAGGGCAAGCCACAGCCCGTGCATCGCCAGGCAGGCTAGACAGCCTGAGAACAGCACTCCAAACAGGAACCGCCGTGCGGCACAGCTGGTTGTGTACCGGCCCACAATAAAGGCAAAAGTAAGTCCGAAGAGGCCCAGTGTGAACACTAAAATGCTGGCCTGCAGGGCCACCATACCTTTTCTTTTCTTGTCTGTCACGAACGGTAAGCTGGCCATAAGAATGATGAACAGGACAAAGGAAGTCACCACACCAGCAGCAGCAATGGCTTCCACCACAACGCCCCACACTGTGGTCAGGTCACACAGATTGTAATATACGGAGCTGATGCTGGAGCCACATCCCTTTGGAGCACTTGTGGGGCCCATTGCTTCACTGCAGCTTTTGGTCGAAATGCTGCAACAGAAATAGTGTGATCACTTTAAACATATTGTTTCATAAGGAAATAGATATCATTTGTGTAAATTCTTACTGTATAGTAATAATTGCTGTGCGTTGAAATAAATTCATTTGACTCTGAAGAATCGAGGACTTGCACCTTGTCTCCCCCTGCCTTTAATTCTAAAACGGAGTCGTTCTACAATGACTTTTAGTCTCAGCTCAGTCTCGTCTCCCAAGAACATTTAATTAGCAGAAGCGCCATCCCACCCAGCAACCGCCATCAGATAAACGAGTGCCGGTCAGTCAGTGATTTAATAGGACTAATTGTTGTTGAAAACGCATTTTCCCGCAAATTCTCTGGTAATTTTTTTTTTTTTTAAGTTTTAATTGAAGTGTTTGTTTATAGGATGCTTGCTAAAAGTATAAATCATTTAATCCCCCTATCTGCCACTGAGCCAAACAGGAAGCTTTTCTTAGTTCATGAAAAGTTGACGTTTTGAATGTCGTTTTACAAAAGCTATAAAAAAAAAAATGACACGTTAAAAATAATATCATGACGATAAGGTTGACTATGTGTAATCATTATGGTGCAAATCAAGCCGCGGTGATGTCTTACCAGGACTCACAGTGGACAGCTCTGCCTGCCTGTCCAACAGGTGACTCGGGTGCTTTCCCTCCGGTGAGGATAACCGACCCTGGAAAACAAACTTGCCTCGCCTAAAGTATTTCTTCGTCTTTGTCGAGTATAAACAGACTTCAGGTGTATTTTGCGTCCTATTCATCCGCGTTCGAGTTTCCACTTGCTTGGATCCACTGGTTATTCCGGGTGGGCTCATGAACAGTCCGCCATCCGCTTCTCCTCTCTCTGTTATTCAAACGTGATATTCGATATTTAGTTCCATCACCAGTTGTTCCAGTTATTGTTATTCGGTAAACGTAACTTTCTCCAAAGACTCGGATCAAATCATTGTGCTCGTTTAGCCAACCTCTGTGCTGTCTGCAGCTTTGCATATTCTGCGAGATTATAGCGTCCGGCCTACTTATTTGTTCCAGGCAGCTTACATCCAAACAAAGGGACCCACTCACACCTCTCAAATGGAACCATTAAACTTGTACAGCTACAGGTTATGCGCCATATGAGCAGTGACCTGTCTGACGTGCAAACACGCTGATGATTATTTACTTGCAGGTTTAGTGACTAGATCTGTTTTAATTTGTCTTTAAAGGAGTTTTATACAATAATCAGCTGCTGCACTTTGAGCAGCAGATTTTTTTTTTTATTTTATTTATTTTTTTTGGAGCTGGCCTACTTTGTCTCACATACAGTTTAAGTTCAGTTTAAATCAAATTCACCTTCAATACACATTGAGCACACTGCTAAGAATAAAATAAATAGCCTACTTTATACAAACATAATCAGGCATCTGAAAAATCTCAACTGCTAGCTCTAATTTCTCTCAAAGATGCTCTGCACAGCAGTCATCATCTAAGGGGAGACTGTATCCAGTGAGCAGAGCCACCTAGTGGAAAATATTGTTATAGAGGTTGACTCCTGCAGTGTTTTTCAGTTCAACAGGGTGAAATGAGATTACACAACAAGATAGATCTTGTTATTGATCTGTTTTAGGCCATGCCACTTAGCAACCACGTGATAAATAAGAACATGAACAGAAACCATTGATTTTAAGCTGTTCTTTTGGAAAAGTTGTGCTCTCCTCAATGAGTGTTTACCCATCTGAAAATTGCGGAAATATCAAATAAATATTGAAGTAACACCACCCATCGATACCTATTTTATTAGGCCTAAAGGTCACATGTTGATATTTTACATAATAGTTTGTGTTTTGCACTATTAAACGGTTGTAGATGTGGCAAATTATGATACACAGTTTGCTTTATATCAAAGGGAAAGTGGGCTCCAAAGGGAAACCGAGGTGTTTTTGACGTATTAATGGATATCTTTATCTTCATTTTACACAACTCTCTTTTACTCATTTAGTCGTTTTAACAGGAAGAAGCTTTTCCACAAAACAGTAAGCCACCCACTACAGTTACTTAATGGATTTTACTTTGGTGCATCACTGAAATGCAGAGATAAATTTGTCTCTGTAATTGAGATGCTCAGAAATAATTCAGTTTGAGACAAAGCAGATTATAGCTTTTCTGCATGTTTCATGATGATTTATACCATCTCTGTTTTTTTCTGTATTTAACAGGGGCATGTCATGTTTTGGAAACCTGGTTAACTGGTGCATTGCCTCCGGGTTCAGCAGTAAGGTCATCCAGGACACCTGGCTGAAGCAAGCGCTGGCATTCAGCCTGTACTTAACGTTTTGTTTATACTGCGTGATGGAGCCCCCCGTGGTGCATCGATCCCTCAATGGATCTCGTCCCGAGGGGTGCTCTTACAAACCCAGCAGCTTGTCAATCCATCTCTTTGCTTTGTGGTCCCGTTGGATTCTTAATAGGAAGCTGAATGAAAGGAGAAAGCAATGTGACCTAAATGAAGGACATGTCCTTTTCAGATACACACGTAAAGAGGGCTTTGGGTTTACTCTGTTGAAGCTATGACAGTTGTTTGAATGGTGTTGGCATACAGCGATTCATTGAACTAATAAACCAATATAAACGTGAAAATATAGAAAATGCAGTGCTATAAAACCCGGTAGACCATTAGTTGATACAAGCCTCATTGTTTGCATCCATATAAACTCATTCATGTTATTTATGTGCATCTGTATTCTCTGTCTGAAACTAAAACAGGTAGAAGATGTTGCCAGTAGGATCCTGTGCCTTGTTGTCTAGTCCGGTTTGTTGCAGCAGGCTTCATTAGGGCACCTCAGCAGCTCCCCTTTGAGAATGTGTCAGGTTATTCATAGCAGTTGCTCAGGTTGGGTTCTTGCAGGTCATCTCTTCTCCTGCATTTTTACTGTAGCCTGGCAGCCCTCAGGGCTTTACCACAACCCAATTCCCCCTGAAATGATGTCTCTCCTTGTCTTCCTCAAAGTAGGTAGATTGGGATCTATTTTAAACACATTTATCACATTGCTGCACATCAGTATACATATTGTAAGTGGACTAATGGCCCAGTCACGTGCATTGATTTATTTTCTTTTTTTAAAATGTCAGATCCATACCGAGTTGATCTTTTCAAGAAGATTTTAACAGGGATCTCAGCATCGACTGACCCATCTCTGCTGACAGATCAATGCTAGCTGAGTGGTAAATAAAGGGGAACTTCAATGGTACTACAGTATATGCATCTCTTTGAGCTCTTAGGCCATGACCAGAGGCATTATGTACTGTTGTCAGGGCTGCTGCAGTATTTTCAGTAAAAATACTTTTATTGTACCCCATTTACAGTATGATATTCGAGGGTGTGTGATTCTGTCATGTCGCGTGACTGTAGAGCTCACTTTAAGTCATTATAGCGTTTTATATTGATTATTATAGCTCGGAGGTTTGTATGTTCCCTGCAAGCGGCAGACCATTAACTCCATATCCAGCTGGCATTTGTATCACACAACATTCATTAAGCCTTCAGCACTCTGTCAAGTTTGTGATGAAAAGGGTGCACTGAATAATAGTCTTACATGTACTTAATGGCGCAATAATACATCTTTAAAAAAGTATTTCACATGGATATTAAATACATTTATTTCTTTTAACACCAGTAAACTCTACGAGACTCCATAAAGTCCTTATTGGCACTTGAGTGTGATAGACAAATCTTGCCTCAAATTGATTAGCTGACTCAGCACCAATGAAATTATGCCCACATTAGTGAGATCCACATGCCATCAGTGAAATAATTGCACTTAGTTGAAAAACTGTCCTGTAAATGGATTATGAAATTTGATTAACTGCAGTCAGTCACACATATTACAACCTCAATTACTTTTAGCAGATAGTCTCAATGGCAACCTGCGGTAATTAATTGACTAATTATATGGCACTGATTGTACTTAATAGGTATCTTAAATGAAATTTTCAGCCCAGAGATCTGCTGCATTTTGAGTGCCATTAAAACATGAAACTGTGTTGTTATTGATTCTTAATAGTGCCTAACTCCCACTGACTTTTAAACTAAAAAAAACATTAAACTGAGTTCTGTCTGGCCCGGTGCCACTGATCAATGCCATGAAACATCCAAAAGGGAGAAATTTAAAATCAAAGCTGTCGCTATAGCAACGCCCCTGCCAGATTCCACCAATCAATGGAGTCCGTGGGGTTGCGAGATGCGCCAGGGAAAGGCCAGCGTCCTACATAAAGAGTCCAGGACAAGGAGCCGGGCAGCACACGGGACAAGACACCTTTCTGAACGCATACGACAGAGCCAGCGCCGCAAGAAGAAAGGTCAGGAGAAGAGTGGCACAGAGAAAAGGAAGAGAGTGGGAAAGGACAAAGAAAGAGAAAGCAGGGAATAACTGAGAAGATATGGTTCGCTCATGTGAACAAGAGATTCCTGCCTGGGTCTATGTGGGCATCCTGCTCCTCTTTATCCACTTCCACTCTGTCACAGTTAGCGGAGGTAAGTAACAAATGCTATCAGTAGTTAAAATTTTTGCTACTTCTTCTCACTTTTACTTTTTTTTTTTTATATCCTACATTTTAAGGGAGGCTCTATTGTTCTATTTCAGTCCAGCTTCCCCCATACCGCCAGTGGGTTGTAGGGCACAGAATGATTGTGTGGCTCGTGCCCAGCCTCAGGGCAAGGGATGGGTATTTATCTGTTCCACTCATCCTGTCCTCATCTGTTTCTCTGCTGGGTGCAGAGAAAGACGGGCAAGTCCATTTGCCGCCTGGCTTTGTGCCAGCCCAGTAATACAATACAAGTGCTGAGGGGAAGCTTTACTCCTTAAAAGAAGATCTGACTTTGACTGATTTTGACCAAAGCTAATGAAAGCCACTTTACGCCGCTGTTGAATTAGTTTTTTGTGAGCGCAGACTCATCTAATCCTAGATATTTTCGGACATGTATAAAATGTTTTATTTAATGTTTTCAGCTCTTCTCGGCTTGAGTGGAAGAGGCACTGAAACATTCTTTATTCACGAGTTATTTTGTAGACTTTGAATTGAATCTGTCAGAATATATTTTTTTCTCTCTCTTACAGAATCGGACATATTATGTAACAGATATGCCGTTTCCCTCTGTTACAATGAGTTTGATGATTTTTCAATTGGGATCACTGTGCCAGAATTATTTGTCAATACACACACTCATACACTCCACTATGCTCAGCTGGCTCAGGGTACTGGCTGGCTAATTGGAAAAAGGTTACTTTGAAGTGGGGGCACATGATTGTGGTGGAGAAACGAAGACTGAGGCATCCTAGGGAACCAAGTGTGCTCCCCCTGTGTCTCATTAAACCCCAAATAACAGGCCAAAAAAGCTGCCTATGGCTGTGGCAGAGCAGAATGGAAACAGCGACTTGTCGTGCTGAGTCTTTCATGTGTGATTTCTCCAGTATGTGCCACTTGTACTTATGCTCAAACGGGCCCCAAGAAGCTGCCATCTGCAATGGTTCTGCAAACTCAAGGTTTCTTTTCTGTGCACCTGGTATGTCTGAGGTTTTCTGAGTCAGCCACCTGCCTTGTTGCTGTCTTTCTCTATTAATTGAGAGCAGGAAAAGAGAAGGATTCACCAGTCTGCTTTTTCCTGGCGCTTACTGTCAGTTGTGGTTTAGTTGAAGGGTTAGGGTGTGCTCTCCTAGTTCTCTCTGGAATCATTATGAATCCTGCTGTGAAATGTCTGGAAGCAGAGTAGGAAGGATGCAAATGATGACAATGGAAACATGAAATAAAAAAGAATATAAGGTGCTATCCAAATTCATAAATGAAAACAAATGAACATTTTCTGTGCAATCTCCAAGGCAGAATTTCTTCAGCATTTCAATAGTGATGAGAGTGTCTCTGACAAATATATCCACTATCTTGCACAATTTGTTCCCACAGCTGCCCTGAAGCAGGAACCAACTTTGGACAATGGCGCCACTGTGCTGAATCACTCCATGAGTTTGGTGCAACGTATGGAGACCCTGCTGGCCATGGGTAACGGCAGTGATGTCACTCTCCGGGTGCAGACCATCAACACAGACGAGGTGAAGGTGATCCAGGCCCACAGCCTGGTTCTCACAATGCAGAGTGACGTGTTTGAGGAAATGCTGCTCACTCACAACAACAGCGCTTTGGTTTTGAGGGAGATGCCCGACTGTGCAGCTGTCTTTGACAAGTTTGTCAGGTGAGTGGGACTGTAGAATGTAAACATTTATGTATAGTTAATATATCAAAACAGTATTATATAAACTATGGAGCTGGTTGCAGATGTGGTTGTATTTTCCAAAAGTAAAAAGTTGCAGATCTTCTCACCATTTTGCCTCTTTCTGTTTAATATGGATGTGATATGCTCCATCCTCTGAAATTTTCTAAAATTATACTTGCTGTTTGAGGCTCGCAGTCTAAAATCAGAGAGTGTGGGTTTTTTCAGTGACTCAGATGTGAGGACAAAAAAAGACTCAAAGTATAGTACGCCTCACAGAAACATTGTTTCCTTTTAACAATACTTTCAAAAATGTCTTTTGCAGGTATCTGTACTGCGGTGATATCTCAGTGCGGCTAGATCAGGCTATTTCTCTGCATAAGCTGGCCAGCAAGTACCGTGTGTGGGGCCTGCAGCAGGGTCTGACCCAATATATGACTCAACATCTGTCTAGTGATTCCCCCACAGGCCATGTGGTGGGTTGGTACAACTATGCACTACAAATTGGGGACATGACCCTGCGGGACAGCTGTCTGCAGTACCTGTCCTGGAACCTGTCTTCTGTGCTGCAGAGCGGAGAATGGGGCTCCATCAGCGAAGACCTGTTCCTCTCCTTGCTCCAGCGCTCTGACCTCATTCTGCAGAGCGAGCTGGAGCTCTACGAGGCCCTGGAGGGCTGGATTACCCAGAACCAGCCTGTCAGTACAATAGTGGAGACTGCCCTGAAGGCTGTTCGATATGGCATGATCCCCCCTCAGCATCTCTTCCGCCTTCAGAAGCAATCCCCCCTCATGGCAAAGTATTACGAGGCTATCCGTGATCTCCTCTATCTAGCTTTCCAATTTCACTCTGCCTCACCAATCCAACTGGCCAAGTACTTTGATGTCAACTGCAGCATTTTCACTCCCCGCAACTACCTGTCCTCCTCCTGGGGTTCCCCTTGGGTCATCAATAGCCCCACCCGTGATGACCGCAGTTTCAGCTTCCAGACCCAGCTCGGGCCCAGTGGCCATGACTCCAGTAAGAGAGTGACATGGAATGCCCTGTTCTCCCCTCGCTGGCTCCCTCTCAGTGCCAGGTCCACCTACACTGAACTGGGTGCCATGCAGCCCACCCGCACCGATGCAGGTCGACCTCGCATCATTGTAACACCGGCCACTTCCAGCCCAGACTTTGCGGGTGTGAGTTTCCAGAAGACGGTAATTGTAATGGCAAGACAGCAAGGAAAAGTGGTTGTCCGCCATGTCTACAACTTCCACCAAAGTACAGAGGAGGCTGGGGATTTCCTGGTGGATGCTGACCTGCAACGCCGTGTATCAGAGTACCTAATTGACAGCTCCCTCTATCTGCACATTGTTATAAAACCTCTCTACCATACTCTCCTCGTAGCCAGGAAGTAAAAGCAGGAATTTACCGTGACCTCACCATCGGTTATCCACCCACACAATCACATATTCCAAAGTAAACTCATATCACAGCACATGTGTATGTGTCACATCTGTGACATTTCAATGGTTCATTAGTTTGTGCATTTTCTTGTCCTCCAATTATTTAGCAAGGAGGTGTCATTTGACAATTCGATGGCTCAGCAGAGATGATGGTGGGTTTTTCAGTATTTCCTGCATACTAAGAGAAAAAAAACAAAAAACACTTCAATGTACTGTATTTGTTCAGGTATTTTATAGTGTGGCAGTTTTCCCCTCGAATTGATTAAATTAATGAGATGGTCAACGTTGTTTGCATAGGTGCTATAGAAGTTTAGCTTTTGACTTAACTGTTATTGATAGTATTTGATGGTCTTCCTAATTCAGCAGTCAAATATAGACTTTTAGTTCATGGCATTTTTATCCTATGACTTATACTCTCATACTGTACCTGTTTGGATCTTGCGTACCAGAATGAGTAAATGAAAGTGCAATCCCATTATCAGTGTTCCTTTGTGTAATGTAGTTACTTGTAAGACAGTGGAAACTGCAAGCTAAATGCAGACATTTTGCTTTTGGTTATTTAGTGTTACACATGCATTTTATCTAGCGTTTAAAGAAACTACACCAGTATGTGATTTCCCTGAAACAAAACAAAAAAGGTAGGCTATATAGTAAAAAAAAAAAACAGTAAGATTAAAAAAAAAAAAAAAAAAAACGTGTCTGTGGTGGCCACTAAACAATTTGCAAAATAAACTTTGACGAAGCCAATATAAATGTCTCATCGCAGTTTAATATTTTGTCTCGTATTTTGTCCGGGAAATAAAACTCTTTGTTTACAGAGCGCGCATCACAGCGCGAACGACACATCCCGTGATGCTTAGCGGGGGGGGGGGGAAGGCAGGAAATTGCGTCATCACGTCGTCGGACCCTTCAGCTGTCAGACTTTGGCCAGCCGAGTGCAGGTTTTTTTTTTTTTGTTTGTTCGCAAACTTAACGCGAACTGCACGGCTTTAATTTAAAAGTTGCGCATTTCATCTCCTTTCGTCGATCTTCGAGCGCGCGAGCCGCTAATTGAAGCGCCGGGGGTTGCGCGAGGACCCCAAACAGGGTGGTTTTTTTTTTTTTTTTTTTTTTTTAAATCGCTGCTGGATCTTGCAGCACACAAGCCAGCAGATCCTGAGCGGGTGTCAGGGGTAGATGCAGGGAGGGAGGGAAAAAAAAAAAAAAAAAAAAAGGAAAAAGGCAAAAGTCTTTGTGCTTCCCTTCCCCCTCATCAAAGCAAAGGGGAAATGTCTCTGTCCAAAGGAGGTGAGTCTCTTTATTTCACCCCAGTTTGTTGTTGTTGGTATTTTTTTTTTTTTTTTTTTTAATTTTTTCTTTTTTTTCTTTTTTTTTAATTGTTTTAAAACGACAATAGCCCGTGCACGTATTTAAAAAAAAACGCTGCCGTGCAGTTTGCGTGGAAAAATAGTTTAGCTAGCGGTGTTGTGCGTAAACGTAACCTTGCCAGGTGGAGAGCTTTTTGCATGTATGAGAAGAGGGAAGGAAAAAAGAAAAAGAAGCTAGCCAGCATGTCTTTTCCTGCTTTCTCTCAACATGCGAAGTTTCGAGACGTCCTCGCTAGTCGCGGACCTCCCGATAATGTGCTAATTTACCGGGTTTTTTTTTTTTTTAATTTTTTTAATTATTATTGCTAGTGTCTCGGCTAAAAAAAAAAAAAAAAAAAAAAGAAGCGACATCCGCATCGCTCCGTTGAAAGTTCCCGTGTTGTGGTTAGCTAACACCTTTTCTTTTCGCGACAATAAAGGACTTTCGCCAAGTTGTAACCAACTCGGCCTCTCAGCTGGAAGTCGCCGCGCCGATGTGTGTTTATGTCGTTCTTGTAAAGTGAAGCGAAGGTGTTTGTATTTTTTTTTTTTCTCGACTCATTAATGATCGAGTCATCGGTCTTTTTTTTTTTTTTTTTTTTTTTTTTGTGTGTTTGTTTTGTTTTGCTTGGATGAAAACACATTTTTAAGCCCCGCGTCCATGAAAATTGCTTTTTTTTTTATTATTATTATTATTTTTTTTTTTTATATAATAACCCCAGTGGTGGAAATTCCTTTTTATTTTTAAACGAGAAACCAGGGCGCTATCACACACTTCCGCCACTCAGTCTGCGACTCTCTGCTGTGTAATTACCGCACACTATTGACTAAAATCCACTCCTTGGAAAAAAAAAAATAATAAAGCTTCTCCCTCTGCACTCCCCCCCACCCCCTCTTCCCCCACACACACGCACGCACGCACACATGCACGACGACGACGATGATGATGTCAATTTACATTTCAAGTTCACCGCTTGTGCTGTTACACAATCATACTAGCGTTTCCATGGTCGGGAGTACACACGGTTTTGAGAGGGCTGTGTAGATTGGCTGCTCAGGCAATCACAGCCTTTGGCCTACCATGGCATGTTTTGACTTGCAGCACCCAAACACCCGAGTGCAGTCTCTCTTTTGTTGACAGTTCACCGGCTGCAAGCGGGCACTCTCCGGAGCTGCCACACAGGTTCCTGTGCTGTTTGTACTGCGCGCAAAGCGAAGCGAGGCAGGTGCGAGGCGTCTCTTGTGAAAGTGTCTCCTCTTGACAACGAGCCGTACCTCCCCGCGGTCGGTGCAGGACCGGGCCCCGAGTAGTACTCGGGGGGGGGGCAACGTTGGGAGATTGGGTTCTCCCTAACGGCGCTGATAGGGCGGTGCGTGCGAAGATGATCTGTGCGTGAGTCATCACTGTGTGTATGTGGACCCACTCTTAAGGCCAGGAGCTTCCTGATGGTGACTCGCCACACGGCTATTGACACTTTGATCCCGTGCACAATCCAGGAATACTTGTTGACATTACGCATGTACCGCTGCGGTCTGGGTATTTTCCGCTGAACATTTTTGGTTTCCAAAGAATGTATGCATCTTTTATAACACATTTATCAATTTACTGCTTCCTATCTGAAGTGGCCGACCCTATAATAAGATGAAAGATTGCGATCAACTCTTAAAATCAGAAATGCTTTGGGTCAAAAAGCTCCGTCCCACGTGACAATAAAAAGTTCTGCGTTATGAATGTATTTACTTTTCAAACTACATTATGCATTTGGATATAAAAACAAGGTTTCAGCGCTCTTGTTGACGTAATTCTTTAATTTTACAATTTAGCACTGCAAATTGTAAAATTCTCTGTGCCAAGTTGGCAGTGTGGTTTCGAATCTTCGCACCACCTCCCAGAAATACTCTACTTCTTAGACCCTTTCTGAGAAAATGGTTTCACGTGTTTGTTTGTTTTTGTTTTTTTGTTTCCCTTGATGTACTTTTTGACTGCAGCTGTGGCTGATGTCATGACACCATTGTGTCCTGTGATGCTCAGATGGAGGACCGGGCCGGTCTCGCAGCGGCAGCAAGCGGCAGTGGGACTGGCCTCAGTTTGCCCCGACGGGGACGGCAAGCGGGCCGAACGAAGTGACATCATATTTCCCAAAGGGTCCTGACAGTTGTTGTGTTTTGAGCGGATGCGTCCAGTCTGTCTGGCTGTGAATCATTGTCCCCACGCCTCGGCCCTCGGCCACAGGGTCACCGCACACGCCGCGCGCTAAGGTGCCCAAACAAAGACCGCTACCTGAGAAGGGATAGTATTTGAAGGCCCACGAGCAGTTAACTGCCACCTAATTCAAAACTCCACACGGTACTGTAAACTACGCGTACAGCGTGCGATTTTTGGCAGTTTTCCTGCAGCCGCCGAGCATTGTTGAATATCTCTCTTAACAGCTTCAAAACAGCTGTGGTATGTCAGATGTGTCGCCGCATGAGCCCGTCTTTATTTGTCGGGTCATCAGACGACTTTGAGCGCTCATGCTTTATCCCGCGCGGAGGAAATGCTAAATCTATTTTTGACCGAGCATGTGTGAGTAAATCACACTCAATCTGTCCTTACCACATGAGACTGCCGTCGTCAGTCCAGACGCTGCAGTCTTATTTTAGGGTTGCAACACAAAATGGATGTGTCAAGGTTTCGTTGGTAGGCTGCAGGATCTAAATTCATTGTAAAAAGTCGACTTCCCTTCCAGCATGGTCTAGCAAGGAGGGGTTTACCCAATCGCACTTCCTCCACAGTGGAGTGCTGTGAGTCACTCGGCGGCAAATGCAACCTGGCAATAACATAATCATACGTGTTGCTGACGGTTGGTCGTTTTTATAGAGCTTCTGTGAAAGGGAAGGTGACTTCGATGCAACCAGTTTCTCTGAACTGGGGTTGAGTAATTGCAGGTAACAACCAGCCAGGGCTAAACTGTTTCCCATCATATCCGAGCGGGTGAAATTGTGGCCCAGCAGACACGGATAAAGGTCAAGTAAAGTGCTCGGTTTTTCTTCCCGACCTTGCAACAAGAGCAAACACGCTGCACACAAAGTGTCCGCGTCAAGAGAAGCTGAGGTATTTTTCCTGTGTTGTTGCTCGTAGGCTCGGTAGCTGTGTGTCACTCTGGCAGAGACTCGCAACCCGTTGTGGGAAGTCCCAGAGGCTGCTGGTAAACGGTGTTTATGAATGGACTGCTGTCACT
The DNA here is from genome assembly GCF_029030835.1 of Brachyistius frenatus. Taxonomy (NCBI): domain Eukaryota; kingdom Metazoa; phylum Chordata; class Actinopteri; family Embiotocidae; genus Brachyistius; species Brachyistius frenatus. Next base: position 2,174,308 of record NW_027210642.1, on the reverse strand, counting down.
GATTTAACTCGGAAAGGTCCCGGAGCTGCACTGTTCGGCAGCACTGTACTCCAGATATGTCGAAGAAGTGACACACATTGTATGGAAAAGGAGGTTTATAAAACGGAATAACGCAGTAAAAGACCATTTATTAGACGTGGTTATTACAGTAAAAGAATGACAGGAAGGAAGGCTCGATTCCCTTGCATTCCCCCACCTCCTACACACACACACACACACGCGCGCACGCACACACACCCCTGCTCCATTTGAGTCATCATACCAATGTTGATTAGTCATTTAGTCCACTTTCTCTCTGCGGTAGGGGCCTCAGCGTTCGGGACACCTAATCTCCAGTTAGATAACGGATCATTTGCTACAGTTTGTGTCAGTGGCAACTGACAGTTAATAGTGACTTTTTAAAACAACGCTCGCTACGAGAATAGAACAAAATGCCAAACCGATAAGCCAGTTACGTTTAATAATAACAAGCAAAGTCCATTCATCTGACTCTTAAGTGGTCTAAATATGAACGCTGTATCTCTGTTGTGGCTAAAAATCTGCTTCAAACTGAGTAATGAGGTAAATGGACTCGTAAGAGTCTGTAGACGGGGAGTCCATTTGCCCTCTTCAAAAGACTGCTAATTATACTCACTTGTGGTTGCCGTTACATCCAGCTTTATTGATCAATTGTGTATCCGTCACGGAGCTCGGATAGTAATGCTTTTTTTTTTTTTCTTGTTTTGTTTTTCTCGTCTCTTAGGGAAGAAGAAGAACCCCGGGCTGAAGCTGGCCAAAGAAGTGTTTACGCCACCCCAACCAGCAGCAACAGCGTAAGATTCCTTTATTTTATTTTTTTGAAAGTGACAACACGCATACCATCCAAAGAGGGTCTCCAAAGTGGTGAAGTATTAGCTTATTGTGGATATATCTGTATTTACAGTTCACAGTATGCCTCCCATTCAGGAACAACAAGCTCTAAAATGTCTTGCTCAGTACTCCCAACACTCAATATCTCCTGATATATTGCTAATGGATGTTTTTATAACCTCAGATATCTGTATCTCCCTCAAACTTCAAATTAGAGTTGTATTATGTTCTCAAGTAATGAAATTAAAGGAACAGTTCAACATTTTGAGGACTACAGTTATTCGCTTTTTGTCTCAGAGTTCCGTGACATGTATCCTTTAAAAAAAAACTACAGCCAAGAGATTTGCTAGTTTAGCACAGCATGCTTGTAGGACATCTAAAGCTCAATAATTAACACGTCACATCTGTTTAATTCAAAGACTAAAGTGTAAAAAACAATCTTAGTGCTCAGTGGTAAAAAAAAAAAAAAAAAAAAAAAATGCAATTACCAAGGAACCAGGGAAGATTCCAGGAAGTAAAACCACAATGTGCTTGCTTATGCAGTTGTTTGGGGCAGAGTTAAATGGGTTTAATTTAACTGAGAATTGTGTCAATGTAACTGACCGCCCATTTGTTTTTGCTCATTTTCAAATGTTGCTTTCTCCCTGCAGGCCCCCTCGAGATCTTGACTCTAAAGCTTGTGTCACAATCGGAGATCAGGTAAAGTTGGCTCTGTATTTCCTTGAAACATGCTGTTCAATGTTCTTTTTCTTTCTATAATAATAATGTATGAACTGAATACATACATTATTGCAACTTCTGCCTCCTCTGTCCAGAACTTTGTGGTGAAGGCTGATGACTTGGAGCTGATTGCAGAGCTGGGGAGGGGAGCGTATGGGGTGGTGGACAAGATGAAACATGTGCCTAGCGGCGTTATCATGGCTGTGAAGGTAGGCTGGGAAGCTGCTACTCCGGTTCCCTGATTTGTCATCTCTGTAAATGCACCATGCTTTTAAAATAGCAACATAAGTCATGGACATATTCGATGTATGATTTCAGCAAACGCAAACATTTGGCTCTTCCGGATCAATTACAGGGGCGGGCGGGTGTTTTAGGACACTGGACACCATTTGATTAAAGCTATACTGTAGCTGCCCTGTGATGAAACCGACAAGCCAGTCTGTGATGTATGTGTGTGTGTGTGTGTGTGTGTGTGTGTGTGTCCGTGTCCGTCCGCAGAGAATTCGTGCCACAGTCAACACTCTGGAGCAGAAGAGGCTTCTGATGGACCTGGACATTTCCATGAGGACAGTGGACTGCTTCTACACCGTGACCTTCTACGGCGCCCTCTTCAGAGAGGTGAAGCCCGCGTTCACATCGCACCCATCCATGACCGCTGCGACCTCCCGCCGTGCGTTCCTCATCACGCCTTTCCTTATCGTTCGCAGGGCGATGTTTGGATCTGTATGGAACTGATGGACACGTCTTTGGACAAGTTCTACAAGAAGGTTATTGAGAAAGGCAAAACCATTCCCGAGGACATCTTGGGCAAGATCACAGTAGCAGTAAGCCCGGTCGCCCACATTTTACGGTCTAAAAGCAGTGTCATTAAGAGATTAAGTGCATTTGCATGCACGTTAAAGGTGGAGTTCCACATTTGGGGAAGTTGTGCTCCGAGAGCAGAATGACGACGACAGTTTGTGGTTTTGCGGGAAGTTAATATGCTGTACTTATGTACCGATGAACAGCAGCCGGGTGCCGTGACTTTTTCTCGAGTCCTGTCGTCACGGTGAGGTTGCCAGGCAACCAGCGCTGTGGCCGGAGATGCTCTGGATGGAAGTGCTTGGGAGACGGAGAAGAAATAGTCGCATCACATTATTCCCCCCTAAAACCACAAACTGTCCTTTTTACATTTCTGCTTGTGTGTGGATTGAACAGAGGAGAACCGGCTCGTGAATTGTTACGCGTCAAAAGCGTCGCATTGAAAAATCAGCCATGGTTTTTTTTTCTCTCATCTTACACCTTGCATAAATTATCTGTAGGCTGAGGCTTTGCTCACTATTTGCACGCTTTCGTGTAAGAAAGTGTGACTGGATTATGGAGGGGAATCAAAGAAGTGATCATTTTTGTATTTTATGAACGTGCATGTACAACTCTCACTGTTATCACTGAGACGCAAGCGAGATCCCACGCCAAGCTTCTTGGACGAATTCAACATTTGACTTTTGTTTTATGTTTTTTTTTTCCCCCCACAGATTGTGAAGGCATTAGAGCATCTGCACAGCAACCTGTCAGTTATACACAGAGGTAATCGGAGGATCAAATCATCACCATGTACAATTTTTAGTTTCCCATTTATTGTTCTCATTATCGGCGTGATCTCTTCTCTCTTGCCCCCCCACCACCCACACCCCCCGGACGACGTCCACGTCCAGATGTAAAGCCCTCCAATGTTCTGATCAACACTCAGGGCCAAGTGAAAATGTGCGACTTTGGCATCAGTGGCCACCTGGTGGACTCTGTGGCCAAAACAATGGATGCAGGCTGCAAGCCCTACATGGCGGTGAGTGGGGACCCGGAGAATAATATCCTGGAACCGACAGGCGGCGGCTTTGGAAAAGAATCTCGGCGAGACCTGGTCTGCGTCAGCGTCCGAGTCCGATGAGCTGCTCATCAGTTGGAGTGAAGCCAGCAGCTCCATAACCATTTGGATATCTTGACCTATCTCGAGAGTGACAGAAATCAGGCCTCACTGTCCTAAACCCGGAGCTTTCAAACAGCTCGCCTGGAATGTCGCTGCACAAAAAGAGCCCATGACTGTAAATCCTCTCCAAAAAAAAAAAAAAAAGTTACTTCCATTTTCTATGCCTTCTTAAACGCGGAGGGATTTTGATTCATTCGGTCTGATATTTAAATCGCTTTTAACTGTTTTATATAGAAAACAGGGAAGTGAAGAACAATGATTGTATATTTTTGTTCCCGTTCATTTCGGAAAGTGGTGTTTCTTATCCGCTAATGCTTTCTGTTCCAGCCCGAGCGGATCAACCCTGACCTCAACCAGAAAGGCTACAGTGTCAAATCAGACATATGGAGTCTTGGCATTACAATGGTGAGTAGAACTGAACTTTGTAGAACTTTGGTTCTTTGTTGTTGTTGTTGTTGTTGTTGTTGTTTTTTTTACTCACAAAACATTCCTACTGAATGCAGTCAAAGCTGTTTTTGGCGCTGTAAGTTTTCACAGCATTAATAAATCACTACAGAAGTCTTTTATTCATTTTAAAAGTGAATAAAAACATGTCTGAAGGTCACAACCATGTTTTTCCTGCTAGATGATAAATACTTTTATACGTCTTCTATGTTTTGAGTTTATTTAGATCTTGCCGACACCAATGACAATCACCAAAATGCGAATGTTCGCTTAGTTGTGTACCTTGACTGCATAATATAGTAGTCAGCAGTTATTTTATGACGGTGATGATAAACCTTTGTTTTGACAGTAGTTTTCTTGACTAGGTTACCAAATGCATTACAGAGAATAGAGCGAGGTATATTTTGTCACGTCGTTAATTTTCATATTTAACAAACTTGAAGAGATCCTGGACTACCGACCCGTCTCTTACGCTGAGTCATGCTGACCCTTGACAGGTTTGATAACTGCGTCACGTTGATGGCAGATTTTTTTTTTTTACGGTTTGTGCTGTGCTCAATTAACATATAACACGGCCTACCGATTGACCGAATTTCTATTCATTTGTTTTGCTTTTGACTTAAGCTCTTGTTGTCACGCGAGGGGTGAATTCGACACGTTTCCGTGAAACTGGTCCAGTGACCCAGTGTTTTTGTCCGAATCACACGATTACATATAGCTTATAAGAAATATAAAAGGTCCTGACCACAATCCTAACATGCACGCAGTCACAAAGGTCAGCTGTAACATGCACAATCCTCGTTAAATCAGCCTCTCTCTGCTTCATAGATCGAGCTGGCCATTTTGAAATTCCCCTACGACTCATGGGGCACCCCGTTCCAGCAGCTCAAGCAGGTGGTGGACGAACCGTCTCCACAGCTGCCCGCCGACCGTTTCTCCCCAGAGTTTGTAGACTTCATCTCCCAGTGGTGAGCCTCTCACGTTTAAAAAGAATGAAGTTACGCCGAGGCCCAGCAGGGGTCAGTGTTTGCTGTGTGTTCACTGAAAGGTGCCTGCATAAGTGCTGTATCTGAAGCTTCAGTTTTACACCGTAGGATGTTGATATATTTCAACAAATTTAGAAATGTTTTGATAAAAAAGTTATACATTTTAGCACTTCCTGTTTTTCCTCGCTTTCATGATTCTATTTTTTTTTACAGCTTAAGAAAGAAGCCAAATGAAAGACCAGCTTACACAGAATTAATGGTGAGATTTTGATATTTCCCCAAAACCCCAAACCAAATATTACCTGCCAGGGGCGCTTTGTCTTCTTTGTCAGCACCCCCCCCCCCCCCCCCCCTCCGCTGTGATGGTTCACTTTGTCTCTGCTTCCTGTTTTTGTCCACAAGAGGCCAGGCTTACCCCACCAACCCTACGATTAGTGTATTTCACAAGTAAATAACAACACGGGCTTGATTTAGATAAATTCTTGAGCACGCTTCTAACTCTGCCCTTTTCCCTCTTTTAATGCAGCAACATCAGTTTTTCACTCTGCACGACTCCAAAGAGACGGACGTGGCCAGTTTTGTCAAGGTCGTCCTGGATGACTGACGGGGGCTCCCTCCAGGCTCCACCTCGTCGGGGTAGGCGAGATCTCTCAGCAAACAAACCATTGGCCTACCTTTTTTTTTTTTTTTTTTTTTTTTTTTTTTTTCAAACTCACTGGAATAACAGACTCTCATACACCCACACACAGCAAAAGGGGGTTGGGGGGGATGGGGAGGATGACCCAAAGACTGACAACAGCACTGGAGTGGGAGCGCGGCGGTAATACATGAACTTGTCCGGTCAACTGGAGAGGTTTAATTCACTCCTCCAAAGCTTATTTTTTTTTTTTTTTTTTTTTCCTGTGTGAGCAGTTTTCCAACATGACAAATATGAACTGAAGTGAATTTGTTGTTTCAGTCTTGTTCTTGTTTTGTTGTTTTGTTTTTGCCCCCCCCACACCCCCCGCCCCCCTCCCAACAACCCTCCTCCCTCTTTCTTATCTCTCTCTTCAGAATGAACAGAGCCAGCCATTATTTGTTTGTGACACATATCGTATGCATACTTTTGAATTTCATCTGCAAAAACCAACAGTTTAACGTGTATGTTGTTGTGTATTGAAAGCTATATTTGCATACCTGTTTGTATGTTTTCTCATTATACAGAGTTTTGATACTGTATATATCGTTGACGAGTGTGAATTTTACCGGACCTTATTTGTCAGATGGCATCAGGTTTGACCCGGTCCTGCCCCCGATGCGACGGTGCCGGTGCAGGGGCCTGCGGCTGTCGCAGGCCGGGCTGTGGGAGGCTCCGGGGGCTGCAACGAAACCGGCAAGACGTGTCAAAGGTCACATTCTGGCCCGTAGGAGTTGCAAGTCATTCCTAGATCTCTCGGTGGAATGTAAGGCGTCGCATATCGTCAGCGATACAAGGCGAAGCCCTCCAGGCAGTGGGGAACCCCCCCCCCTTCCCCCCACTCTCTCTCTCTCCCCTCCAACACACTCTCGCCCCCTCCCCGACCCCTCGCCCCACCCCGTATTCTTCTTCTTTATTGGATATTAAAGAGTCAGCTCCAGTGCTGCCATTGTTACTACCTGGAAGTATTCAGGAGTTGCCTAATCAAGCTCACAGCTTTATCTCTTTCTATGTGCCATTTTGAAAATTGTTCTCATGAATTACTGCATTAATTGTGTTGTTTCTCTTTTGGACTTGGTCTGGCCTGCAAATTTTGATTTAATTTCAGCAACATTTAAACCTTTTCTTTTACCCCCTCTGCCTATCTTCTTAAAGTCAGCAGTCTTTTCATAAGGGTCACTTCTGTTTTTGTGTTTGTTTCAGTGACCTTACTATGCCTTACAGAGACAGTATGTTAGGGAAATAATTTATGTGTTGAAGATGTAAATATTATCTTTTTTTTTTTTTTTTTTTTTTAATGTAACAAGGCACTGTCCCAACCTGTGGCAGTGTAGATGAATGGTAGAGTGGTTGGTGTTTAGATAGTTTTAATGCAGTGTGACTCACGCACACAAACACTTAATACTGACCGGGCCAGCTGATTATCGTACACCTATTTTGGACTGATGTGCTGTCAGGCGCCACCGCTCAGGTTTCTGCGCTCTCCTATACAGTATGCAGAGACGGGCCCGTTTTCTTTCTTTTTTTTTGTCTTCTTCTACTTCTACTTCTTCTTCTTCATTCTTGCCCCGGTCGTGCTCTCCTTGATTGCTGGATCAAGATCCTCTTTTCAGTCCATGGCGGGCAGCCATTATCTCCTCTGTCAGACCATGCTATGCAGAGCCCCTTGGACACACAGCAAGAGGCCCTTGTCATGTGGGCAGTTTCTCCACTCCAAGTGTTCCAAGACTGTGATGATGATGATGATGATGATGACGATGACGGTGATGATGATAGTGGTGATGATGATAGCGATGACTGCTGCTGTGCCTCTCTGTTCATGGCTAGCACTCATTGCCTCTGGTTTACACTGTAGTGCTACCTTTATCAAAAGTCAGTGAGTTAGGAGTATTTATGATTGTGAATTATAAGGGAAAGCTAACAACACCACAAAGAAGCTGCTGTTGTTTTTCTTGTTTTTCTTTTTTCTTTTCTTTTTTTTTTTTTTTTTCTTCCAGTCGGACTTCTTTGGATTGCCATTCCCTTGTTGCGTGAAAGTGATTAATTTACGCTGATCACAATGAGAATGGAACACTTGCTCTACCTCTTACTCCTTCACTCTATTTGCCACCTTTTCACTGGGTGGCACTGACAAACTTGAACTATGGAAAGACAAAAAAATAAAGGCTTTATTGTTCGGTACGTCTGCGTATACCTTTCATGTCGTTGAAATGAACAGTGTGAAGTTTCAAGTAGAAAAAATGCTCTCGGGCGCCTCGGACGCGGGATGGGAAAGCCAGCGGTTTGGAGTGATGTTTAACGCGTCGGTGGTTTTCGATTTTTTCATGGAAGTTTTGTTGTCAGAAAAATGCTCATTTATGTCGTCCATGTCTTTTTAAGGCGTCTCTTTGCATCCCGCCGTACGCTGAAGAGTCAACCTGCGCTTCAGGATGCCTCCTTAACCCACTTCATTCGTACTTCCGTGTCACTTCACGGTTCCACTTAAAGCCTCTCGTTCCCGCTACCCCACACGCGCGCTTTGACTCGAGACGTGAAGCTGAATGATCGAGCTGATAAAAAAAAAAAAAATTAAAAAAAAAAGGATGCCAAGTTCCCGAGTTTCCACCCGCAGCGGCCTCCATCACTCAGTCCCAAGTTTTCCATCCACCTGCGGGCGATCAAGTAACGAAGGTACAACGTGACGGAAATGTGATCGAAGCGAGACGTGGAGATGGCACACCCGGGCCCTCGGCACATGCAGACACAGTCGCACTGTTAACGAAAACGTACAAAGCCTTCACCCTCTGCAGTCATGTGACTGAGCTCGCGTAAGCTCGTCACCTCCGGTTCTGTTAAACGCAAGTCGCTGCTTTCCGATCGACAAAGGTTAAAACCTTTCAGTTTCTAGTGCGAGAAAAAAAAAAAAAAAAAAAAGTTGTATTCGCTTTTTACAATTAGTTTGTTTTTATGGTATTCCTGTTGCAGTTTCTATTTGTGTAAACATCCAAGTGGACGCACGCTTCTCGGCGAGTCGCGACTCTTCGGGGTGCGTGATGAGTAGAAAGATGAATCTCGGGTTTGATGGCTCTTTCCGAGCGCTTTTGTGCCGTGAACTGTTAACGGCGCAAGTTAACAAAAGCTCACTTTGAGCAGACCGCTCCGTTCCGAGTGTGCCAGTCAAAGACCGATGTCTTCGCGCCAGGATGGGGAAACTCGATGCCTGCAGACTGCGGTGCTCGGCTCCACTGTTGTGTAGTAGAGGGGAATTCTCAGCCAAACCAAAGACGCTCTTTTTTTTTTTTTTTTTTTTTTTTTTTAAGGAAAGAAGGCCTTTGATGAAGACTTGCATAACGCGGCTCAAAAGATTGTCGTGTGAAGAGGGAAAGAATAGCCAACATCCAGTTGAATTACTGTCCCGGCTCGATTTGAATGTGGACTGTGATGTGGAAGTAAATCGCAATCTTTACACATGGCCGTTTGAGGAACTCGGCGGGGTGGCAGTCAAAGTGGATTGGCACACAATCCTGACTTGTTATGTACATAATTAACGGTATGAATTTGAGGAAACACTTAAAAAGAAGTTGTTTTCTCAAAACTGTTACGTCCTACTCCTCAAACTAGGCCATTTTATGGTAGAAAATAGACTTGCTATACAAATCTTTTTTTTTTTTTTTTTTTTTTTAGGAAAAGTGTTATTTTGTTAATTGATATTATAGATTTCTTCTGTGTGTTTTCAACAATATCGTCCCGGCAAGATTGAATTGGAATACCAACATAACTTTTCCAGAATTAAACGTGTGCTTAAGAATCAGAGAGATTGAACTGTGGCTTGTTAGCACATATTTCTGTCTATCGTAGCAGCTTTCATGATTTAATAACCACCAAGCAGCTCGTCGGGCAGATTCCAATCTCTCTGCCGATATGTTTTTCCTTCTCCGTTTAGCCTTTACTATTTTTTTTTTTCTTTCTTTTTTTTTTTCTTTCCCTTTTGGCAGGTCTCATCCAACAAACGAGCACTAGTAATTAAATTCATGCCTATTTTTTGCCCGGCAGAGTAGAGTTTGGGAACGTGTTCTGTTGCCCCAAGAGTCCCTACAGCTGGACAGAAGAGTACTAGACAAGACATGGTAAGTATGTGCACTCCATTTTGGAATTGTTTCCCTAATCTTCTGCCAGATCTCACGACCTCCTGACCTGCCTACGTATGTCCTAGAGATGGAAATTCAGAGGCAGGTTTTTCCAAACCACCAAACAACTCATTACAGTGCCACACACACACACACACACACACACAATGTTCCATACAATCAACCCACTGACGACTGCGTTGTGCCAATTACAATAAGTATGCATTGTGATTTGAAATGGGTGAAATGACAGAAACTCGGGACATCATCGCTCATGAAGACTCTCTCGATCTCTCTCTCTCTCGCTCTCTGCCTTGCCAAGGAAAATGTGTCCGTCACCGTGCCCTTAGATGGCAGACGCACAAGACGCCGATGATATTGTATAAGTTTCTCTTCTCCAGGCATGACACAGGATGGCCTGCGGTGGAAAGTTAGAGTGGGCTCGTTTTACTGTGGAGGGAAAAAGGAACTTTTATGAAACGAGATCTTCCTTGGCCCCCGGGCTGACACGACACAACCTTATGCAACGCCCGTTACTGTAGATGGGCTCCTATTTCACCTCGAGTCTCGGTCTGAGAGGGCGGGGTGCTGAGTGTTGACACGGCCTCGGCCAGACATGCCAGGTTGACTAGTCTCATTGCGGTCGAAAACGCAGTCGGATCACTACGCATACGCGAACACGTGCATATTGTGTAACCTGCGCGAGAACCACCAAAGATCATTTTATGTCAGCCTTTTTTCACTGCGTGCTGTCTTTTAAGAGGTTTTGTTGTCCTTGAAATGTAGTCAGTCAACCTTTTTTACATCTGCAAATAAAGAAAGAATGAAATGATTCTTGTTGCCAATAGATTAGGACTTTCTCTAACACATGCAAAACTCCCCAAAAATGTATTTCCTCTCGTTGGATTTAAATGATCCATAGATCTTAATGAATTAAGCAGTGTAATACAATTTTTTTTTTTAAATTAATGTAATTATTCTATTTAATTCAATGTGATTATTTAATTTGATTACATTTAATTCAAATTTTTAATTTAATTACATATAATCATTTAATTTAATGACAAAAAAGTCATACTATTGAATGTCGTCCACAATATCTAAAAAAAGGCATACTGTACAAAAAGTACAAAAAAGCCTCTTGGCATCATGACCTCAACTAGCATATTTTGCCATGATGCCAAGAGACTTTTTTTGTACATCTCGATGTAATACACATGTCCAACAAATTTGGTGTGTGTCGGTGAAACTAGGTGCCGGGGCTGCCGTTTAGGGAGCGGTAGCGAGCCGTTTGGCCTCATGTATCGCGTCACCACGCCGGATGCATTTGCCACGTTTCACGTGCCACGGGCACTGCGATCGACGACAACGAATGCTTTTGATAACTTTTAATCCCAAACATGTTAAGAGTGCACTGACTAAATTTCAAGTCGATCCACCAAAATCCCTGGGAGGAGTTTGTTAAAGTACAACGTGTGCGAATCGCCAAAAATGGCAACTAAATTTTAAAACCGGCGGACTCCCTTTTGAGTTGACGTAATGGTGCAATGTAACTTTTTTTGTTCATCTAGGTGTCGTACACATGTCCACCAAATTCCGTGCATGTAGGTAAATGTAGCCGCCGGGTCATGAGTTTAGAAAAATCCCAATGTTTTTCGCCGAGAGAGACGCGCGTACCAACTTTCACGAGTTTTTGAGTATGTTAAAGCCTCCAAAAAGGTGACAACTTTGTCAGGATATGAAAGCGGAAGAAGAAGAATTCCTTGTATAACAACAGGGGTTTTCGCACCATCGGTGCTCGGGCCCTAATAACAATGCTGGCGTGCACGTCTATATTGTAGGATGTAAACTTTCTTCCTTCTGTCAAAGGCCTTGAGGGGAGTTCTGTGCTCTCTGGAGTCGAAGGATTGGGTGACAAAGCGGATACACGTCCATGAATGAATCATATGCAGAAAAGAAAATGTCTCAGGGACTTGTACAGGCTAAGGAAATTACATAATTTCATTCTGGTGAGATCTTTCGGACTAAAAAGAGCCTTGAGAATGTCGACGTCTGTCATTTTTTTAAATTATTTTTTTATTTAGCCCGGTTGGTAATCCACCCTTGGATACAGCTTTTATATGCCATCAGATACAAGGTCACAGTACTGCGTATCAAATATAAGGCCAAAGCTGGATTAAACATTAAATAGAAGCAGCAGAGGGCATCTTGGATCACGAGTGGCAACTGCCCGAGAGATTTCTTAGCCTTGGTATCTTGAGAGGACGATGCGCTTCAAACTGATATCCCCAGACTCTTGACTGCCTTTTGTAAACAGAGTTCAAAGTAGTCTGAAGTCAGTACTATAGAGTTACATTCTCACAATCTAACACAGCAGCATAACTGAAAACCATACTTGTGTGGTTGGTTCTTCTCTCGTGCGGTGAAGGTGATACCTGACCAGATTAGTGATTTGATAGTGGGGCTTGGATTAAAGCGTGTCGTAATTAAACCCTGAAACACTGATGGCAAGCATCCATGACAATAACACCGCCAAAGCAAAGCCTGGGAGGACACTTATCTGGCCCCCGTGCTGTTTTAAATATGCACACTTACTGTGCGCGCGTGTGTGTGTGTGTGTGTGTGTGTGTGTGTGTGTGTGTGTGTGTGGAGGCAGACACCATATTAAAGCAAATATTTGTGATCAGGGCTCCTCATAAAAAAGCAGATGACAGCATATTTATTCAAACAGGCTAACCTGAGTTATGTTCTGTGTGCTCTTTTTTTTTTTTTTTCAGACACAGATGCGACTCTATTGAGCGGGCGGAGTTTCTACACTCATAATTCAGCTCTAATTTTTTTGTGCGAGTTTACGGGTTCAGTAAATCAGGTCTATTGCCAAGATCCGGAGCAGGTGAGTGAGAGGCAGACATTTGGACTGCTTAGCCTTTAACGCCATAACTCCGTTATGTTTAGTCAAGCGATGAAGTGATGATCCCTCACGGGAAACGCAGACTCCTGAGCCACCATATACAGTATGAAACATGAATAGAGACCATAATTATATATCAGTAATAGCAGTGAGATTGCTGCCGTGAAGGGTTGGAACTGCATAGTGAACAAGGTGGGTGTGTGTTGTTTACTGCATGATTCGGAACATTTGGACTATTTTAAAACCCGGCGCAGCCAAAGAAGGTGAAATTTAATATCTTCACATTCGCTGCTGGAGCAGAAGTGCTGTGAGCTGATGTCAACAAGTGGAACAGCTGCAGCAAAACAAGGCAACCCTCCCTTGTCAAGCCAGTCACAATCCAGATCTGGTCAAGTAACTGACGAATATTTATTCAGTCCAAGTCAATTCATTTGTTACTCACACACTGGAATTTCAGCCAGACATAAAGAAGGAGAAAAGGATTTTTTTTTTCTTTTTTCTTTTTGACCTCTCATCTCCCATTTGCCTGATTACGTAAATGTGTTTCCGTGTTTCCATTGATGACCTCCAGCGTTACTGACAAGCGTGTATTGATCTACCGGTTTTGTTGTGGTGAGCAGCCAGGCAAATACACAGAATCTGCTCACACAACTCAAACTACAACTCGAGCTGCTAAAATATTCCCAAACAACATGAATGAATGCACACGAGGTTTTTTTTTGTTTTTGTTTTTTTTAAGCCTGCGTCAAGACTGGGGCCTGCAGCAGTGACGGAAGTATTCAGATCATTAAGTAAAAAAAAAAAAAAAAAAAGTATAACCCGCCGTTACAAGTAAAACAATAAAAACCTCTAATGTAACATCCATCATTTACCTATATTGCTTTATCCTGAACCGAGTCCCTGGGGGTGAGCTGGAGGCTTTGGGTTGATTAACATCAAAAAAGTGTCCGGCAGAGAATTATTCAAATGAGGTAAAAAAAAATAAAAAAAATCAAATGCAAAAAATGTGATGAAAATGATCTGAAGTAGAATTTGTGGATCTCAACGCAGGATGTCAGGATAAAAAAAAAAAAAAAAAAACACTCTTCACCTTCTCTGACAAAACTGAAGTATGGATCATTTCACTGAATAACAATAACTGATGCTTTCCCGTTATTGAATTGTCAAAGCAATATGACAAAAAGACGACTCGTAGGTTGTTGTTCAGGGGGTTATTTGAGTATTGAGTATTTTCCTGAAAAGAATGCAAAGCTGGCAGAAAGTTGTCGACAGCCATTTGAAATGGAGGACTCTGTTGACTGATGCTGCTCCAAATAGCCTATAGCTCTGAACCGTCTGGGGATTTTTTTTTTTTTTTTTTTTTTTGGTACGAGATGCTGCAGTGACGTGACTTTTTTTTCACATGACATGTCACCGTTTGCCTTTTCATTCGGCGCGCGTGATCGTTCACCTCTGATTTAGGTTAACAGCCTCGCAGAAACAAGAATGGCTGTAGCCCCAGATTGTGCCTCTCATGGACATTCGGGTCAGAGAGCTTCCATCCACTGAATGATAAAATAATTTTTTTTTTTTTTTAAAAAACAGCTCCACATTTCACATTTGTTTCCACATCAAAACAAAGATGGCAGTCAGTGGTTGGCTCTTTGACTCAAATGCGTGCTAAACGGCAGCTAGCATGACGCTCTATCATTTTTACAGTCGTCATTACTTATCGTATAACGTGTTACGGGTCTTCTGTAAAATGGAGTACGTGTACGCTGCTAATCCCACAAGCATCTACACGTTATCGTCCCAATCTTGCCGATTTAACCAGCGTTTGTCTCTGCTCCATATGGCTCACATGTACGCACCATTAGAACAGTCATCAACTGAGCTCATGTCAAACTTAATCTTTATATTTCCTCATTGCAACCAGTCTATTTTTCTGCAGTTGGCAAACTTCATGTTAAAATGAAAAGACCTTTTCCCAGGACAGATTACTTTGAGTTTCCAGCCTCTGCCCACCTGTTACTTGTTGACACTGAAGTAAGGTCAGTAATTTAGTGTTTGGAAACATGCCTGTCCCCAGTGAGACGGAGCGCAGAGAGATGCTTCTCATCAAGAGTACGTCGCTGCAAGCCCGTGCCTGTCAATGCAAAACAACCAGGATGAAAAAAATAAGATGCAGACCGATGAATCCCAATCTGATCGTGACGCTCGGGATCAGAATCTGTGCCGCCGAGGATGCTGTATTTTTAATACGGCCACTGTTGCCATACCTTTGCATCAATCCTGCAGCAGCAGATGCTGAGAAAGTGCTGTCAGGTCAGATAATCAAAATAAATTACAGTTAAAGATGCACGCATGGGAAAAAAAAAAAAAAAGTTTGTTCGTCCCAGACATCAGCAGTAGATTACAAGAATCTCAAGAGGAAGGGTAAGTGTGTTTAAGGTGCACTGTAGAATGTCGCAGTGACGGAGGCAGGCGTACTGTATCTTGAGGATTAAGTTCCACGGTGAAAAGGTAGAGAGGCTTTCGTTCCAATCATATGATTCACTTGCAGGAACGGAGCCAGCCAGTCGATACTGCTCCGTAGGTCTTACAGGGGAGTGATTAGTGTTCATATCCCTTAACATGCTCCATTCACTTTTTTTTTTTTTTTTTAATTAGCGATGAAAAGTAATCGTCCCTCGTGAATGAGATGATATATTGTCTCCGAAATAGACTTGGCAAAGCGTTTGGCTTTTGTCCGGATTATTTGCAAATCTGCCAATATTTAAATGACACAAATAATCCTGGCTTCTGGGAAAAGGATGATGTTGTATGCGCTGCGTTTCCTTTTCAAAGTAATCTTTCAAGTTGGCAAAACAGTTCATCGCGTGCGCACAGAGCTACGCCATGGCAAGAGCACCATTCTGACAACAATTCCAGCCAGTCGGCTGCGTAATTCTCTTATGTTTTGATGTCAGCAGGTTGACTATGCGTTGCCAATTCCTCGTGCCGAGGCCACGGTGTTGTAAGTGACAAGGAAAGTCCAAGAGATCGGCGCGCAACATTGATTACCTGGTCCCCCGGGTGTAACGCTGAGCCCTCTCTCTGGCGCGTGGATGTCTGTAAGTGGCATGCCGCTGCTCTCCTGTTACCCGTTATTCTCATCGGACATGGAAAACTTGCCCTGTTTTCGGTGCTCCACTAGAGCAAAGATGGCTTCCATTACACGTGTGGTTCTTGTTGCGAAGCATTAATTAGACCCCACCGGAGAACCAGTCCTGTCCTTGGCACCATATCGCCAGAACTATTGTGGGTGTTTGCTGTTCCAAAAGAGAACAAACATGTCAAAGTTGTATATTACACCTGTTTTACAACACCTGCTAATTTAGGCAGTGGTTTAATTGTGTACGGCAGAGCCATCAGATAGCCTTCTATATGATAAGGCTGGTGATATTACGCGTGATATAACCCCCCCCCCCCCCGTTTGATTTGAATAACTGCCCACGGAGGAGGAAATGTCCCATCGTGTCAAACTTAGCTTGTTCTTTTCCTCTCTCTCTTTTTCCTC
Organism: Brachyistius frenatus; assembly: GCF_029030835.1. Classification (NCBI taxonomy): domain Eukaryota; kingdom Metazoa; phylum Chordata; class Actinopteri; family Embiotocidae; genus Brachyistius; species Brachyistius frenatus. The sequence goes on along the minus strand of NW_027210642.1, from coordinate 2,158,115 downwards.
TCTTTCCCTGAGGAGTTTCTAGTCAGAAGTCACATGTCATCTCCTGCAGAGCTTCTGCAGCATTGTTTTCCTCATGGCGGACCTGCTTAAAGCAAGCATAAGCCACCCCTGTAATCTCGCAACCGGCAGGACAAGGAGAGAAAATTGTGTGGTGACGTAAGGAATAATCTTCTTGTTGGGGGAAATTGCATTCTGAGCAGAGTGAAGAAATCCCTCGTTATTTTTAGAATAGCTGTTTGCTTATTAACAGTTAAAATGTCATTGGAAACACAACCCCGTGACCAACTTATTTTCCACGCCTCAAAGAAAAAGCTGTCCAAAGTTTTTTTTATTTGGGGTATTTTATTTTGATATGAAATTCTCCCTCCTAGTCAGTTCCCCACTAAAGGGGTTTTGAAGCATATACACGCAGTACAGGATGCGGCGTTTCCCACACGGGGAAAAAGCCCGCACCCTGTCCCCATCTGTACATTTTGGGTCACACATAGTTTGACACCATGGGAAACTCAGCATCAGCATCCCACAACCGGATGGCGGAAAGGCCACTGTTGCAGGAAGCATCCACTTGTGAGTCCCGAAGCCGGGGAGATAATCTCGCCTAGAAAAGAGAGAAGATGATATCGACCATCTGCTTCGTCTCGAGGGGATTTGATTGGCTTGTGGCAGCAGAGCGGAGCCATGGGGATGATTAGGCCTCCCCGGTGTCCCGTTCCACTGGGTGCCAGGCTCAATGTCGCCACTGATTGGATCCACTAATCTTGTCCTGTGTGAATTAAATCTAAAGTGGGGAGGAGGAGGAGGAGGATTGCATTCACTTTGCCCTGTGCCCCGCTTCTCTGTCTCGGTGTGCGTGTTGCTGCAACGTCACCTTAACTCTCCCATGATTAACAGTTACAGTACGTCTGTATCATTTGACAGTTTCTGCATGACGTGAACAGGCGTCCAAAGTGATCAAACTCCAAATGGCACCTTTTTTTTTTCCTCTGCTCTGTGCTAATATACATTAAGCCCAATCAGGAATTGTGGTTTATAATTTGGTTTTGAAAAATTAAGCAGATTAATGCATCAAGAAAGCACAAGTGTTTACATTTAACCTGAAGGCCCTGAATGAAGATCAAGTTAAATATGAGTTTTTCTTAGGTTAGTAAGTTAAGTGTAACATGCAACATGTATGTAAAAGTTCATGTTTAGCAAGTATAAAGATAAACATGATTAGTCATTAGTTTGGCAGGTCATGAATGTAAACATAAAGTATCAGACAACAAGTAATTTTGATCAAAGGGTGGCATTAAATGAAAGTTAAAATGTATTACAACCCATCCACCGGATATCGTGAATCTGGGTACTAAATTTCCGACCTATCTGTCGAAACATTTTTAAGATATTTCTGTCCTAAAAACACATTTAGGTGCTTTAGGTGGAGGTGCTACCGTAAAGTCACAGGTTCAACAAAGTCAGTAGAGTACATCATCTGGGAACCATGAATTTCTATGAACCACATTCTGTCGTTTTCCATCAGACAGATGTTCAGAAATTACACTGGTTAAGTAAAAACTTTGCTATATTGTTATAATTACCACAGCCATTAAGAGGCATTCTGCAGGAACTCGCTCGGTATCAAATTATATTGCAATATATCAAATAGTTGGAAAGATATTAAACTCTTAGAAATATTTGTCAACCTCAATCTGAACCATAATTTGCTTGGTGGGAACAAATGATTCTTAATCTGGGGATGAGGATATTTCCTGACTACCCATCCAACAGTTTTTGGTTATCATAGATTAATTTTGAATAAACACATCACCCTTTGCTTAAGGTATATGAAATGACAACGTTCATATCTTTTCAGGTGTGATTCATAAAATAAAACAAAATTAAAGGCAGTTGCATTTGAAGAGGAGTAACGTAGATATGTTGAGGAGCAAAGATTTAGTCACGCAGGTTGTGCATTTTCCGATGATTGCTCACGTGTGCCCTCAAAATAATCAAACATGTCATGCTATCATCATCATCTTCATCTGTCTTTGGGCATTAAACAAACAACAAGAGTTTGATACCAAGTTTCTCTCTGTCTCTGTTTGCCCTCCAGAGGGATCCATACAGGAGCTAACGTTGCCCGTTGCCCAGATATCGTCATAGTAACCCTGGCTGTAGGGCTTTCTTGGCTCTCTTAAATGCGGAAGCCACTTCGTCCTGAGGGGGAAAGATGGAAAGATGACAGCTCCATTCACAAAAACAGTTCTACAACATCGAGGGAGCAGTTTTGGTTCTTTGAACGCGGAGCCAGCTGAAGTGCAGGTTCCAGAGACGGGCTTGTGATCTAAGTGTGTCCCCTGGGAAGGCTGGGAATATGTGGTTCGGAAAAATTAATGAGTATCTCCTGTCGCCTGCTAAGTCTCAATGTGTCCAAACTCCCCGGTGTGAATGTGTGTAGCGGCATGAATATGAAACACGGTAATTATGGAGAAGGAATAATAATTTAAAGAGGGAAATCTTTTTTTTGTCGTAAATAAGAAAAGGTACTTCATCCTTCATCAACACATTTTGCCAGGGTGTGGTGGCTGGCTGCCAGTAACCTTTATGACTACAGGGCTGGACACAGTACAGAGTTATCCACCGCTCCTCAGCTGTCCTCATAAACAAGCCCATCTCAAGTATCCCCTGTTCTTTAAATCCTCCATCCTTGAAATCATCCGGCTTGTTTAATGTTTTATTGTATTTTTTTGATTTGCAAGTGTCACTCGCTGACTGGAAGAGTTTGCTATTTTGAGGGGAGACCTAGCAAAGATGCTGACGGGACAAGAATCAGATGACAAATTGAGTGACGGAGAGACAGAGAGAGATGGAAAACGAGGCTGCATACAGTAGTTGCACCGTGTTACTGGTAGGATGTGTCACTTTCACCTCAACAAGGGTAATTCATTTGAACTGTTTTCTGAAAGTGGACCCACATTGCCAGCTGGGCTTGTTCTAATTGGAGCAGGCAGCATAAATGGAGGTCAGGAAGGCTTTGTGTTCGCTATTGTGGCTCCCTTGCTGATGCACCTCCATTATAGGTAACAAAGTGCGACACCACATGGAGCCAAGTCCTCTCGGTCCAAGGTGCTACTGGTCAACAGCCAACATGGGCATGAAGTAGGTATCACTTTTTGTTTCCTGGCTCTGGATGTATTTGTCAGAGTCAGACGAGCCAGAAGGATAAAGGTCAGCGGCATGAATAGACAAGCAGTTACTGGCAGAGATACAGTGAAGTGATTGAAAGTCTGTGAAATGATTCTACCGCGGTCACAATGTTGGCAAACCGCCTCAGGCAAAGATGTATTTCTGTTAAAGGGAAAGCGTGAGCAGTAAGGCAAACACACACACACCTGCATGTAAGCAGCTGAATGGCTGTTGTTGTTGTTGTTGTTGCTGTTGTTGTTGCTGTTGTTGCTACTACTGCTGCTTTGAGTGGCCAGACACACCCACAGTGAATACATATAAATATTGTCTTTCAGTAGGCCCGGAGAATGGAAAAAGCCTGAATCCTGTCCAACATATTGTACCTGCTTGATTCTCCTATTCCTCCCCCGAGTGTCATGAGACATTCAGCTGTCGAAGATGAAACCAAAAATGGATGTCAGTTGGTGTGTGTGTGTGTGTGAGTATGAGGTTATTATAGTTCAAAATGAGTGACCACAAGTATATGTTAAAACGAGCAAAGCAAAATTAGCAGGAATCATGTGAAATTTGGCGTAAAATATTTTTATTTCACTTTATTAATCCCCGAGGGGAAATTTCTTCACTACAGCAGGGGGGCTCTCAGGGGGGAGCTGCTGCAACAGGCTGCCACTAGCGCGGCGCCAGGTAACCTGACCTGAGGTGCATGTTTTTGGATGATGGGAGGAAGCCGGAGAACCCACGCAAGCACAGGGAGAACATGCAAACTCCACACAGAAAGGCCCAGGACAGGATTCGAGCCCGGAACCTTTTTGCTGCGAGGGGACAATGCTAACCACTGCACCACCGTGCCGCCCGTTCACGGGGCTGTTAGCTGTTAAACGTGATGTGTGAATGACATCAAAGTATGAAAGAGTAAGGTTGAAAGACTTGGAAATGTCCTTGGTATAAATCCATTTCAAGGCATTAAAAGCTTAAATAACAGACAGATAGAATACATAAAAGCTGAACAATTTAACCCCATATGACACTAAAAAGAGTAATACTACAGCCTGATGAGTGGACAGATCACCACAGGGCTTTCTCTGTCACCAGCCAGGAACCCCCTTTACTCACACACACACACACACACACACACACACACACACACACACACACACACACACACACACACACACACACACACACACACACACACAGACACAGGTTCTGGCAGTGTGTCAGCTGTTGGCTCTTTGGTGAAACACATTTATCTGTGATCTGACACTCATGTACTTTTAAAAGTTAACTGTAAACCTGTGTGGGTCCAACAAAAATGAATGTCCTTGATTAGAACCAAAGTTGAACTGTGATGTCTCGCGCTCACATTAACTTCCTGCTGCTGGTTTCACTTTGAACAGAATTAAGTAGGTTTAAAACAGAAGATAGTTGGATATTTTTTTTTGGGTCATATTTGATGAAGCTATCTCAACCAGGTCGGTAATGTTTAAAAGAAGCTTTTCCAAACTTTAAAGACCTCTATTAAAGAATTATACATGCAAGAAAAAAAAAATCCCTCAGAAATGCACGCCTGAATAATTCCCGACCATTTTAGTCACTGTATACTTTATCTTTGTGTGCTTACATCCATAGCTACTACCGGAGTATGCTGTTACGATTGCATTCCTTTTCTTAATTGGGTTATCGTTTCTGCAGCAGAGGCGTCACATTGAATGGGCTTGCAACGTGATCCCATAGGGAGTCGCAGTTTAAAAAAACGACAGGTGAGTATCAGCATTTTTTCCCCCTGGGCCACAAGCCCTCATTAGTCACCCTGCTGCCATTATTGAGTGTCTGGCTGGCCAGCGGCTCTCCACTGCAGCGTCAGACCTGCCAGAGGACTTATGCAATGCTGCTATGTCATCAGAATTATATAATTATTTAATTTAATTCTATTGCACTCTAGGAAGATCCATTTTGGTGATTTAAAAAAAAAAAAAAAATGTAGGGTGACGTTAAAGGCTTTTAAACCATGCTGCAGACAATACTGAAAGTTACTTGACAATATCAGATCACAGGCTTCAACAGTCTTTTTCCTATGGCATTGCTATGAGGCAAATACATTCTATGAGTTATATACTTGTCAAGATCAAGGTCAAAGACACCATCAAGCACCCTCAGAATTGTATTGGGTTTCGTCCTCAGAGAGAAAACAAGCTGTCTGTGTGTCCCACTTACAGAAGTGTTGAGGCAGTAAGTCTGTGACAGAATGGTGACAGTGTGTGAATGGTTCTGCTGCTACAGTTGAACCTTTATGTCAAGATTAACTTGACTTGCTTTCTTGGAAGTGACAAAAAGGGGAGTGGCTAAGCGTTAAAAAAAAAAGATATAACATCTGTCAGATGGCTGGAAACAAAGTCAAAGTATTTCCCAAAATCTGCAGAGACAAATCACACAGTTTATGTCTGCAGGGATTGAATTTCAATTAACCCTACTTAATATCCTATAGGTCTGTGATGGACTGGAGACCTGCCCCCCTCCCTTTCCCTCTACGTGACCCCTGCGCAGGATGAAGCGGACGCAGATAACGGATGTATGAGTGGATTGTATCCTATAACCTAAATGGCAAAGAATCTAGACAGAGGTACATAGCGCACGCTTTTACAGTACACATTGTTTTCTGACCGGATGGATCCTGAAATCCATTTTGCAAGAGGAGAGATCTCAGTGAACACTCCATTCAGACATGCCTACAAAAACACGTGAAACAAGACAACGGTCATGTCAACAGTCATCCTGGCGTAAAAACACACGGATCGCGATCTTGGATTTTTACACTTTGTCCTCATAATAAAGAAGAACCTCGTGTTTTTCCCCACTTTTTTTTTTTTTAAAACATCTAATTTACAGCATTAATGTCAATGACGGCACCTGATAACCTCGGCGGCACACTCAGGACATGAATTCAGGCCAAACACACAGAGTTGCAGCTATTTATAAAGCGACAAGCTGCGGATGTGGCCCACATAAGACCAGACTCGGATCATTTTTTTCTGACATAATACCCTTTCTAAATATGTTCAGGAACGACTTTGTCCAGACTACACATGCTTCCTCCTGAGTAATAAATATGCCTGTGATTTTAATACACCTTAAAATTATGTGCATAAACTTTCTCCATGTGACGGTCACTGAAATTAACCAGGGGTGTTTCTGCTTTTCTAAGCTTTGACAAGAGGAGGAATGATACACCTCCACTCGTTGTTTTATCAGTCCGTGCTGAGGTCTGAAACATTGAATATTTCTAGAGCCGTTTCCTCATTTGACACAAAACAGAGCAATCGAATACATGTGGTGTCATTTCATTCTGTGAGTGAATTGTTGATGTTTGTATTTGTACCTAATCTGAAGGACAAGCTAATCAGCCTGTTGTCAAGGGAATTCGCCAGAGAGACGTCATAGGGATCATTGACAGGAGCTCTCCGGCCAACACTGGCTGTCAATTTCTTTCAAACAGTACATCCAGCACAGACTGAACGGTCACCATCTCATTCTGTTAAACATCAATTCAAATGTTGCAAGAGTTTAGATGTGATATTGATCAAATCAAGAGGATTTTTTTTTTTTTTTTAAAGAAAACTGGAAAACAATGGATCTGATCACATTTTTTTTTTTTTTTTTTTTATGTAACAAACGTCACTGCAGGAATTAGGACGTTAAAGCAAGTAAAACTTCACCAGTCAAGTTTTTTTTTTTTTTTTTTACAAACAATGGGAAATGTAGAGAATTAGTAACAGAAAAACAGAAAAGGGAACAGTCTGCATTTTTACCCCAAACCGGAGCTTTGTGGCATCTTCATTGACTAATGTGGAAAAAGCCTGGAGGCAGCACCCACTTCCTATGTAGAAACAAATCAAATCGGCTCCCTGCCTCCCTGCGGACGTGTCTGATCAATCGGCTGCATTCGGCCAGGATGAGACGTAGACCGCGCAGGCAGGATGCAGTTGTGGATGGAAAATAACTCAATTTGCCGACAGTTGTGTCATACGGCAAACAAAGGTTCAGCTATGGAAAAACAATATTTATCACATCTTTTACTTAATAGCATTTTATGCATGTTAATTCTGGATTGGAGGTGTTGCAGGGGAACACAAAATGGCTGTGTATCCTCACTGGAGTAATGGCTCGTCATGCAATCTGGGTCTCCATGTGGTCAGATCACCGCCACTAATTATTATTAATATTTCATTTCCAGGTGGCACGGCGGTGCAGTGGTTAGCATTGTCGCTTCACAGCGAAAAGGTTCCGTGTTTGAATCTGGGCCTGGGCCTTTCTGTGGGGGATTTGCATGTTCTCCCTGTGGGTTCTCTCCAGGTCCTCCGGCTTCCACCCACCATCCAAAAACATGCATCTCAGGTTCATTGGTGATTCTACAAATTGCCCTTATGTGTGAATGAGAGCGTGAATGGGCTTTGGTTCTGTCTGTCTCTATGTGTTGGCCCTGTGATAGACTGGCGACCTGTCCAGGGCGTACCCTGCCTTCGCCCAAAGTGAGCTGGGATGGGCTCCAGTCCCCCCGTGACCCTGCTCAGGATAAAGCAGGTAATAGATAATGGATGGATTTCCGCTAAAAAAAAAAAAAAAAAAAAAAAAAAAAGTCTAGAGATTAAACTCTTGAAAGGATGGGAATAATAGTTGGTCCTGTCTTACTTTTCAGAAAATAATAATTACATGTATCACATTCCAGCTTATTCTTCATATGAACACCTGTTCTCAAGACACTCTGCAGGGCAGAATACACTTATTTTCCACAATGAATGAGTTCTTTCCATTGCTGTCATTGAAAATGACTTCCAGTTGGAGCCGACTGATGTGACTCTGTGGGCTTTCACAGAACTGGAGTGAGTCCGTTTGGTGAATTATAGTAAAGGATTGTGAGCCTGGAATTTGGGCCACAGCTCCAAATTAGAGAAGCAGCATGTGTCACACAGGAATTCACTCAGCAGCTCCAGATGTCACACATTTTGGGTCATGATGCACGCTCTCGGAAAAAAAATGTGCCCGGTAGAGTAACATTGAAAGCTGAATGTGATCAGTTTAAAGATCATGCAGACGCAATATCATCATAATGTGGTGTTTACGATTAATGCATCAACGTCACGATGATTATATTTTAGTTTTATTGAAAAAAAAAAAAAAGGACATAAACAATTTTCAACAGCTGCAATTTCAATATACAGTATTTGCATTATAATTTACAAAAGATTTAAAAAAAAAAAAAATCTGTACAGTGTCTGGTTTGTGCAGGAAGGTGGGAAGACCCTGGTAGAAAAATAAAGAACTAAGACAGGAGAAGTGTGAGAACAAATCAAATATTTTAATAGATCTCCTGACCAGATAAGCACTACAGTTTTCTGGCATCTTGCTGACATTTTCCAAGCTTCAATGTGTCACAATAACACCTAGAGTAAAGGTAAAGGTGTGTAGGACTGAAGTCAAGTGTGCTCCATCCGTTTGGGATTTCTGATTGAGTGAAATAACTACTCCTGATCTTTAATAAGACAAAGCAAGGGCCCATTCACAAAAGAAAAATAACTTCACAAGACCTGCAGTGGTGAAGTGAGAGGGTTAACGAGGATGTGTCCAAATTCTGGATGTCTCCCATGCCAAGAACATTGATGCTTATATAAAGGAGACTATGTTAACCTCAATTCAAATAATTCCGTGTTTTAACAGCCAACCACTGTTAGATGAGGGAAAGTTCAGGTTTCAAATCAACTAACAGATGAATTATGGTTGTCTTTTATATATGTACACGTTTGGCTTTGGGTACTTTGGGTAAACAGCTTCTGCTCTTATTGGGGAAAAATAATCTGGTGGGGAAGAAAGTGCACTAAAGCTTTGGAAAACACACTGACATAATCATGCTTGTCTACAGCTAGAAATAACACTAAAAGCTGCATCTGCAATCTTCAAAATGGATACCTTAAAAGACAAATAATACATTGTGGCTCCTAGACTTCTCTCTAAACATACAATATGTAACTTAGCAGCACTTTTCACCAACATTCATAGCCTTGGCTCAGGGTCGAGTTTTCTGTCACGTTCTACCACTGAACAGTATTGCACATTAGAACACAGAAACCTGTAAGAAGTGGCAGTATACTGCACATTGAATCACATCTTATTGCTTCTTCTCCCTGTGACGTCTAATGCAGCGTGCGCTCAGTCAAAGCCAAACGACCCAAGCGCCTCTACTCGGACTGAGACTTCTGTTAAGGAACACGTTGCAAAAGATGCTAGACTTAAAGCCAATTCACGGTTTCCACTTTCGCGTGCGCTGACCGGAGCAGACACGCCACAATGTGAGGATACGCCTCATTGTGCTGAACCAGAGTTTGTTTGTTGCCTTCGCAGGGTTTCTGGACAACTCGGAATTCACGCTGTGTTTGGGTGCCATCGATGGAAAGCGTGTGCAAATCAAAGCACCTCCCAAAATCCAGCAGGAAATTAAAAATAGATCAAGTCCATTGAGCTCATGGCAGCATGTGATGCACATTTATCAATTCCCAATGGTGACAATAGGGGCCTATGGTCATGAAGGTGATGGTGGAGTGGTTTTGCTCAGGGTTTAATGCTATATATGTCTGTCTGTACTCTTTCAATGATTGATTGAGGTGTGGAACAACGTATATCCTCACACTGCTTCTCCCAAAATAAACATGCATGCGCAGTTCGTGCACTTGGTCTGTGGTAACACGTTTTGGTCCTGCACACAGACATGATGTATGCAGACCCTCACTGCTTTGGGCAGATGACAAGATTTTCATCATTTGAACCCTTGCAAACACGCGGATGCAGAAAGTATGAATTGGCCATAAAACCAGTCGATAGATTGAGGACCCGTGCGCGTGTACTCGTGCTCGTAATCTGTGCAAGACATCATTTCCCTGTATTACGCCATGACACCAACACACTGAAGAAGACTCGAAATAAACTTTGCTAAGAGACCAGCTCATTAACAAATGATACCCTTTTTGGTGCTGATTTAAGTTGAACTTGGTAGCCTTTAAAAAAAAAAAAGAATATTTAACTTAAAATGATTAAACATTCATTAATTTAGGTTGGCATTAGAAACAAATCTCAAAACTTCAGGTTCAACTCAATCTTTTTAAATACATTTAAATCTATTAAATCATGTCATTTAATCACAATCCCACGTGACATGTATGCCCCCAAAAAAGACTTATTATACCTCCAATAGCTGCTTAATGCAAAAAAAATGCAAACAGAATATGCAACTGATTTCTCTGAACCCGGTTCTTTTTTATGATCCAAATGGAATATTCTACTAAAATATCTTAACTTGGATACTGTTCTGCAGTGTGCACACAAACAAACTACACAGTGTGTAAGTCAAGGCATCTAACTCATTTTATCCCTCTGGCTTCATGCTACCAGTTAATTTATCACCATGTTCACCATAAACAATGTAACGTGTCTGTATGTCCCTGGTGTCGTGTGCATGAGCTTCTGCATGAATAGATTTATACTCAAATCACAGATAAACTGTCATGCATCATCAAAAACAGCAATCGGGACCAAAGTTCAAACTTTAACATACCCCGTGGTAGTATTTAACACTTCTTTATACCCGTTGTCATATTTCTGATTCTGCCGTCAAAGGCGTTGATTCCAAAGGCAAAGAGTCCAGGTTGCATTCAGAGTCTGACACCACGTCTGTGTTTGGGTCCTCGAGCGCACTGACCTCAACAGCCCTCATCTCCCTGCTTTCCTCCTCCTCCTCGAACTCCTCCTCCATCTCAACTTTTTCGAGAGCCACTTCGTTCTCGTAACAAAAGGAGTTCCTCAAACTGGAGGCGTTGGACTTCTTCTCAGCCAGGTCCCTGGCACTACAGTCGGGCGTGCTGGGCACCTCGTAGGTGTTGTCGAAGCGCGAGTAGTCCACTTTGTAGTAGTTCTTTTCTTCGAAGAGCACCGGCTCAAAGCGGTGACCCCAGAGGATCTCGCTGGCCACGTAGGAGCTCCGACACTGAGTCGTCATGGCTGTCGCCTCGACCATGCCCTCCAGAATCACTACAATCTCAAACTCTGCTGTTTCCAAATTATGTTTGCTCATCTCATAGAATGGGCTGTCCTCGTCAATCTCATGCACAATGGTAATCGGAGACACCAGGAAGATTCTGTCGATGCCGCTGTCGAAGCCTACGTCAATGTCGACCTGGTCCAGAGGGATGAACTCTCCCTCGGCCGTGGTGCGGGATTTGAGGAGCTGGGCCCTCACATGGGCCTCCACCAGGTGACTCTTCCTCAGGTTCCCCACCCGCCACATCAGGCAAAGTTTGCCGTCCCTCATGGCAACTGTAGCGTAGTGGCTGAACACCAGGGTCTCGTTCCTCTTTTTGGGCTTTGCCATCTTGGCCATTACAGCGCCGATGATAAAAGCATCAATGATGCAGCCCACAATGCTTTGGAAGACCACCGTGAAAACGGCAACAGGGCATTTCTCTGTCACGTAGCGATAACCGTAGCCAATTGTTGTTTGGGTCTCCACTGAGAACAAAAAGGCAGCGGTGAAGCTGTCCACATTAGAAACACACATCTGAGTTGTATTCTCTAAGTCCCCGTAAGAGAGGGCCACTAGCCAGAAGACAAAGCCAAAAAACAACCAGGACAACAGGAAAGAAAGGCAGAATACGAGCAGCATCCAACGCCAGCGAATGTCCACACAGGTGGTGAAGATATCTGCCAGGTAACGCTGGCCTTTCTCACTCATATTGATAAACTGCACGTTGCAGTGGCCGTCCTTCCTGACGAAGCGGCTCTGACGTTGGTGCTGTGTGTGCCCCTTATTGACATTGCCATTTCCGTAGCCATTTGGTACGACAATAGTCGCCAGCTTCATGCCGTCTTCTTCAGAGGACACAATGCTGTAACGGTGGCTTCGCACACTCCCCATCACTTCCACCTGGGAGGGCTGGGCCGATTCTGCTGTGGAAAACAGTCTAAGTTTTTGGTAGAAGCGTTGGAGAAACAGTTTTGAATGATCCCGGGGACAAACTCAAGCAGAAAATGTGGACAACAGGACTCAGTCGCGTGGGGAACAGGGGACCCTGTGCCTGTGCTTCTGTGGCAGTGCTGTGCGCCGTTGGCGAGGGCAGGTCACTCCTCTCCGACTCCTGCTTTGGACCTCATTAGTGAAGTGGGCTGTGGAAATTACAGACAGAGAGAAAAACTGTTTTAAAGTAATTGGCAGGAATCAGAGCAAAGATCGGCGCGTGAGGGTGTAAGGTTACCTGCTGCCTAAATAATGCATTGTACACTTTGAGGCACAATTCGTGCGTACACAGACAATATACAAACAGAAGACAGGATGCCGGGCTGTCAGGAAGCATTGTGTGTCTATTACCAGCAATAGAAAAAATATTATTCAACCACTTAGATATCTGACAAGTGGGAAAGGATGTTTACACAGCCTAATGTAAGTATTAATTAGGCAGGTCAGTCCGCAGGGAGCTGAGTCTAATTACAGATCAAGTTCATGTTAATCCAGCGAACAAAGACACTGTACAAGTAGCAGCTCTGTGCAGATGTGTCTCTAAAATGCACAGTCACGAGTATAAACCTTACATGTTGCATGCATTTAAAACTCATAGCACATCCCTAATTATTACATTTCATTATTGAGTACGTACAGAGTCACAACGAACCACAATTGACCAGTAACCTTGCATTACATGTAATAGAGCAACAAGGACAGCTAAATTACAAAAGCTATTGACTCGGTGTGTGCGGAATGAGAGGTCTATTAAAATACAACACCACAGGCTACAAAAGGCCAGGAACATCCAGACATGCTCATCTGAGTTTCACCATTGTGTCCAAGTGGAAAAAGGCGCATAAATAAAGTTCTATATATAGAGGCCTTTTCGGGGAATATTGTGATTACGCTGCACTGCTCATGTTCATTAATTCAAAGTGTTCCCTGCCATTATAAGGTTTATGTGCAGTACCCAAGCCATTTTGGGCACTACCTAAGCCGAATCATTGTGGAGAGCATCAAAACTAACAAAATGGACTTTTCTCAGAGCTAAGGATTGTATTTGTTCCCCAGAGAACTTCTTTAGCAAGTCTTGCATTTAGGCTTTTTGGTTATCTGCTCTAGCTTTTCCCAAGTTTTTGTAAAATTGTACACAGATATGGTCATAATAATGGTAAACAATTCTGTAAAACTGCATAAATTTAAATAATAAATGTTAAAAAAAAAATCTTGCGGGAAGATCCCCAAAGTCATCAGCAAATAGGTGCCCCTTAATCTTCCACAAACTTGGGAAAAACCCTGTAATTTCACTTTGAAAGCGTAGCACAGATATCAAAAAGAAAACTGTTGACTGGCACAAGTCCCTTTTATGCTATCATCTGATTTCATGTCCATTAAACTGTTCTGGAAATGTTCATAAGTCACGTGGGATAAGATGTGCCGGACAAGGTCTCCCCGCATCATCTTTGTTTTTTTTCTCAACTAATGATGTCACTGCTGGGTCGACCAGAAATAGCAACATGTCACTCACACCAATGGGAATATGGGGCTTCATTCATCCACAGCTCAAACCGTGCCAATGAATGTTGTTAAATGGGTTTTAGTATTTGACTATGGCAGTGGAAATGTAATTTTGATCGCTTACATATTTTTCTTTATTATAAAACTGCAAAATTTGTGACAAAGTCTGGCCACAGGAAACTTTCCTTCCCCGCAATTACAATATCAAATGTCATTATTGAGCCAATAAGCATGCTGGCCATCCAGCTATCCTTTCTTTTAAGTGGGTAGTCTGATGCATTGTGGCATTAAAACAAGTAACCGTGCACAGATACCCCCCCCCCACACACACACACACACACACACACCCGTACAAATCAGATCTCTAACTTTTGAAGTGTTCTCTTTCTCATTACACTGTACACTATATCTCATCACTTATTACTTCAGGCTGTTAGGTGGTGACAGATCAAGGCTTCCAGAAGCTGCACAACCTGTGATTGTTTGTTTTGCATGTGTTCTCAGTAAGAGCCAACAGCTGAGGCAGATGGAAACTAGTTATATAAAGCTGCTCTAATTTTTATTACACAAATCAATAACTATGGCCAGTCGTTCACAGCACTGGTGTATTTGATTAAAACCTTTTACAACATTTGTTGTTACACATATTTAACATATACTTCTGAGCAAGTTCAGTGATTTTGTATTCATTTTATTTCTTAATATCTTATGCTTAATTCATGAATTCTACAGGATAAAGAAAGCCTGCAAGAATGTACCTCATGCACAAATCACGAATTACAGAGTTGAATTCAAATTAAGGACAGAAGAAATTACATCCAGTCCACATCCTGCAGTCACTGAAGGTAGATTCTACTTGTGAAATGATAATAATGCTGAATGTTTCTAAATCTACATTATAGCACAGAAGTAGCATCTTTTCAGGTGTTAAATTCATTTCTCATGACATGACTTTTTAGCGTTTTGCAATGACACATCAATAATTGCTTGTACGTTATCTCCCACAATAGATATCATTTTCCCGCTTCTTACACCTACCTGTTGGTCCTTGCGGTGCAAATCTGATCTATTCTTGTTGGAGTAAGTCCCATGTGCGCCATATATGCGCACTTCATCCCGTTTGTTTCTGCAGCTCTTTTATTGTTTTCTCTTAGTTTCCCGTCTGGAGTTAAAAATTCTGCCATAACCCTCTCCAGCAATACTGAAGAAGATATTTGTGGTTGCAAAGACAGACTTTAAAAGCACGTGTGCATACCCCCGCCCCTTTCACAGCGGTGTCCAATAGAAAGCTGCAGCGCCTGTTTGAGGGTCTGAGTCCACGGGGAGTATTTATATTATCTGTCGAGGTGAGAACAATCTTTGGAAATTTGATGTTAAAACAAGAAACAAGCTGCACTGCGGGATCAGAGTTGCAACAAAAAAAAAATGCATGCAATTATGAAATTGGTCGAAACAGTCAAATTAATTATTCTAAATATAGTTGAGTTTAGGCTGTGAGGCAACTTGTTTCCTTTTTCTGTAACCTGAGAAAATAGACACTGGGAATTGTGGAAAAACACTGACTGCATGACAACTGTGTGACGTTCACATAATCACCAGTGCAGGGATATTGAGTGGGTGAACACAAGGTGGCGGTGTAGAGCTACAAAGATGATTGAAGTGGTGCAATGTAACTAAGTACGTTCACTCAAGTAGGCTGCTTTACTTTAGTACAAATTCAAAGTTCTTTACTTGAATATATCCATTTGATGCAACTTTAGACTTCCACTCTATCGCAGATATTGTACTTTTTATTGAACTACATTTGTCTGACAGCTTTAAAGATCATTTGCTTTTAAGATTATAATTCTTCATACCCTTCCTGTTGAGTCAAAACCACGTAGCTCTAATTTTGGTGACTTTAATTGATCAGAAAACATTAAAATTCAAATAATTAAATGTTCCTCTGTCAAGAAAATAAAATGTTCTGAAAAATGTTTTTCTGAACTGAAAAGTTGACTTTTTACACAGCGACGCTACAAAGATATGATGCTTAAATAGAATATGACGCACTTCTGTAGATTAAAAACCTATAAAGCAATCAAAATTAACTAGGGAGGGAATATAAACATTAATGCAGCAGTAATATTAATCAAAAACATCATATTTTACTGCACAGTAAGTACTTTTACTTGTGATATTTGTGAAGTACATTTTGCTGATACTTAGATCCTTTTACTTTAGTAAGGTTTTGAATGCAGGACTTATTTGTAGTTGAGTATTTTCTACAGTGTGGTATTTGCAGTTCTACTTACATGATAGACCTAAATACTTTCTCTACCCCTGGGAGAAAAAAAACAACTCTCAGAAAGCCTAGAGAGCAGACTTTTCAAGTTTTATTTGTTTTAGATTTGTGGTCAGGACTTTTTTATATCGAGCATCATTAAACATATCAAGTAATGAACACTGCATAAATATAAATTCACATATAAACATATTTACAAGAATCCAACTTATCACACTATCCTTTTGGGAACAGTCCACCACGCACTGTAAAGTACCCTTCGCATAGATTTATTTGCTCGTTTATGTTACAGAGACGTTTGCTGCATCACCTCCTGAGTGGTGCTGAGATTCGCGTGGTACGCGTGTCCGTTTCTTTTGACTGATGGTGAGAGAGGACCGTCCTCTACAGGACGTCTCCTCCTGTCATACATCTCTGCACTGAGCAAGGGCACCGGCACCCACGTGGTCTCATTAAACAGAGCGTAGTTCACCTTGTAGTGCTTCTTGCCCATTTTCAGCATGTCCTGGAAACGCTGGCCCCAACGGATGTCTGCCGCTGTGTAGGAGGTCCGTGTTTGGTGGAGCATGCCTGTGGAGTCACCGGTGTAGGTAAAAGACACCACCAGTTCAAAGTTTTCCTCCAGCAGGTCGTCTGGGCCCAAACTGTAGAGCGGACTGCCCGGCTCCAGCTTGTGAATAATGGTGGCTGGAGTGACGAGGACAATGTCCTGGTTCTGGATGTCCAGGTGCTGGTTTGACATCACAACAGAGCCCAGTGGCTTCTTCACATACCGGACTACCTGGGCCCTGGCGACCCCCTCCAGAATGTGATTACCCCTGAAGTCCCCAAGGCGCCATGACAGACACAGACCCCCGTCTCGCAGGTTGACCACTGCGCACCTGCTGAAGCCCACCGTCTGAGCTCTCTTACGAGCACAGGCCATTTTAGCCACAATGATGCCAATGACAATGGTGTCAAGAAGACAGCTGAATACATCTTGGACTGTCACCACAATAATGGCCCCAATACAGTTCTCGGTCATTCCCCTGAAGCCATAACCGATGGTTGCTTGGGTCTCCATTGAGAACAAAAAGGCTCCAGTGAAGCCGCGCACATTCTCCACACAGGGATTGTTGTCTACATTGTCAATGTCCCCGTGTACATAAGCAATGAGCCAATAACAGAGACCAAAAAAGAGCCAAGAGAGTATATAAGAAAGGGAGAAGATGAGGAGCATCGCCCTCCAGCGGATCTCCACAAGGGTGGTGAAGATGTCCGTCAAATATGTGCTCCATTGTCCGGAGGTCTGCTGGAACACCACAGGGAACCTGCCATCTTTCTGCATGTAGCGGAGCCGCCTCCCCTCATGTTTATTTTGTCTGCCCAGTGTGTGGACTGTGGTGTGGCAGGTATCAATGACCTGCTCGCCTGTTTGAGTGCTCATTTTGATTGGGACTGCTTCTCAGTATTCTGCGAAAAGACAGAGATGAGACACAGATTACAACATCTCATCATGGGCAGGAGGGACAGTGTTTTTTTACTCATTACACGTGACTAAAATGTAAAAGGCTTTCAGACTTCTTTGTTAAGCAGAAACCTTCATGTTTGAGCGGGCAGCCGAGGTCACCCTGTGCCTCGGGCTATCAGCAGAAAAGGACTTGCAGTGTCCAACTCGGGGTGTGAAAAATGTAGGCTGGTTCAACATCACAAGCTTCCTTATTTGTTGATTATTTACTGGAAGTTTCCTTACAGTCTGTACACTGGCCAAATCAGTTGTGCTAAAAGCTTTTTATAAACCCTTCAAGGTCCACATTATATCCAAGTGCAATCACACAGAGAATGTCTACGGTGTAAATAAACACATGGTTATGTAAAAAATATGAAATCAATTTCATCATTTGACACATCGTAAACTGAGCACTGTAATATGCACATGTTGAAACATTAATACATTTCAGTTTAGTTGTGCTAATCATTTGTATAGATTAAGTTTTAAGGTGAAGTAGGGGGCTCAGAACAAACAAGTGCCAAAACCACGTTTATGAAACTACTGTTGTACTGAGGTGAGTACACATATTTGCACAAGCTTGGTATATTGTTCCTCAGGTACAAATAGGTTTTGATTTAGTCTAATCGTCATGTTTTTTTTATGCCTCTGTGCCAACGACAGCCGTGGCTGGGGGCTTTATGTTTTTTTGAAGGTTGTCCGTGAAGGCAATATCTCAAAAATGTCTAATAACATTAAATAATGAAATTATGACATTTTAAATCCTAAAGGTCAAAGGTCAACTTCACTGTGACATCAAGGTGACCATTGTTTAACACGTAACTCCGGAACCGAAGGGAAAATGTTGACCATATGTCACATTTTGGTCAGATATTGAGTTGATGTCACTAATCTTGGGTGTTTACATGAAACGGCGATGGTTGTATAGAGATTATATGGCGACGAGTTAAAGATATGTATAAACCATCCATCCGGATGGTGGCATACTCGAGCGAGGCAGAAATCCTACTTTTTTAACACGTTTATTTCTCATCTACAGCCAGAAGACCAGGAATTACTGACCCTATATGTAGAGTACCAGCCAGGTAAAAGCATTGTGATTTTTATAACCTGTTTATTAGAAAAGCGAGGCGATTGGTTGTTGTTTTTTTACCTTTAGTCATACCCACTGCTTTTTCCTGAATGTTTAACTAAAAAGTTTGGGATTTTTTTTTTTTTTTTGGTTCTGTTGTGTTGGTTGAGTTGTAGCCTACTGTGTTTACTTTAGTCATCTTAAAATTCTTCTTCCTCTCTGTTGTCATTGCCTTCAACGAGACCTCATACTGGATACCTTTGATGGGTTCCTGGAAACTCTCAAAGAGGACTGCTTTCTAAATCTCTTCTCTTCACTTCAGTGAGTCCGTTTGTTTTTGTTTTTTGTGCCGTTAATCTCAAAATTTGGTTCGTGTGAATGTCACTGCTTTGTCTCCATGGTATCAGAATGCTGCACTCACAGCCTTCATTGTTTTATTAAATACTTCTGTGTGTGCAATTTCATTCAATTTAATACATTTAATAAAAAAATAAAAAAAATAAAACATAGTTTATTGTTGATATACAGTATATATAGATTTGGTCCTGACGATGTGACAAGATTAACTGAGGCTTTACCTTTGTTCAGGGAAATCTAGTTCCCACAGTGAAGAACCTCATTTTAAGGCTAATCTCTTTAGTTTTGAGTTTCCACTCTTGGTCTGTGGCAAATGAATAGACCAAAGAGGACTTATTTTAGAGAAAGCAAAAACAAGAACAACAAAAAGCATTGTTGTCATGAAAAGGTTTGTGTCATGTACTTATATGTCTTTACTCAAGTAAGTCTCGGTTAATCAAGCAAAATCTTGACCTCATTGCAGAGCAGTTATTAATCTGTCCTTGTCCTGATAAATTATTACCCTCTAACTACCTCTAATAGCTTTCACCTCCAAATGTTACGTGAAACTTTAACCGCACCACCTTCTTTTCAGTGATACATAAAATTTTCCAAATACTCCTAAAAAAAAAAAAAAAAAAGTCCCTCTCTTATTATCTAACAGCTACTTGAGTTTCACTGATAAAAGGTTTATTATCAACTGTATGTTTCACAGTAGAATACACTTCCTCACTGATCAATAGTTTTTTTTTTTTTTTTTTTTTTTTTTAAAGCTATGTCCTTCCTGTCAGATTTTATTGCTTAATTGATTCAGCTGAGAACACGTAGCTGATATTTATCTCAGTCTATGATCAACGACTTCTGAAGAGTTCAAATTTAACCCTCCTGTGATGTAACCAAACAACAGTGTGTGATTGTAAACTGTCTTGGTTATAGTGCAATAGTCTCTAACACGTTATTTCCGTCAGTCAGGTAAATATTAATCCGAATGAGATTTGATTGTACAAACAGGCCCCTGTCAGTCGGTAAACTGCAAATGAACTCGTGAGTAAACAACAATAATACTCTGAGACTGAAAAAGTCAAAGCTCGTGGAAATATGCACCATCATGCATGAGACCTTCAGTAGCAAAACTGCTTCAGTACTTGAACCGAGCTCTAATTACTGCATTTAAAAAAAAATGCTCACATGGTGACACAGAAAAAAAAAAAAAAATCTGTTTTCCTTTTTTTGCCTGTTTTGCATCCATTTGCTGGGAACAGCATGGGACTGCAGTGAGAGCAACAGACAATGCCGTGTGCCGGATCAGAGCACGTCAGACCAGTAATCTTTACTCTCATCTCAAAATTAAAGGTCATGACTCCCGCAGAATTATCTTATGTTAAAAAAAGAATCATTGAAGCCCATGACGTAATGAAAGAGTTTATTTATGTCAGGTATTATAACTTCTGCCCTGGTTGGCTCATTCTGTAGGAATTGCTCAACTGGATTAGTAAATTATTACTTTAAAGTAGTCTCTACCATGATTGCCAGTGCTATAAAGGGTAAAGATACTTTCAACGTTTTTATGATTCTGCAATTTTTTTTTTTGTCGAAACACAAACACAATTCTTTTACTTCATCTTTATCATGAAAATTTGACTTTCTATTTCTATCGAGTATTCGTGTTTATTAAGTATATGCCCTTAAACTGCAATTATTCCAATGTTGAACTTACTTGCAGAGAAGAAATCAGAGTACGTCAGGTGTCACAAAAGTCCATCAGTTGTGTCGAGCGTAACACAATATGTCGCCCCTGCTGGAATAATCTCTGAGATCAGTTGGTTGTACAGTGTGACATTGTTGGGGGCTGTCCCGGTCCTGAGGCAAAGTCCCCTTTTTTTTTTTTTCTGATATGACAGCAATCACTTCCCTCTGAAACCTTATTGGACAATCGAGAAGGATTTATGAGCTATGGAATATTTTAGAGGTTCCTTAAGATAAAAAAAACATCAAATGTCCTCTCGCTGTTTGTCCCGGGATGATGAAACAGAAGTTGAGCAATCTAAATAATCGTCGACGAGATAATAAAGGCGGAGACATACTGATGATTTATAAGTTTTTCAGCAGGTTATTTTTTTCAAGTGTGTCTACTTTCGTCATTTTCCTTCGGATCTCCGTGATTCGTAAGACAGGAGGTTAACCTTTGTTCAATCAGATGGAGACGTCGTCATTGGCACGAGGATTTTCTTCGTCTCAGTTGTCCTCAATTTAGTTCTGATAAGATGAGAAAGATCGCAACTACACCGCCAGGACAATAACTTGTAAATCCCCTTTATTGCAGCCATAAGAGCATTCATAGCTTCTAGGAAGAGGGCAACAACAGCGAAACAACCTTGTTGTGTTTTTAAAAATAGGACATGACATCCTCACCATCCCCGTAACCTGATCCAATATGTAGTGGTTTTTAAGGTAGAGATACGAGACATTCCTATCCAGAGATAACCTGGAAAGAACAGTTGACCAGTGTGTCATTTACAGGCATCAACTATATAATGAAGATGTGTAAGCACAGACAGACAGAAAACAGAATACTTCCTTCTGCAGTATAATAGCCAACTAAGAAAGTTACAGATAAGTAGATTGATTTATATATTGATTTGATGTGTCCGGCACCACACCGTGCCCAGACCTTTGGGCTCACAAGACACCACACTGCATTCCAACAATTCAAAATGTGATGTACAGACCCACGATCTAAAAAATTAGCACTGCGAAGGAAACAGTGACCCAAATAGACCTACATATAATGACATTTATGTACCTCGTGAGTCAAAAATGTAAATGCAAGATGTTTAGCAGGACATTTGATCAGACGAGTGACTGCTGCAGCAAAAGTAAGGAAAACGTTAATCATTAGTGCTGTGAAACAATAGCGCAACAACATTTTGAAAGTAAATGAAAGTAAAAACACTTCCTCTGTCAGTAGAAAGGTAACATAATAAAACAGGGGCAACATGCTGTGTTTGCGTATGACCTCCAGGTGAAAGGAATGACAGGAAATTAACTGCATGTTGTGGGATGACAGTGATTGAATTTTTTTTTATTTTTTTTTTATTCCAGCCAAAGATGAGTTACAGTTTACTGTAACTGTAAGATCATTTGTGAAATGGGACATGAAGAAGGAACCAGAAAGTGACAAGTGCTGCGCTCAGAGGGACCTCAGTGGTAGGCTAGTTGAAGGCAAAAGAGAACTCCCTTGAAGATGAAACTTAAAATGAAGTAGGAATAGAAAAGAGCTATGCACAGGTTTGCAAAGTGTTTCCAAGGGTTTCCGAGGTGCTGGTGTTTAAGGTGGAGGTGGAACCTCGGTCAAACCCATCAAGATGTGAGCCACGGATAGGCAGGCGAGATAATAACATGAGATGTAACTGATCATGATGCACCTATTTTCTAATGGCACGTTGTCCAACATATAACTATCAAAAAGTAGCGCATCATTTCAGAGTATGTATGAAGATTTGAAAATAACTTTGAAGCGTTCTCTTTTCTCGTAATGAATTTGATTTCATTCCAGACACATCAGCACTGTAGCTCGACACTTTCTTCGTTCTGATTTTTCTGTTGTAGATATCTTTTTTTTTTTACTGCATTATTTTGACAGCACAGTTCAGAATGTAGAATTACCACTATATGACCTAACAAGGTCACGAGTCAAATTATGAATGCAAATAGAAAGACAACAAAGATGAAATCTGAATTCGTAATCCAGCTGTCAAAACAAGAGTGTTTTTAATTGCTAGGCCTTTCCTCGACCGCACTGTAAACTCGAGCGGTTAAATATTTGTCGTGCAATCCATGAGCGGGGAAACTCGTGTCCTAATATGAAAGCGGCGGTCCCATTGTAATGCAGAGGTGCGTGGTCAGCCGGAATGACAAATAGCAGCTGGGGCTACCTGGATCTGCCGGCAGGTAAACAGACAGCGGGCAGCACTTGGCCCTACGACTGTTTGCTCAGGTTTACTGAGGAACATGCCGAGCATTTTGTAATTAATCACGCGGTGGCGTTCTGAAAGGCCATTGTGGGTCAGTCGCATTGTCTTGTAGTCTGCTCAGAGTCGTATTGCGCGGTTAAACGTCACAGCCGGGGCTATTTAAGTGTCACGTCAGGCTGAAACCCGGAGAAGGAGAAGACAGGGACGGTGAAAAGTGGCACACAGAGCTGTCAGTCAATCTGTAGTTATTAATTATATGGGAAGTCTTAACACAATCTGCAGAGATGCAGTCAGAAGTGCTGAAACGTCCTACCTCCAGAGTGGAGAAGGCGCTCCTCTTAATGAGTTTACTAACTATAGGTAAGTGTAACTTAAGTACATTGCGGAGAGCTACTAGATTTCACAAAATTATCAGACCCATTTTTTTTTTTTTTAAAGGTGACCAATTTGGAGAAGTTAAAAAACAAAACAAAAAAACAGTCAAGCTTTGAATTATACCTATCTCCAATTTCAGGACGTGGACTTGCTGAATCCAACTGCACAAGTCGCCGATGTCTGGCTGAAATGTTGATCAACAAGGGTTATTTATCTCAGCCACAGAATGAAAACTGCACTCAACCAATTCAAGTGCCATTCATCGCGTACCAAACTCTGTCAGTTGTAAGTATTTCCTTCTGTAGTTCGTGAAGGAGCTAACTGAGAATTATTTCTAATTTTTCCTTTTCGATCTCTGCCATAACAAATGAGTGATTCAAATTCTCCTTTTGTGTTAAAAAAATGTTGTTGTTTTTTTTAAATTTTGTGCTGGTGTTATTTTACCTAAGCTTTATTAATGCGAGCCTGGTGACCAGGTGTTCAGTGTATATTTCGATCAGGTGAACATACCATTCAGGTAATTGTTAAAAACCATTAATTAACAAAGCAATATGTGTCATCTTTTTTCACAGGACACAAAGAATCTCCGCCTAATTAGTCGTCTGGAAGCCACAATTGTAAGCTTAAAGATACTTTTTATATTAACAGGACAAAAGGATATGTTTTGATCACACACATTTTTATTTTAAAACACAGTTATGGAAAGATCCTGCGTTGCAATGGGACACATCCGTTTACAAGTTTGATCAAGTGGTCCTGCCAGTCAATAAAGTCTGGACTCCAGAGCTCCACGTAACAAATGGGTAAGTTAGTTATAGGCCTGGACAATATGAACATATCAAAATGTCTTTGACCAGAAAACTCACTATCGATATTGTGACAATATCGTGGGAACAACTATTTGAGCTTTCACAAAAACAAAAATTTCCACAATGCGATTTTTCATAAGCAGTCATTAGCGACGTGGTTATAATGACAAAGTGGTTAAAGGCAATTAGTAGAACAGCTACAACAGTCCGGTAAGGTCAGAAAATCACATCACTGTACTGTGATGCAGCCTTTAAAACCAGGAAAAGACGACACTAATGCCATGTTACCATTTTACAGTAACCAAAATCGAAGAGAATATCTAATCTCATATTACGATATAATATTAATATATCACCCATCTGTGGTTACTTACATAGCATAAGCGCTTCCAACGATTGTTAAAAAAAAATTCAATTCAAGAACTTCTTGAGGTTCCTCTGAGACAACTGTTATCTCTTGTGTTTGCAGAATATTGACAACTATGCAGCACAGTTCTCGTGATCTGCTGGCATCCAGTAACGGCACGGTGAAGCACAAAGTGATCATACACGCCGAGATCAACTGTGAAATCAATCTGTTCAACTATCCCTTCGCTGCTGATGAGTGTCCTGTGGCCATCCACACTTGGTCTAATAATGGTGAGCTCAGAAATTCCCAAATATCTTTACCATATCATTCTACACATTTAGAGCAAACTGGGTTGTTAAGTGATCATTTTCTTATTTGGCCCATTTTCTTCATTTCAAATGTGTTAATTATTATAATTGTACTCTTCTCATATCTGATTTATATTCCTCAACGATGACAAGGTTTTTTTGGGGCATTTTTTTTTTTTTTTTTTTTAATTTAAAATCGAATTAAAAACGCCTCATCGTTTAAATGACATTTCGATTCTTTTAGCATTGTCACATGTCATGTCTTTCCACAAGAAAGGAGCATAAATATATGATTTACACAAGGAAAAACAAGGGTGACGATTACTGCTGATTTGTGCTATCAAGTGTATGTGATGGGCTATTTATGAGTTGCCTTTGTAACTATCATGGCATACATATTCATCGAAATACAAAAAAAAAAAAAAAAATCGCTTGGTATATATATATATGACGTGATTTCAAAACAAACAGTAATTTGGCTTTATTTCATTCAGGATGTGGTACACAGCTGGAATTGGGTGAAGTGAAGCTGGTTGGTGCCAGCCAGGGAGACTGGGAAACAAACAAAGTGGGCTTCGAGAAAAAAGGAGATGACCGCGATTACATCACAGTGAGTTTATGATCGGTGACAAAAACAGGGAATACCGCTATCTACAAGAATTCATCCCTAAAGACAGCAACTGACTTGTGTGATTGTGATGTTGGGAGGAAACAAATGGTTAAATAATTGATAAGTCTTTTTAAAAAAAAAGTAAATATATATTTTAATGATTTAATGAATGAATCATTTCAGTCATTTTTTGAGCAACAACGACAAACGTTCCCTGAGCTCAGCTTCTCCGTTGTGACGATTTCTTGCTTTTCTTTATCATATGATAGCAAACTTAATATTTCTCTGAGTGTTGGTGGGACAAACTAACCAATGAGAATGAAAGAATAACCTCCAATTGAGCTTTTTTTTTTTTTTTTTTTTTCCCCCCACTCTCGTCAAACATTTCATGAGAACAGGAATTACCACCTTGCAGATGTATGCCTTCCTCCGCCAGTCAAGTTGCAGTATACGTCCGTGCTTTTTTTCCCCCCAGAATCAATCTAATCTAGTCAGTTCCTTTTGTAGTCGAAGTGAAGATTTGTGCCAAATTTGAAAAAAAAAAAAAAAAAGTACCAGAAAGCGTTACCGAGATATACATGTACCATTCTCTCTTACTAGAGCCATGATATTATGTCCTCTGTGCTTCTCAAGGTGGAACTGAGCCTCAAAGCCACCAACCACTTCATAACGCTGGTGCTGCCCAGCATTCTGATCATTGCGGCTGATATCGTCAGCTTCGCCCTGCCACTGGGAGGCGGCGAACGCAACTGTTTCAAAGTCACTCTGGTGCTCAGCTTCACCATGTTCCTCAGCATCCTCAACGCTCAGCTCCCTGGAGATAGCGAGTGCAGCCCCATCATCCGTAAGTCACGTCGCATTCACGCACAAGCAAACGCGCTCGTGCGCAAAACAACATGTGCAAAGGGCCTGAGTCGCTGAGTTACTACCCACCTGTCTGCGCGGCAGGAATCCACTTCTGCGTCTGCCTGATTCTCTTGGTGTTGAGCATGCTGGTGTCCATGCTGCTGACACGGGTGGCCCAGGACGGCTGCCTCATTTCCCGCCGCTGCTCAAAAGGGTCCGCCCCGAAAAACACAGGAAACAAGGAGAGGGGGGACGAGGGTGAGGAGGACATGATCCTTAAGCGAATACAGCACGCGCCGAGTCTGTCTTACAATACTTAAGTCAATACGGCTTTTTGAAGCTCATTTTTGATAAACAAAGAAACACGCCACGACCTGCTCAAATCATTACTTCTATCCCTGCAGAAATCAAAGCCGACATCAGCGTCATCCAGCTGACGGTGCCCGAGGACACTCAAATGCTCAGAAGGGTGGTCAAATTCTTGGAAGACTTTGCTGCCAAGGAGATGGAAACTGAGCATAACCGGAAGTTTGCCAATACACTGGACAAGATCTTTTTCTGGTTCTATTTCATTTGTGGCACCGTATACGTTTGTGTCATGAATACGATGATGGTAAAGCAAAAATGTATCGTTAATCATTTTGAATTCTGGGACTAATACTACTTCCTGACTTTGCAATATTACGAGGCATTATTTATCTAAAAAAAAATCCACTAGACTGAGGTGTTCCTAAATTCACTATTATATGCCAAATATTAACACATTTGCACCTGCAGTTTGTCTCTGGATGGTGAACAAGAATGTTACCGTATTCCTGAAAAGACAACAAATAAAGAAATTGTATCTTCCACTCCTGTTTTTTTAATTTTTTTATTATTTTTTTTTAATTCAGGTCACATGGTGAGTATAAACTATGAGATTCTTATGTGTTGGGACATTTGCACATGTAGCAAAACTGTTCCTGTTTCCACCTAGTGTTTGAATCACTCCCTGCAGACAGACCGGTGTCACAGCACTCCTTGTTACTTGATTTCCCACACAGGTCATCTGATTTGAGACCTGATAAAACAAGCAGGGCATCACTTTGAAATTAATATTATCTGTGTTTATAATAACCATAAAAAAATAAATAAAAAAAAAAAAGCTGCTGATGAGCAGCTAATAAAAGGTGATAAATTATGCGGTTCAATATCCTCTTAAAACCACGTTAGCACTTCTTTGTTATGTTTTTTTTAAAGTGCCTCAAAAATATATATGTAATTAGTCATTAGTAAGTCTGAAGTGACAGTAAATATTTATTTTTCTGTTGTTGGTTGTATTTTTCTCACTTTGTTTACTAGAAACTGCTTTTCTAACGCAGCTTAGTTTGTTTTTTAGTTTTTGATTGATATGAACTACTAAATCATGAAGGATTCCTTGTATGCGGAAAAACTTATTTGGCAAAAAAAAAAAAAAAAAAAATCCCATTTTAATTCTGACTGTAAAACACAGAGACGTCACCGGTATTGGTCATGATCGATTTTTAGTAAACGTAATACTTTATTAAGTTCTCTACGGTATATCTTTTATAACAAAACAAAGAATTATAAAAAAAAAAAAAGAAATGATTTGCTCAAAACAACATAAAATAGTAGTTTAGCTTTAGTGTCTTTAACCTAGGATTGATTGGCAGCCACAATAAGGTAAAAACTATCTACGTACATGTTCCCAAGATTCCCTTTTCACAATATACAGTTACACAGTCGTGTTGACGAGGCCGCCTGAAGGGCTGAGCGCTCAAAAGCCACAAAAGTGACACATCTTCACGCCAACAGGAAAGATTTCTGTGAGACATGTTAAATCCTTTTCATTTGTAGGACAGGACTGCCGAGTTCGCAACACTGTCTGAATCCAAATCACCTCAGAAATCAGAAATTTGAACATAACTTTATTAACTCTCGCAAGGATACCGAAACAAGATTCAAATGACCCATTTACCCTGAAAAATACCGGCCGCCGTTTCAACAGGAGACAAGTAAATATAATGTCCCCATCCATCGCTAAACTCCATCGCGCTGCAGAATGTCCCCATGCGTCCACTTTAGTTTTAAGGTCTCTCCGTTTTCTTCATCGCCTTGAGTGAGGAAAAAAAAAAAAAAGAAATAGGACTGTAACAATTCGTTAGACGACAACATCGTAGGGAAAAGTTAGGATAACATTTCACATACCTGTTTAAAAATCTGGATACCGAGGTAGTTCTTTGCCATGTTTCTCAGGTTGGACTCTCCACCCATCTTGCATCTGACATAACCATACAGGTTGGCCCATTGCAAAACCAAGCCCATTGTTACCACAGCCTGGGGGGGGGGGGGCAAACACCAAGAACAAGAATCAGACATGAGACAGTTTTTAGCAGCTGACAGAAATTCGTGTGACACAAGCAAATAGGAACTTTGAAACTGACCAGCCATTTAATCTTCAAGGAGAAAATGGTGCTGAACACAAAAAGGATCCAGAAGATGGGGCACACAACGAGTCCGAGCCAGAAGATCCGTGATTCAGCACTGGACGTGGTGTTCACTCTTTCCGCCTGTTGAGAAAAGTACGCAAGATTTAATTTCACTGTATTAAAGGGATAGTTGGGATAAACCCTCTTTTTTTTTTTTTTTAAAAAGAGGGGTTTGTGTAACTTTGTGGTGTTCAGTATCCGAAATAACACCAACTTCACACAATAACACACACAAAAAAACAAAAAAACACTAACCAATGGTTGCAAAGACAGACCAGCAATTCCCAAATTCTGTGAGGTAAAATGACTGTTTTTGTCAAAGGAGTCTGGTGGATTTCAAGAGAGCCTAGATGGATGTAAGAGCTACAACTCCTTGCCAGCAAGGGTTGTTTGATGAGATCTCGCTTACCTTCTTTGACTCAAACACCCAGTGGTTCTTCCCATCATCATCCACTTGATTCCACCAGCGAAGGCCCACCAACAGTCTGCCAGATACATTCTGAGAAAAAAAAAACACACAAAGGAATCTCTGTAGGCTTTTATTTGGTTTAATATAGGCTACACATTATGCACATTATTATTATTATTATTATTATTATTATTATTATTATTATTGTCCTTGTGGTCAAACGCAACCTGACCTACTCACCTTAACCGTCCAGAAGTCACACGACAGCAGGAGGATGATGGTGACCATGCAGGCAATAAAACGACTGCTGAAGATGTCGCACAGTAAATAAACCAAGATGGCACTCGTTCGGAAGAAGAGGTGGAAGAAAGAGGCCACAGGATGTCTGAAACACAGATCGACATTTTTTTATTATTATTATTATTATTATTATTATTCAGGATTAATATAACGCCTTTGGTCTGACACTTAGCTATAAACCAGAAACTCGTACCTAATTCTAGACTTTCTCAGCCCGATCTTCTCGTCATCTTCACCAAAAAGAGGAGCGTCTTGAGAGTCCTGAAAACGTAAATATGAACGCTAATGCTGAACACACCGAGCCAACTGCTGCCGCAGCTTAGTTTGTAATATCAATCGACATTGGACGAAAATATCAAAGTATGATATGTTAAACATTATTCAAACAAAATAATCGCTTCTAAATATTTACAAAGTGTACTTTAGGATCGCTTACCGGTCTCAACATGTTGACACCTGACGGATGTATTTCCTAATGACGTGGATGTAAACAAGACAGTGTGCGAAGGACCCTAAAACCACGGAAGTACAGCCTTGAATTTGCCTGATTAAAACCTAAGCCTCGCGGCCTGCTTAAATTAAATATGATTACTATATCAATACTTGACTACTAAACATACATTTAAAACTACAATAAAGAGACATTAATTGACTTGGCGACACATCACCACAGACAAAGCAGACACATTTACAATATTTTAATCTGTCAAACAGTACAGATATCGACAGTCAGACATTTTATGGTCATTATATTCTAGGGAAGAAAGGGTGTCATCAGAAATACCATGAGCTGTCTATTTCACTCACCTTCCTTTAGAATTTCAAACAATAAGAATGGTAGAAAAAAAAAAGTAATATAATGGATGGTGAAAACACAGATTTCATGATGTCCAAATGACAGAAGTTCAAGTTATTCCTCAAGGTTTGTCAATTTCATTGAATATAAATGCCTTTTTTTTGTTTTTTTGGTTAGATTAAGTATATTTGTCTTACAAATTCTTGGATGTGGATTCACATGACTTTCCTTTATGTAATGACTCGGATGAGAAAAATAACCTCTAAGTAGGCTACTATCTGCCATCCTCTTG
This sequence comes from Brachyistius frenatus, assembly GCF_029030835.1. Lineage (NCBI taxonomy): Eukaryota > Metazoa > Chordata > Actinopteri > Embiotocidae > Brachyistius > Brachyistius frenatus. Next base: position 2,127,654 of record NW_027210642.1, on the reverse strand, counting down.
GAAACATTTGCAAAATTTAAACGCATGAATATGCAATCTTTCAGAAAATTTAAGATACTTCTTCATTGTCCCTTGTCTTGGCCTTCTTTTATGGCCCTAAAGATTTTCTTTTACTTATCTACTCTCAGTTGTTGCCATGCGTCAACACCATAGACATCTATGGGCAGATGACGTTATTAGTTGCACTGAAATAGAAGGTTTAGCGTGAGACACATTGAACAAGGCATGTGGAACAACAAAAATACATTTAAATGAACTTTTGTTTTTCGGTGCTGACGGCAGGGCAGATATTCTGATAGTGGTTCAAGTGGGAGGCCCACTAGCTAAAGTCAGCGACTTACCCAGCCTGCTAAACCTGTAGCGAAAACAGCTGACAGGACAGGTTCATACCCCCGGTGTTGTCCTCGGGTCAAAATGACTCGCAGCTGTGTTCAACCAAGTTCTATTTTATTTCTATATTTTTTGGGGATCATTGGTCATCATTCTTTAAAGAAACCCTCACAGCCTCCTTGTCACCAATGATCCCCCCCCAAAAAAATATGAAAATAAAATAGAACTTGGTTGAACACAGCTGCGGGTCATTTTGACCCGAGGACAACACCAGGGATACTTGTGTCTAGTGTAGCTCACCCTGCTAGTTCACGAGTGCTTATGTCAGGAATAAAGGAGAAATTACCTTCCTTGCAATCCAAGTTTGATGGTTAATAAACTTGAACACTGACCTGGGAATTTCCCCCGGTATTTTGAGATAAAGCCAAATGTGGGGAAAAGCAGGATGACCTTTGAGCATCTACACCTTCATCGGAGTCAGAAGGTTTAAGGTAGTTGCCTTGTTAGTACTATTGATGGTGGACTGGACAGGCCTATGTGCAGGACGAGGGCCCCTGAACCGGTTTCTAAATAAAGTAGCTGTTAACATTTGTGTTAGCAGAGTCAACACAATGACAAGACAACCACAACGACATGCAAAACAATTAAATAGAGATATAAAACCACTAAAAGTGATGTAAAATGGCATAAAAGAGACACAAAGTAACTATGATTAAATGCAAAACAAGTAAAACGTGACTCAAGTGACTCAAAACAAATGCAAACTACTAAAAATAGATGCAGAACCACTCAAGGATTCACAAAATAATTAAAAAGGGATGTACAAACCACTATAGAGAGATGTCAAAGGACTAAAAGTGATATAAATAATGCCAACCTACGAAAACACAGACTCTAAATGACAAACATTATATGCTCAATAACTAAAAAGAGACCTTATATTGTAGTTACTTTAGGTCTCAAACCTCCTTTTGGCCTTGTTTGATGGTGTTGTTGTTAACCAAATGCTGCCACTAGAGGTCTCTATATCATTAAATATGATAACAGTATTCTAATTAGCCTGTCTGAACTCTGCTGTCATGATATTACAAAATTATGTATTACAAAAAAGAAACGAGTCTTAGAGATATAGGCTAAATACGTGTGTGTGGGGGGGGGGAGGGGGGGTTGAGAAAATGGGCCGTTTGGTATTTCTGCTTAAAAAAACGACTCGTTTTGAATTAAGGTTATAGCCTATCTATCAATCAGTCAACCACACAAATAATTATCTTTCAAGCAGTAATCCTTCACTAGGTCTTCTAGGATAAGCCACCATTACTATAGTTTTGCATTAGAAAAAACTGCAGCTGTGCCTACCAGCTACAATTAGTAACAGCAGTAATAATAATAATAATAATAATAATAATAATAATAATTGTTATTATTAATTCATTATAATGGTGGTGGTACCATGAATCATTCTATTTCACTGAGCTTATTTTACTGTTTGCTTTTATTTTGTGAATACAAAGCCAAAAGCGGAAATCATGTCGTATACAATTAGACAATTTTTATGACGTCTGAAAAAAAAAAAAAAGTTTTAAAAACATTTACATGTCAATGCACGAACACAATGAGACAACAAAGTGACGGGATGCATATTTTTCTACCTCACACATTTGTACAGAAATAAATCATCAAAACAAACTACAGTTTATACAAAACAGTTATATAATGTCAAAACAGTTAGCTGTACACACGTGTTCCTGTGCTACAAGCTCAGAAACACCTCAAACAGACTGGCCACTGAATGCATTCGGTAAAAGATGCCAAAGGGCAGTCCCACATTCACAACAGCAGCCCACATGTTGAATTTGTAGAATTCAGTCTCAGTGTCGTGGTCGAACTGGGGACGAGCACCGAACGCAGGCATGATCCACAGCTGTCAGAGAACGAAACAGGAAGATTAGTGTCTAGCAGTGAATTTCAAACATTGAACGTGAGGGAGGGAGAGAGAGAGAGAGAGGGGGGGGGGTACTTACTATGATGTTACCCAGCAAGAGAAACGCACAGACCTCCTTCAATATCCGCCGCTTCCACGACAGTTTGTGCTTGTGCTCGGTCGCGTGGCCGTGCTCGGTCGCGTGGCCGTGCGCGGTCGCGTGGCCGTGCGCGGTCGCGTGGCCGTGCACGGCGTGATCCGTGAGCACAGGGTTGGGCTTTGTTCCCATGCCTGATTGTTCGAGTCTGCCCAGATCTGTTGGCTGCAGCACATATGGATTTGCAAGCGCAGTGACCGACTGCTCCTCGTGGAAGGGCTGCCGATGCAGACCTTCAATTATAAAAAAGTTCTGCAGGGAAAGCTGGATCACCATCAGCAGAGCCCAGGTCAGGTTGAGCCTGTTCAGGTAACCTTTGGCTCCGGTGGCAATCATGGCTACAATGGTGAAATAGCTGATGATCAACTGTCCCAGTGAGGCTCCCACCAGCAGCCCCACATCCAGGGTACGGGTGGGGTTCTTCTCTGATACGTGCTCCCTGTGGTCCAGCCTGTAGACGGCACCACCGATCACAGTGGAAACTGACATCATCGCCGCTATGATTATATTGATGACAAAGTGCATCAGCACAGCTTTGTCTTTCTTGTCTTCCTCAGAGTCAAGTTTTGTCATTATCATCTCGTATACAATAAATGTTGCCAGACCTATGAACACTAAGAGGACCCCCAAAACAGGTCCGAGGAATATATCTTTGACACTGAATTTGATGATGTGGTGGTCGTCTTCCGCTGCCACCCGACCAACATTTTTCCACATGACGTAGGCCATGGCAGAGGCGAACAGGCTGTACTCGATATTGAATGGGTACAGGTAGTAGTAGGCCTCCTTGAAGATGCTACATGAAGTGTGGCTGCATTTACAATTAGTGTCTCCGAAACCCGCTGTAAGACAGGATATGGCACAGAAAGAGAGAACCGTTAAGTCGGGGTTTCTCGCCGATTGCTTTTTCTACTTGAATTGCTGTATCAGCTTTAATTACCTTTACTGATGTACAAGTTTCGACCGAAGAGTCTCGTGATGTTGGTCAGATAGTCGGGAATTATTGTTTGGTGAACAGACTCGTCAGCAACTGCAGTCATCCATAAAACAAGATTTGTGGAGAGGGTGAGCATCAGTCCACAGCTAGATAATGAGATAGAATGGAGGCAAAAAGGAAACCGTGATCAAAGATGGTAACATAAAACCACAAACAGTAACTCTGGACGAGTGCAACATTTAAAATTAGTATTCACCCAAGTGACAATAGGCTTGCTTTTTTACTTCATTTGGTTTCAAATCTACTCGGGTGTATTACAGTTTCCAGCTAAAGCATGATTAATAAATGAGTCGGTTGAAAGTCAAAACGTATGTTGGATGGTAACAGTTCTTGATAATGAAGTCGTGTTTAAATCAAACATGCCCAAAATGCTCTGCTTTTAGCTTTTTAAATATCAATATTTACTGGTTCTACAGGACACTGAATACCTTTTGAGTGTTTGAGTGTTCTCTGGCTCTGGGAACTAACGTGTCTTTAAAAAGTTATTTTCTGCCAACCAGACGATGACATAGTTAAATAAGACCTGGCTGAGTAGTCCATAATACAAAATAATTGTTAGTTGAAACCTTTTTACAGTTATTAGAAACAAACATTATATTATAATTTCACCTACCTTTGGTCTAAAAAAAATTAAGGAAAAGGACACAAGGCTGTGACACAACATATTCAAGACATTGCAGTATATCTCAATTATCCAGGAAACGTTCCATTTTTTTTCTGATAACGACTGTTAAAGGATAGGGATTAATTATTAAGTACCCAAAGAAATACCCTCAGGGCTGTTTACACAGTCAGGGACGGGTTAAAAGAAAGAGACAGGAAATTGCCGACTATTCATCACCTACCATGAAATGTTCTTTTGTAGCTGTATACAGTCTTTGGCATGGATCCACAAAAAGTAGGTCTACAAATGAATTTTTAAATGTTCTTAGTATTTTTGCAACCAGAGTAAATGCAGTATGCTGTTTTTGGTTTGTTTTTTTGTTTTTTTTACATTTTTACCTGCACAAGTATGAAAACAAGTTGCACTACAGGAAATACAACCTGGACAGCAGAGTCACAGTGGAGGTACCCCACATAGCTGGCTATCTTGAAAATGTCCATGATGACACTGAGGAGTCCAAAGAGCACAAGTCCTCCTGAAGGAGAAAGAAAAACATAGAACAAAAGGGGGGTGTGGGGGAGGGTCCCAAAAATTGCTGTGTGAATAGAAAGCCTGATTCAAATACAACGTCCTTACCCCTGAGCCACACAGGTCCAGCGTGGCCATCCTTGTAGATGATGGCATCTTCTTTCTTCACTGTGTAGAATGCATAATAAAGCATCCAGAAGGAGGTGAGGAAGAGGAGGATGATGACGAAAACCTGCATATCGGGGAGGTCGATGTTCACGTTGTCGTAGGCACTGCCGCTGACCAAGGCGCAACCCAGGATCAGAATGTTTACACAGATGATCCCCGACAGCATCCATCCCCAGTTTCGGCCGCGCTCCCTCACGACGTCAGAGGACAAGATGTTCAGGTCGGGCTCAGACGCGCTCCCCGCATGACCCGGCGCATTTATGCTGTTGGACAGGTGGGCCTGCTCCGTCTCCCTGTCTCTGGCCGTCATCCTACATGGTTCACATTGATTACCACTGGTTAGACAGCTGCACTGGCATCCAGTGCTCAAACACATGACTCCCTCTCTCTGCGACCTATTCACAAAGGAGCCGTTTGCCGCATCTGGTCCCAGATGGGACATGACAGGTTTAACGGCTACACCCACTCACAGGCTCCCGGTGAAGGGAGATCGCGCCCAAATGACACCTTGCCACGACTGCTAAATCAGCATAATTGTCACCCTGGCAGTGCAAACACAAAAGAGCCGTATCAAATCAACAGAAAGGATTGCATTTCCTCCTCTTCTGGCTACGCTTTTGTACGAGTTAAAGGTGCCGTTTACAGTGGGACTGCGCACAAACATCTTTACATGGATTAGCTGTGCTATTTTCTTCACGTCATCACCAGTGTCCCTCTCCATCTGTCATAAAATTAGGAACAACATCGGGACAGGTAAAACAGTTGTATAATAACACCGTCGTAAGTCTTAACGATTACCAAAGTTGAGCTAAAAAAAAAGCGGTGGCGAGAGGATACCTGTAAGCTTTCCCGATGGAGTGTGACCCTGAGAGCAGTCGGAGCCCTGACGGCTTTTATAAGCCTCGAAATTACATCGTGGTTTATTGTACAAAGAGTCATAAATGTCAATAAATCTGTTGTCAACACCATATTATTACCAAACACAGCATGTTTTGCACAAAATATCCATGTAAAGTTCAAAACATCTTTTGAACTTTACCAGGAAAAACGTCTTCTGACAAATTCCAAAATACAAGAAACCGGTTCCTTTTCAGATGAACAGCAATTCTTTTTTAGATGAAAACAACTTTTTATATGAACGCAATCAATTTTTGGCTATAAAAAAAATCATAACAGCACGCACAAAATGCATCACAAAGTTAGGGAAAACAAAACTGTATGTAATATCAACCATCAAATCCGCATGCTGACCACATGCAGCTACGCCTCTCCATCTAAATGTCATTTCAGTTCTCTTAATAGGTGTAGCATCTGTTACTCGCTTGTCTGTTTGATTCGGTGCTTGAAGGCAATACTTTGGGTTCTTTAATGCGTTTCACGGCTCGATAAAAGACACGGGCTTCTGTCCCCCCCCCCAACCGAATTGCCTGAGGTGTAGTACATGAAAAGCCTGTTAACTACCTGTGCCTATTGTCGTGAAAGTTTCAACCTGTCTTGAGATTTCTGGATCAGCATTTAGGCTAATATTTGTATATTTCTCAACAGGGTGGGGCCGAGAGCAGAAGTACTCCTTTATTGCAACACTCCCTTGTACTCGTGACATCATTCTTTGTCTGCACTGGCATTTCTCTCCAGCGATGGAAGTGAGAACAATGGTTTATTCAGAAGAACAAGAAAAGTCAATTAACGGGCAGAGTCACTTTGAATCACTGTGTTACGGTCACAGAAATAACACGGAAGTACGGGAAATACTTTTATATTTCCTGATTCCTTTTATGCTTCCTGGTTATTTGCTGTCGTGGATCATTTTGCATTTGCATTTATTGAGGTTTATTTTACGGTGTGACGAACACATCTGTGAGAAAAAGAAGGCCAGCTAAATCAATGTTTTCAGATTTTATAACATGATGTGGTATGTTTGGTAGCAGCACATTAAAGCAGCAGGTATAAGTCTCTCCTCCAAGTGTCTGCTGTAGGCTCATTTAAAGTTTAAATAAGCACTGTAAAGTAGTACTATTTCAACATATCAAAGAATGATGTCTTTTTAAAGTCATTAATGAGAATCTCAAACACATTACAGGCTATAAACAAGAACAACTTGATCACACACTCCCGAAGGTCTTTATAAAGACATTTTTGGTAAGTGTGGCTATAGTTTGGGGAATCACTGTCAGATATGCCCGGACTGTGTCTGTTTCGGGGAGCTGTTGTTCAAAGAACAGATCGGGGTGCTCGCTGTTTTGGGCTACTCTCTGCCACCGGGAGCACTGTTCCCCGCACTAATGTGCCTCCGTTTGCGTCCCTGGATACCACCGACGCGCTCCGCCGTGCGCTCCTTCGCGATCCCTCATGATCAGAAGCGACCAACCGGCTCCCGGTGAACGGCGGGACACAAAACCCTCCTCCCGGTCTGCTTCCGCCACACGCCCGCGTGACGGCGACGACGGCGACGGCGATGATGGTGGCGGTGGCGGTGTTGTTAAAACGGAATGGAGTCGAGCAGGGTGGATTAATTGCGCACCATGAATGACAGGTACCACAAGGCGGCCCGGGACGGCTACCTGGACCTGCTGAGGGAGGCCACTCGGAAGGATCTGAACGCTCCGGACGAGGATGGCATGACACCGACCTTATGGGCTGCTTATCACGGCAACCTGGAGGCTCTGCGGCTGATCGCGGCGAGGGGGTGGGTACGATTTACGAGAGCGTGTGAGCGAAACGTTAGACGGCACCTACAATTCACAAACAGGTCACCTATCTCCAGTCAGATAATACAGGGTAATAACACCATTTTAGAACAAATAAAAAAATAAAATAATATATATATATATACCCCACTCGTATTCCAAACAAATTCCAGTTAAAAAAAAAATAAATCATTTAATTTACCTTGATTTTACAACACAGAGTAAAACGATATTTTATACTACTTAAAGGTGTTTTGCGGGCCAAACGTGTAAAAAGTCTGTGCTCGTGCAGTAACAATAAAACACTAACAACGGAGATCAGCGTTTTACAAGTTGCATTCATTCCTTGAGTTCAGGACAGCTCCTGACACAACACAATAACCTCAGGCTTTGCTCCTGGATTTAAAAAAAAAAAAAAAGAAAGAAGTGTGGAACAAATAAACTGTAGTAACATGATACTGTTGGGCCATGTGTGGGGAAAAATGCACACGTTGGGCTAGACACTGTATTTCCAGAAAAAAAAAAAAAAAAAAAAAATCTCTGTATTCAGCTTTGTGAGCCACATCATGTTTTAGACAGATTAATTAAATATTGTTTGTGTTCTTATAACATTGTGATGGCGCTGCAACCCTTATAAGCACCGTCTGGAAGTTATATACTTTGATCATGACAAAGACATCACGGTAGAAGATAGTTTGTCATTTTTAAAGTTATGTAGAAGTATTGACTGTGTAAAATTGAAGGCCATATCGCGAGGCCACAGGCCGAGGTTAAAAGATCAGTTCATTCGAGGATCAGCAGTTCAGAATTGTCCGATTTAGTATTTCTTATTAAATAGACATAACGGCAGACAAGAGTTATATTCCACAACTAAATCACTGTTAGTTGAAATAGACTTTCAATTGTTTGCTTTGGTCTATTATGGAGAGGCATTGCCTGTTATTGCACAATCACTAATTTCATAATCTCATTACAAGAGCAGGAAAATGGTTTATTAAATTAACGGCAAATAACATGATTGTAGTTGACGGTATGATGTTACAAATGTTGTTCATACTTCAGCAGAATGTGCAAATGTGATTTGTATTCACACACAACAGCCCCATCTCTCACCATGTCTGGTTGACCTGGTTTATGTCAGCCAGAAAAAAAGGGGCCCATTATGAATCTGGTTAATTGAATAAAGTCTTAGAGGGCCAGCATGGTTCATCATTGTTTAGTTGATAGAATGTAAACCTTCAGTACTAAAGAAATGTTAAAAACATTTATTTTTAAAAGTTTCTTTTTTTTTTTTTCCTGAAACAGGTGAGCAGCAAACAGAGTAAAGACTATCATCTATAAATTCACTATTTCCCACGAAATAATTGCAAACAAGGCTTTGTTGACATTCAGTTGCTAAGTACATACAGTGGGTACAGAAAGTATTCAGACCCCTTTACATTTTTCACTCTTTGTTTCATTGCAGCCATTTGCTAAAATCAAAAAAGTTCATTTTATTTCTCATTAATGTACACTCAGCACCCCATCTTGACAGAAAAAAACAGAAATGTAGAAATTTGTGCAAATTTATTAAAAAAGAAAAACTGAAATATCACATGGTCATAAGTATTCAGACCCTTTGCTCAGTATTGAGTAGAAGCACCCTTTTGAGCTCGTACAGCCATGAGTCTTCTTGGGAATGATGCAACAAGCTTTTCACACCTGGATTTGGGGATCCTCTGCCGTTCTTCCTTGCAGATCCTCTCCAGTTCCGTCAGGTTGGATGGTGAACGTTGGTGGACAGCTATTTTCAGGTCTCTCCAGAGATGCTCAATTGGGTTTAGGTCAGGGCTCTGGCTGGGCCAGTCAAGAATGGTCACAGAGTTGTTCCGAAGCCACTCCTTTGTTATTTTAGCTGTGTGCTTAGGGTCATTGTCTTGTTGGAAGGTGAACCTTCGGCCCAGTCTGAGGTCCAGAGCACTCAGGAAGAGGTTTTCTTCCAGGATATCTCTGTACTTGGCCGCATTCATCTTTCCTTCAATTGCAACCAGTCGTCCTGTCCCTGCAGCTGAAAAACACCCCCATAGCATGATGCTGCCACCACCATGTTTCACTGTTGGGATTGTATTGGGCAGGTGATGAGCAGTGCCTGGTTTTCTCCACACATACCGCTTAGAATTAACGCCAAAAAGTTCAATCTTGGTCTCATCAGACCAGAGAATCTTATTTCTCATAGTCTGGGAGTCCTTCATGTGTTTTTTTGGCAAACTCTATGCGGGTTTTCATATGTCTTGCACTGAGGAGAGGCTTCCGTCGGGCCACTCTGCCATAAAGCCCCGACTGGTGGAGGGCTGCAGTGATAGTTGACTTTGTGGAACTTTCTCCCATCTCCCTACTGCATCTCTGGAGCTCAGCCACAGTGATCTTTGGGTTCTTCTTTACCTCTCTCACCAAGGCTCTTCTCCCACGATTGCTCAGTTTGGCTGGACGGCCAGGTCTAAGAAGAGTTCTGGTCGTCCCAAACTTCTTCCATTTAAGGATTATGGAGGCCACTGTGCTCTTAGGAACCTTGAGTGCTGCAGAAATTATTTTGTAACCTTGGCCAGATCTGTGCCTTGCCACAATTCTGTCTCTGAGCTCCTTGGACAGTTCCTTCGACCTCATGATTCTCATTTGCTCTGACATGCACTGTGAGCTGTAAGGTCTTATATAGACAGGTGTGTGCCTTTCCTAATCAAGTCCAATCAGTTTAATTAAACACAGCTGGACTCCAATGAAGGAGTAGAACCATCTCAAGGAGGATCAGAAGAAATGGACAGCATGTGAGTTAAATATGAGTGTCACAGCAAAGGGTCTGAATACTTATGACCATGTGATATTTCAGTTTTTCTTTTTGAATAAATTTGCACAAATTTCTACGTTTCTGTTTTTTTCTGTCAAGATGGGGTGCTGAGTGTACATTAATGAGAAATAAAATGAACTTTTTTGATTTTAGCAAATGGCTGCAATGAAACAGAGAGTGAAAAATTTAAAGGGGTCTGAATACTTTCCGTACCCACTGTACCTAAGCTCTATTGATAGCAGCTGACATAAACTACCGATTGACATGCGGTACATCATTTAAACATGAATAGCTGTAATAACTCATCTCTGATGTAATGAAAAGACGTTTAATGCTGCTTAACATGGGAAAGATGTCACGCCGGCTATATTTGGCAAGTATATTACACTGGGGGGACTTGAAACTGTCATAGGAAGGAGGACGCAGACGGCCCATAATGTGATAAAGAGCAGGCGAGGGATATGTGAGCAGACTTGTGACTGCTGTGGTCAGCATTTTACTGGGACGGAAATAAATTATGACACATAAAGCTATCTTGTTCGATGTTCCCTCACAACGGCAAGCGTGTTCTAAAATCGGAGCTCAGAAAGTGATAAATTATCCCAATAAAGAAATTAAACATAGCTAATTTCTCTTATCTCTCAGTTTACAGCCCTTTATGTTTCTTCATTTATTTAAGCAGTGTTCACAGTGGGGTTTTTTTATTTTTTATTGCTGCTTTCTGGGCCGTTTGCCACCTACAGTCCATCGTGCACACTGAGGAGCACTCATGAACTGCAGTTCACCTCAGTTCTAAACTGGCTTTTTCTTTCTGACCATCTACAACAAATCCAGTCCAGGCAAAATAGGGCAGGGGGCTGAAATCAGAGTGGGACTTCGCTAATCGCTGCTCGACTTTGGTCTGGCAGGTCTGGCACACTTTCCCCGTGAAAACCTTACAACGCCGCGCATCAATAATACATCTGCCCTTTGACAGTAGCTTCACGTCCTTTGCATCAAATATTCAGCAGTCTGTATGTGGCTGCATTGGAGGACACGAGCAAGACACAAGACAGTTCAGTGAGCATATAAATACTGTGGGTGAGACACCAGAGACGAAACGAAAAATATCAATTGCAGACATTTTAAGCTTAGACTGTGTCAGTAATATTCATTTGCGGTGGCCAAAAATAAGATGTGTGTAAGGAATAAATCCCATTTTCCTTTGAAAATGACCAAATATGAGTGACCCGCTTTATGAATGACTAGTCTGAACAAAAGGTTGGTGGTGAGCAAACATAAACTTTAATAGATTTGCATATTTGCTTTATTGTAGGAACTAAGTACACAGCAAGAAAGCTTCACACTCATCTGACCTCCAAGTCATGAAGCCAGCTGTAATACTGTGAGGTTTGACTTCAGGAATTCAGTATGACATCACCAGCCATGCACAATTGTGCTTTTTGAGTCGGGCGCCTCCCCTGAAACAGGATACAGGTAGTGTAACTGTAGCGCTGGCAAGCCCGTGCTCATATTACAGACCGGCAGCAACAGTGCCACACACACACAGAGGTAACACTGAGGTCGCGGGCCGACGGGTCGAGTAAACGTTGCTCGTGTTTTTAACTATGGCCCTCCCGTAATATTGAATTCCTCGTGGACCATCTTTTTGAAATCACACCGACCTATTTTCAATTAGTCGCAGCCTTTTAAAATGGTTCGATCCCTACGGAAGGTCAATGGGTTTTTTGTTTTTTTGTTTTTTCTGAAAAGGCAATGTGGTATTTAGACTTTAAATGATTAAATAAGGTCCCATGAACAACCCACGGATGGTAGGTCAGTGCTGAAAACAATCCAAAAATCGCATTCCTCCTCACGAGTGAGTCGCCCAAACAGCAGCCAGGAAGAAGATCAACCTTTATCCAGAAACTATCTCGGTCTGAACGGGGATGGAAATATTTATGAAATCAATTATTTTTCCTGAGTCAACAGTTGTGTCTAACATCTTTCTTGTGGCCTACAGAGGAAACCCAGACAAGTGTGACATATGGGGGAACACGCCACTCCACCTGGCAGCTGCCAATGGTCACCACAACTGCCTTTTCTTTCTGGTGTCTTTCGGTGCCAACATATGGTGCCTGGACAATGACTATCACACACCGTTGGACATGGCCGCCACTAAGAACCACATGGACTGCGTCCGCTACCTGGATTCCATTGCTACCAAGCAGACGGGCCTCAATCCCAAACTGGTGGGCAAGCTGAAGGACCGGGCGTTTCGTGATGCCGAGCGCCGAATGAAAGAGTGCGTGAAGATGCAGAAGAAGCACCACAAACGTATGGAGCGAAAGTTTCACAAGGAGGCCTCCGAGGCCTCGGCATCAGATGTCATGAGCTTTTCCAGTTACACCGGCAGCTCTATTAGCAACAAGCTACGCAACTTCAACGCAGCCACAGTCAGCGTGCCATATTCTCAGGTTAGCATTAATCTTTAACTTGAGTATCTGGCAGTCGGCCCAGTAGTTGTTGAGATCATTTGAATCGGAAAGCAAAGTGGTCAACTGTTAAAACACACGGACGCCTCTAGGACGTCTACACATTTCAAAGCACGTACATCAACTAATACCAACAGCAAAAATACAAATCAAACTTTTGTCGGGGCTAATGTGAAATATGCAACAACAACAACAAAAAAAATCTTTCAAATGTCATCCTTTGATTTGTGATTGTGCCTCATCGCTGCGTTATTCTTGTCCCGCTAGGTGACTCTCCATGCCACGAACCGAGGGAAGACAAAAATCCAGAAAAAGCTGGAGAGGAGGAAACAAGGAGACGGCACCTTTAAAATCTACGAAGACGGAAGGAAGAGCGTGCGCTCCCTCTCTGGGCTTCAGCTGGGAAACGATGTCATGTTTGTCAAACAAGGAGCTTACATCAGCCCAAAGGACCGCAGCCGGGTCAACGTTCGTGACATGTTCCCCCGAGACAACGACGACGCCATTTCACGTGCCATGAGCGAGCCGGACCTCCACGGGCCGGACGTGGATTACTCCGAGATCAGCACCGACTCCGGGCACGATTCCTTGTTCAACCGACCCGGTCTCGGCACCATGGTCTTTCGAAGGAACTATGTGAGTGGGGGGATGTTTGACCTTGGCGGTCGAGGTCCAGCCAGCACGTACCGGTCGGGCAACGATGTGCGTTTACGCAGTCGGCTTCAGCAATACCCAAGTCTGGATGAAGACAGCATTGGCAGCGCACGCAGCCTGCAGGAGAGAAACGTGGAGGACTTGCCTTGGGAGGAAGTCGAGCTAGGGCTGGACGACGACGACGAGCTCGACTCGAGCCCTCTGGACGTCTTCCTCGCCACGCAGAGCATGAGCGAGTTTTTCTCCATCTTCAAGAGGGAGAAGATTGACCTTGCGGCGCTGTTGCTGTGCTCTGACCATGACCTGAAGAGCATTCATATCCCCTTGGGGACGAGGAAAAAGATCTTGGATGCCTGCAAGAGACGGCTGGAGACCATAGAGGACCCTGACTGCATCGAGGACACAGAATTGTAAGTGATAATATTTCAGTTATTCAAGTGTGGTGACGTAGTTCAACTGATCACATGTAGTTTGTAATGTCTTCTCTGTACTCCAGCATATAGAACTAGAGGCCTTCAAACATTATTTATTTTTTTAATTTTTTTAATAAGATCTTTATGTTCAAAGGTGCTTTGTGGAGTTTCTTGTAAAAAAAAAAAAAAAAAAAAAAAAAAAAAAAGCACCATTACTGGCTGATAATTGGACGAGTTCAGCCTGTTATCATGAAGTAACTTACTTATTATTTACATAATCGTACTTTTTTTTTTTTTTAACCAAAATCATGATCTTTTCCGAACCCTGACCAAGCAGTTTTGGTATAACCCTAACCAAGTCATATTTTCACAATCCAAACACTTTAGTTTTTGGGTGGCAAAACCTAAGTCACCTTACTTTTTCCACCCAGGCGAGGCAAAACGTGACACTGACACGGTATCCTGCAGTGGACTGACGCTCGTATTTCATGCTCTGCTGTGGTACCGGGTTAAATGGTTTTAATTTAACCAGCATGGATGTGCACGAGCACAACAACAAACAAACTCATAACCCACTTATAAATCATTACTCAATAGCGCCACTAGTGGTCAAAAACCACAACAGGCTAACTTTAATATGTGAATGCAAATGATGACTGACTGATATCCAAGACTCACAGACATCAGGAAACTGACCTGGCAGGCCTGTAGTAAAGCCACCTTTACTTTTTGGTTTATTTGGTTGGGTTTTTTTTTGCCTTCAGTCTGGCCTTTATCAGTGAAACATATGCTCAGTTTGGACTGAGGTCAGACGACTGACTTTATCAGTCAAAAACATTCCACCCCAAAGAAATGCTTGCCTGGTCTGCATATTTACTATCCTGTTGAATTATATTAAAAATGAAGAATAACGGATCAGAAGGGCTCTGGACGTGGACGTCCTCAAAAATCCTTTAGACTAACACGTCAATGTACTAAATTTATACTTATGATTGAAACTCGTGCTGAAGTAGCGCCAAGGTGAAAAATATGGAACTGTCCAAATAGTCATGGAGTGAAATGTTCATTTTTCTTTCTTCTTTTTGCGCTCGAGCGACTGAGAAAATCTCTCGGGGGGGGGGAGGGGAATAAAATCAAAAATAAATCTTCCCTCGTAGATTATGTGCATTCTTTTCTTGTCTTTATCCTGTTCTGCAGATAGTACAAGTTTTGGATGGTCATCCTGCTGCGTGCTCATCCAGAATTGAAAGGTCAGCGGAGCATCGTGGGAGGGAATGTCGCATACGGGGCGGGGAGGACTTTGACGATCCGCCGCTCGTGGTGACTCGGTGGTAAGAAAGCGGAAAGGCCACTGTCAAGCGAAGAAGAGACGCGCGAGGTAAATTCTTCACGGGATTCTTTTACGGTGTCTCGTTAGCTCGGGAGGATCACTGAAAATCTCTCTGTGCTGGTTGGTTGGAGTCCCCCGCTCCGCATGGTTTCACAATCTGAAAGACGTTGACCACAGTGCAGCGCGCTATGCGGTGTCGTCGTTAACAGAGAGATGATTGTGGGGGTCTGTGTCCCCCGGAACATGTCCCCCACCCCGGGGGGGTAAATTTACCACCTCATGTGCCTGCATTGCCTGTGTAGTTGCTTCAAAGAGTGTTTTGTCATGAGTACATTTACGAGAATCTAATTGTAATTTTCAATAGCAGTATATTGAGCAACTTTTTTTTTTTTTTTTTTTTTTAACACAGTCATATTTAATCTCTGTACATGTTTACATAGAGCAAGCCATCTCGCTCCAAGTGGGGCTCAGTGCTAATAAAGGCCAATTTTTCATTGACAGTAGTGTTCTGATTTACTGTTGTATTTTAAACTGTGAAAACTCTATTTTTTTTTTTAGATAATTTGTTAGTACACCATATATTATATGACTATAAGATTACACAAGGAGAATTATGAACCTTTGTATGTCTTATGTAAATCTTGCTAAAATACAGCAGTTTTCCAATAGTGTGTACTTCTAGCTTTTTAATCATGTAAATCTGCACAGTAGCACACAATATGTTAATGTTTACCATCACAACTTTTTGAACAGCTTTAGCTGGATTTGACTGTAAATACAAAAAAAAAAAAAAATGTTTCCAGTGCTGTTAATTGCTGATATTATGTATCCATGTACCTTTGTGTGCCTTATTGAGCTTTTCATCCTGCTATAATTCATCTGTTGGTCAGACTGAGGACTTGCAGGATACTGTAAGACGCGCCTGTTTCACTGCTGGCACCGACTCGGCTTAGCTCGCTTTTCTGGTTTTCCGATGAGCAAAAGTTGTCGATAGTACTTGTTACAATTTTTGGAAACGCATCCATCGGGGCTCCAAGCGAGCTGAGTCGATACTATTGCCAACGTGAAAACGTAACCGGCGCCAGACCTAGGGGTGTCTGGACCGGTAACATGTGACCCACAGGCTGAACAGCACTGTGGATCTGTGGTTCACTGCGGATCAATGAAGAAACATACGATGAGGTGACGTCTTCATCAAGCCAGCGCCATTTTATTGACTCTATATCAAAATATTTTCCTATGCTACACTCGTACATTAGTATTCAAAAAATAGGAAAATACAGAAAAGTGCAAATAAAATATCAGTCATTAGAAAAATAAATAATATTCTTCCTGCTACTCAAATAAAATGTATGACTATCAAAAAAATACCAGAGATCACAACAACTCGTACTCCGTTGGCAAAAAAGCACAACATGGCGGTTGGTGGCGGCAACGGCTGAACAGCAATACAAAAGTAACTCTGAACAACATTTTATGGTGAAACTCATTTCTAAACACTGAAAGCTGTAACATTTTAAGGAACATGAAAATACGTAGTGTTTTCCCCCTTCCTGATTTCCAATTTTTTTGCACGTCTGTCACACTTAAATGTTTCAGATCATCAAACAAATTTAAATATTAGTCAAAGATAACACAAGTAAACACAAAATGCAGTTTTTAAATGAAGGTTTTTATTATTAAGGGAGAAAAAAAAAATCAAAAGCCACATGGCCCTGTGTGAACAAGTGTTTGCCCCCTCCTGTTAAAACATAACTTAACTGTGGTTTATCACACCTGAGTTCAATTTCTCCAGCCACACCGAGGCCTGGTTACTGCCACACCTGTTCTCAATCAAGAAATCACTTCAATAGGACCTGAAGTGAAGTAGACCAAAAGATCCTCAAAAGCCAGACATCATGCAGAGATCCAAAGAAATTCAGGAACAAATGAGAAAGAAAGTAATTGAGATCTATCAGTCTGGAAAAGGTTATAAAGCCATTTCTAAAGCTTTGGGACTCCAGCGAACCACAGTGAGAGCCATTATCCACAAATGGAGAAAACATGGAACAGTGGTGAACCTTCCCAGGAGCGGCCGGCCGGTCAAAATTACCCCAAGAGCGCAGCGACGACTCATCCGAGAGGTCACAAGAGACCCCACGACAACATCCAAAGAACTGCAGGCCTCACTTGTCTCAGTTAAGGTCAGTGTTCATGACTCCACCATAAGAAAGAGACTGGGCAAAAATGACCCGCATGGCAGAGTTCCAAGACCAAAACCACCGCTGAGCAAAAAGAACATTAAGGCTCGTCTCATTTTTGCCAGAAAACATCTTGATGATCCCCAAAACTTTTGGGGAAATACTTTGTGGACTGACAAGACAAAAGTTGAACTTTTTGGAAGGTGTGTGTCCCGTTACATCTGGCATAAAAGTAACACCGCATTTCAGAAAAAGAACATCATACCAACAGTAAAATATGGTGGTGGTGGTGTGATGGTCTGGGGCTGTTTTGCTGCTTCAGGACCTGGAAGACTTGCTGTGATAAATGGAACCATGAATTCTACTGTCTATCAAAGAAATCTTGAAGGAGAATGTCCGGCCGTCTGTTCGTGACTTCAAGCTGAAGCCAACTCGGGTTCTGCAGCAGGACAATGATCCAAAACACACCATCAAGTCCACCTCTGAATGGCTGAAGAAAAACAAAATGAAGACTTTGGAGTGGCCTAGTCAAAGTCCTGACCTGAATCCTATTGAGATGCTGTGGCATGACCTTAAAAAGGCGGTCAGTGCTGGAAAACCCTCCAATGTGGCTGAATTACAACAACTCTGCAAAGATGAGGGGGCCAAAATTCCTCCACAGCTGTAAAAGACTCATTGCAAGTTATCGCAAACGCTTGATTGCAGATGTTGCTGCTAAGGGTGGCCCAACCGGTTATTAGGTTTAGGGGGCAAAACACTTTTTCACACAGGGCCATGTGGGTTTGGATTTTTTTTTTTCTCCCTTAATAATAATAAAAACTGCATTTTGTGTTTACTTGTGTTATCTTTGATGATCTAAAACATTTAAGCGTGACAAACATGCAAAAAAAAAAAAAAATCAGGAAGGGGGCAAACACTTTTTCACACCACTGTATATATGCATATAAAATCATTTATCAAAGTTACACAAAATTACATTCACAACCCCGCTTTACTACATGTAACGGCTAACTGGCATCTTAACCGCGGCCGTTACTCTCGGCTAATTCACTCGGTTTAGC
This sequence comes from Brachyistius frenatus, assembly GCF_029030835.1. Classification (NCBI taxonomy): domain Eukaryota; kingdom Metazoa; phylum Chordata; class Actinopteri; family Embiotocidae; genus Brachyistius; species Brachyistius frenatus. The sequence goes on along the minus strand of NW_027210642.1, from coordinate 2,109,329 downwards.
TACACACTCCGACGTCACACATCTATCACAGTCATCTCGAAACACAGCAAAGTTGTTCCTGAAATATTCACCTTCGTGTGACAGTAAACTTAAAGAGTCGTAAACATATTTTACAGTACTTGTGGAGCGATGAAGAAACATACGATGAGGTAACGTCTTCATCAAGCCGGCGCCATTTTATTCAGACTCGCGCTACATTGGGCTTGAAGGGAAACTTCACGATGCGTTCAAGTACACTCGGTTAGCGTAGTTTCCTCAGTGGTATCTCCAAAAAATAAGAACGGTGTCTGTTTCATAATAAAAACAAAAAAACTTTGCTACAGCGTTTTCAACCTATTACACTCCCCCCTGCTTCAAGAGATGTCTCCGGACATCCAGAACCAAACTAACGCACGTAACGTCCAGTAGTCGAGAGTCAAGAAAGTTTGATGGTCAATGCACAGTCCTTGTACCAGTGCAGGTAAATGTCTTTAGTCACTGTGTACGTCGTCACAAGTCTAACATGTCCACACTGGTGTAGGGTAGATAACACGGTCCATGAACAGCTGGGTAAAAGGGGCACGGGGCACGGGACACGGGCAAACGTCAGGTTTGCTCCCGGGCCTCCAGGGCTGATATGAAGGCTGCCCGAGGCGGGTACTCGTGAGCATTTCTCGAGGTTTCATGGCTCGGGTTGACCTCCTCACCGGTGGCTCTTCCCCCTCTGATGGCTCTGTGACAAGCCCACTTGTGTCTACCTGCTCCTCTGAACTTGCCTCCTCCACAGTGCCATCCCTTGCCGGTTCCTCCTGTAGTTCCTCAGCTGGCGGCGCAGCAGACGGAATCTCCGGGATCTGAACTCGCGTCCCCGCCCGGTGAAGTGGGTGCTGAACGACGTGAACCTCCTGTCCGAAGCTTCGGGGGAAGGCTTGTCATCCAGAGAGCGGGGGCAACCAGAGTACCGTCACCATAGCCACTGTCAACCCACGGCGGGTGCAAGGTTTTTAAGACGCAAAAAGAGACTTTCTGATTTAAGTGCAAGTCAGCCGGTGACAGTTGCAAAGTTCGATTTGAAGATGGTGGCGCAGCTCACAACGCTGACGACCCGAGTGAACCAGAGCTGTACGACCCGATAGTTGATTACATCGGAGGCGAGAAATTGGGAGCCCCCGGAGGATGACGGTGTGGCCCATCTCCTCCTCCTCGACGATCTACTCGAGCAACACGCTGTGCCGAGGTGCCGGAGAGGGTGGAGCCAGTGAGACCACACCGCTCGAGACGCCACGTGTGACAGCTCATCAACAGCGACGCTCCACTCCACCTCACCGTGACCACAATCGTCCAGGCAGACTTTCAACGACACCGACCACAGACGTTCCAACTCGTCCACCGATTGTGGACGGAAGCATCCACTCACTCCCGTCGCCTACAGCGTCGGCCGAGTCGCTCACAGCAGGCGTCGGCGGCGCTTCCCTTGGTGGGGCGCGTTCGTCTTCCGGCGTCGGAAGACCCGGGGTATTGAAGGTTTTTTTGCAGCTCTGCTTCGCCGCAGAGAGTTTAAGCTACACGGTGGACGAATCTCTGATGTTGGTTCTGAGATATCTTGCAGTAATCTTTGTAAAAAAAAAAAAAAAATAGATGAAGGTTTGTGCAGGAAGGTTTTACTGAGTCAGAAGTAATTCGCTGTGCGATTAAGATCGTCAAACCCGGTACATTTAGAGAAATGTGAACAAACAAAGGTGACTTGACTGCTGGTGAGCTACAGCGGTTCCCCCGTGCGCACGTTGAAAATAGCGCCGAGCTTTTTCAAGAGCCAAGTAACGCTAAGCAGCGCGACAAAGAGAGCCCGCAGCAGCTTTTGTACAGAACCATGGGTTTAAAACGGCGTGTTTCGTTTGAGTCTCAACGGCCTGGTGCCGAGTCGAGCCACGACAAAAAAGCTCGTTCAAGGTACCTTCCTCCACACGCCATACCGAGGGTTAAATGAGAAAAACAGCCCGCGTTAGACATGACCTCAAACCCCTCCTAACTGATTTGCAGGTTAGCGATGACTTTCTTTTAGATCAAATCACCAAGTCTGCCAGTGAGGAGGCAGAGAGACTGAAACGCCCAGGCACGGCAGCTGAGACCCGACCAGCGACTATTAACGCAGCTCGGCTCGACAGCAGCGACTCGGATAAAGCGAGCTAAAGTTGACACTGAGTTACAGGCTAATCGTGCCGCTATCAGAGAACTGACTGCACAAGTGCCATCGCTGACCAAACACGTGGCCCAGATGGTGAAAACGGCAGACAGTGTGACGCCCGGGGACCTTTGTTCATCAGCAGGCCGTCCCGCAGCACCAACATGCGAGACCGGGGGTCGATGCAGTCACTGTGCACAGCAGAGCAAAGTGAGCTGACCCTCACTGTTTTGTTTGTGGCCGAGCAGGACATCGCGCCGTCGGCTGTCTGCAGAGGGAGATTTCGGGAAACGGGATAAGGTCACCGGAGAGGGGCGGCCAGTGACCGAGACAGCCGAGGAGCCCTCGCCACTAGCCGGTCACTCTAAAATAACAAACACAACGTGTCCACCACAACCAAGGAAAACGGCTAGCACAATTAATAGGAAAGCGACGTATGGTCTCACGTGCCATCGATGGAGTCTCTTTCCAGATGTTACTCGACTCAGGAGCTCAAGGGACTATGGTGGGGAGAGCCTGGGTGGAAAAAAGTACTCCCCCCATGTTCAAATCCAGCCACTCGAATCCCTACTTTCAGACCTATCTTTGGAGATTACTGCCGCAAATGGCACCGATGTCCCCTTCGATGGATGGGCAGATGTCGAGCTCAAGGTCTGCAGTAAAAATCATGGACATGTTACCATACAAGTGCCATTATTAGTCAGTCATAACTGTCTAAGCTGTCCACTTTTAGGCAGTAAATGTCCTAGCGGAAATAATCGAAACAAACAAAGAACAACCGGATGAGATTGATGTTTCTGCTTTACTCAAAGAAGCTTTAAGCATCAGTGACAGTGCAGTGGCAGCTATAGTTTCCGCTTTACAAGTCTTGACCCGTGACGAGGCCGCGTTTGAGTGCAGTGTGAGAACAGGGAAGACAGGTGTAACTATTCCTGCTGGAATGATTTGTGAGGTTAAGTGTAGAGTAAAGGAATGGCCCAGGGGTGGGGCTATGCTCTTTCAACCCAATGTTTTGTTTAACTGTCCTGAGGGATTAGAGCTATTTCCAGCCTTGGTCGATGTTCCAAGTGGGTCCACAAAAGTTGTTAAAAAAAAAAAAAATCCCTGTTCAGTACCCCACTAGGCAGGATATCCACCTCACAAAGAGAACAGTTCTAGGCGCTGTGGAGGAAGTTACTGAAGTGAAACCAGTTAACTGTTTTCCAGGTGGTTCAGAGACAACGTGCCATCCCACTGTAAACTCAGCGCAGCTAAAAACAGATAATCAGAGACAAAGGAGTGATGAATGTGAGACTAAAAACATGACAGGAAAGAAATGGCACCCACCTGTCGACGTATCGCACCTGGAAGAGGATGAACAAAAAATAGTCAGCGACATGTTGTATGAAGAGTCAGGTGTGTTTGCCAAGGACGACTCGGACATCGGTTGCATTCCAAACTCGCAGCTGACAATCCACCTAAAAGGATGGAGCACCAGTCCAAGCATCCTACAACTCTGTTCCTAAGCCCTTGTACAAAGAGGTAAAGGACTATGTTCAAAACCTGCTCAACCATGGCTGGATCAGGAAGTCCACCTCACCCTACTCGTCCCCGGTGGTCTGCGTCAGAAAAAAAAAGACAAGACCTTGCGTCTGTGCGTTGACTTTCGGGGCGTGAACAGCAAAACTGTCCCCGACCCGCCACCCTCTTCCACGCACACAGGGCCTGCTGGACAACCTGGGGGGGAGGGGACTACTCGTGGTTCTCAATACTCGGCTCACCACCAGGGTTTTGTTGATGAGAGTTGCAGACACGTGACCGCTTTTAGCACGCCGTGGGGGCTATACAAGTGGATCCGCCTCCCATTTGGCCTCACCAACGGCCCCCGGCCGCATTTCAAAGGTACATGGAGGGAGTCCTTGACGGCCTAAGGGACGAGTGTTGCTCTCCACATTTGGACGACGTGCTCTGTTACTCCAACAACTTTCATGACCACGTTGATGATCTGAGGCGAGTGCTCCGCCGCCTACGAGAGCATGGTGTTAAACTACGCCCAACGAAATGTGAACTATTTAAAAAGAAGATAAGATATGTAGGGCGTCTAGTGACGAGTGAAGGTATCCAGATACACCCTAAAGATCTTGAAGCTGGTCACCATTTGAAGGATAGAGAGCCAAAGAATGTGGTAGAAGTTAGAGCCCTCCTGGGGTTTCGAGGCTATTATAGAACCTTCATTCAAGACTTTTCTAGGATAGCCAGGCCATTGTTTAATCTCATAGAAGGCCCAAGTGAGTCTAGCTAGAAACTCATCACAACTAGATCTAAGAAGACCCAGCCTAAGGGCAAAAATAATGGCCAGCTCTCATCCAAAGCACCTGTCCAGAGGACACCGGAGCACAGCGCCGTGGTGTCGCGCCTTGTTGTCGCACCTTGTTGACATGCTGAGCAGTCCACCCATCTTGGCCTACCCAGACTTTAATTTGCCCTTCGTCCTTCACACCGACACTTCAAATGAAGGTCTGGGGCCGGTGCTCTATCAACAACAGGGAAACAAACTCTGTGTTATCGCTTACAGTTCAAGGACACTCACGCCCGCTGAGAAAAACTATCATCTGCATTCTGGCAAGCTCGAGCTCCTTGCATTAAAGTGGGCAATCCGTGATAAATTTAGAGATTGTCTCTATTATGCACCAACCTTCACCGTATACACTTGATAATAATCCCCTGACTTACGTATTGAGCACGGCCAAGTTGAACGCAGTTGGACATCGGCGGGTGGGTGAGTTAGCCGACTTCCATTTCGCCGTCAAATATCGTCCAGGCAAGTCAAACGCAGACGCCGACACCCTGTCGCGTTACCCAGTGCAACTTCACGAGCGCCTGAATGGGTACACTGAAATAAAGGCCCCAGATGTAGTCTCGGCCATCTGGCGAGGTGACAAAGCTCAGAGAGACGACGACGTGCCACGGGTGGCTGCGTTGCAGCTACATTCTGGTGCCGATGAAACGGTTCCCGAGGGAAGTCCGGTTATCACTACAGAAAGTGTTCGAGCTGCTCAGGAGGACGATGCTCCCATCTGTGAGGTGATAGACCTAAAAAGAGGAGGATGGAATCCAAACGGTAAAGACAAGAGACAAACGGGACGAGAGACAACGCAGACTAGTTCATGAATGGAACAGACTCACACTTGACAAGTCGACTGCGTGACGATATGGGGCACGTCGGCGCAGACGAGGTCATTCACTTGGCTCGAGGAAGATTTTACTGGCCTTTTATGCAGCGTGAAATTGAAGACCATGTCATTCGCCAGTGTCGGTGTGTTAAACAGAAGCGGCCAAACGTCCCAGAGAGAGCGCCGATGGGCTCAATAACAAACCAGTGCCCCCTTTGAGCTAATCTCTGTTGACTATCTCCATCTTGCGCCAAGTAAAGGAGGCTACGAGTACATCTTAGTCCCAGTAGATCGCTTTGCAGAGGCCTACCCGACCAAGAATAAGTCAGGTCGAACGGCTGCTGAGAAAATCTTTCGTGACTTTATTCCACGCTTTGGGTACCCCGGAAAGTTACATCACGACCTAGGGGCGGGAATTCGGGAACAACCTTTTTCCAAAGACTCTCCCAACAGTTGGCAGGAATCGCTCACTCTCGAACTGCCCCGCTACCACCCGCACGGGAACGAACGAACAGGACGCTTCTACAGATGCTGCGGACTCTGCAAGAGGAGAAAAAGGGGCTGAACGGAAGAACCACCTTAACTCCACGTAAGTTCACAACTGCACAAGACATGAGGGAACAGGCTCTTTCTCCTGGATGGAAGAGCACCCACCCCCCCGATTTGCTCTTTGACCTGAAACCTGAGCAAGAGCCACAGTCCAGACAAAAGAGCACGCACAGAAATGGGCTACTCGCATGCAGGAGGCGTACAAGATCGCCTCAGATAATAGTAAAAAAATAAATAAATAAAAAAGTCCTCAGCTGCTCACTGCTCACCAAATCAAAGAACCAATCACACAAACAAGACGGGAGCGGGAGTCTTGACTACTCTGACGGAGAGACCTAAGGGGGTACCTGGACCGGTAACATGCGGATCAATGAAGAAACATGCGATGAGGTGACGTCTTCATCAAGCCAGCGCCATTTTATTGACTCTATATCAAAATATGTTCCTACACTACACTCGTACATTAGTATTCAAAACAATAGGAAAATACAGAAAAGCGTAAATAAAATATCAGTCATTAGAAAGATAAATAATATTCTTCCTGCTACTCAAATAAAATGTATGACCATCAAAAAAAAAAAAAAATACCGGAGATCACAACAACTTCGTACTCAGTTGGCAAAAAAAAAAAAAAAAAAGCACAACATGGCGGTTGGTGGCGGCAACCCCGCTTTACTACATGTAACGGCTAACTGGCATCTTAACGCGGCCGTTACTCTCGGCTAAAACACTCGGTTTAACTGCACTCCCGACGTCACATATCTATCACAGTCATCTCGAAACACGGCGAAGTTGTCCCTGAAATATTCACCTTAGTGTGACAGTGACCTTAAAGAGTCGTAAACATATTTTTACAGTACCTGTGGAGCGATGAGGTAACGTCTTCATCAAGCCAGCGCCATTTTCTTGATTCGGGTTACATTCCGCTTGAAGGGGAAAGTTCACGATGCGTTCAAGTACACTCGGTTAGCGTAGTTTCTTCAGTGGTATCTCCAAAAAAAATAAGATACCACTGTTTCATAATAAAAAAAAAATAATAAAAAAAAAAACTTTGCTACAGCGTTTTCAACCGATTACAAAAACACTGCAGACCATTGATTTGTCAGAGAATCATCACAATAACTGCATTTTTTTTTTTTTTAATTTTTATTCACTGGACAACTCAATTAATGGGAGGAGGGGGGTCGTATGTGCAGTAAAAATCCATCAAAAACACCTGGTACCAAAAGTAGAGTTGAGTACAACAAAGCTGGTACCAATAGTGGAAAAGTCACGCCACAAGCTACCATTATGGGGCACTTCTCACATTTCTGGGAATTTAAGGGTGGGTGGGGGCTGTGGGCAGTGGTATCATCGATATTATTAAGATAAGTCATACTAGAATTAAACCAATCGTACACATTTGTTTTTCTTTATTGCTGGTTCTGATGTTACTCATATTGATATTTTTTTTTTTTTTAGCTGTACCCTACTATTTCTCTACAAAAAACTAAATTAGATTAAAGGGTGATTTCCTCATTTCCACCAGACTTACATACACAAAAAGATTGTAAAGCAAAGACAGTTCAGAAATCATTGAAGCAATATTCCGACTAAAATGTGGTGATAAAAAATGTAATTAAACAACGATGTATTAAATAAAATGTGAACATTTCTGGAACTTTTAAATACTTGTAGAATTTGTTCAGAGTTTCATTGGTAGTTTAACATTTAGATGGATTGCCTCGTTATTTCTAAAGCCACTTGCATTCAGTAAATATATCCTCATCATATTTATCAACGTATAAATATGCTGAGTTCTAAATATGCACTGTTTGTATGTAATCATACTGTAGAGTTTTTACAGGTCAATGAGCATCGTGTCGGGGTCATTACCTGTTTACACTAACAGCATTTTAAGTCTCTGCCCAGATATCAGTGTGTGTGTGTGTGTGTCTGTGTGTGAGAGAGACGCACACAGAGCACAGTGGAAAATACTTGTTTTGGCATCTTCAGCCATAGTGATGATCCTCACTTGCTGCTCCCACACAAACTACACTGTTTCTTCTGTACTGCCTGACATGAAATCAGGAAGTTGTACTGTAGATAAGGGGTGTTGTCTGGACACTGCATGCCTCTGACATAACACTGTTATCAAAAGGAAGAGGAAATTCTCCCACATGGTTACTTTTAGCACCAAAGGTCCCAGTAAAAGAAAAACTTTTTTTTTTAAAAGGATAACAGCGAGAATATGATCCATAAATAACACCGATCCATAGACTACTTTATCTTGGGACAGACCCTGATGTAGTTATTTTCCTGTCATAGTTTTATTCCAAAAATAAACCTTAAAATAGAACTTTGTCAGATGTAGAATAAGTAGTAAAGGGTTAGGGAGGATGTTCATTGCCCTCCCTGGTAGGCTCGTAATACAATCATTTCCTCCCTCAATTTGTAATCTGCTCTGTCCTAAATTTAGTCAGGCTGGATTTAGGACAAAGACAAGAGCTAAGCAAGGGAGGGTTGAAAAATGAGACCGCTTTGGCTGGCCAAGCACAAATACCTTGGGCGTGGTTCTCAATTCTTTCCTTATGCACCCTGAATGTCTTTGGATCTTTGAAAAAGCAGGAAAACACAACTCTAAGTGCAGATCAGTCCTTTTTGACGGTCTAAAACGAAGCTCAACAGCTTCAGGTTGAGAGGAACACGGAACCATGGCGACTCTCAGCAGCAACAGTGAGGAGACTTTGACAGAGAATCAACACAGTGTCGACATAACGGAGGAACTGGGGGATCCTACAAGTCAGACGTCTGACACGCTGCTGCCCCAAGATGTGTTGTGTGATTCATGTATGGACAGCCCCAGCAGAGCACTGAAATCCTGCCTGACCTGCCGGGTTTCCTACTGCGAGGGCCATCTCAGACCCCATCTGGAAAACACAAAATTTCAAAACCATCGTTTGGTGGATCCCCTCCATGACATCGACTGTCAGACTTGTGAGGTTCATCAGCTTCCTCTAAAACGCTTCTGCCTGATGGACAGCTGCTGTGTGTGTCTGGATTGTGAGAGTCAGGAGCACGAAGGGCACACGACAGCATCTTTGGAGGAGGCCCGCATGCAGTTTGAGGTCTCACAACACACAGTACAATTCATTTATTAAATATTGTAAAATGCATTTCAATTTGGCTTAAGTCCTGACAAGGAAGAGTTTTAATTTTCTTTGCACTGGAAAAAGAGGTAAAAGTCATTACAAATAAATCAGTAATGGTCTTGCATTGGTTTTTATTTGAAAAAATGATGCGTGTGTTGCAGTCTTATTTTTGATGATTGTCGTTTATGTTGTTTGTAGACTGAAATGCAGAAAAAACAGGAAGAGGTCAGTCAGAGTGCCTCAGCTGCTGAGAAAGCGATTGGAAAACTACAGAGCAACAATGACTTAATCAAGGTAATCTCATGTAGGCAAATAATACGCCATAACCCATCTTTGTTTAAATATGCTATTTTAATACTTTTTTGGGGTCTTTTCTCTCTGTCCCTTCAGTCTTCTGTGCAGGAGGTTTGTGTTACCGTTGAACAGCAGTTCACCCAGCTGCACGCAGCTGTGGAGGAGGCCAGAAGAGGAGTGATGGAGGAGCTGGAGGAAGAGCAGAAACAGGCCCTCAGACAGGCAGAGGGCATTCAAACACATCTAGAGCAGAGGAGAGCAGAACTGATGAAAACATTGGCTCAAATGAACAAACTGTCCAGGAGCAAGTTTGATGTTGACTTCCTGCAGGTACACAATATATAAAATAGATAATAGAGGTTAATGTAAAGTAAAGAATTTGCATGTTCCAGTGGGTGTGTTTATGGGATTAACTCAGGATGGTTGGTAGTTATTTTGGATGCTGGTGTGTTGACAGTGTACACAGAGCAGTCATCCCTAGCAGAGAAAAGTTCTGGACCAGAGAGAATAAGTTGCATGTTTTATAACAGCATCATTTGACATCATGTTACCTGACAAATGTTTGTTCCGGCTTGTTGCAGGAGTATTCTGAGTGGAAGAAAGGCGTGGCAGATGTTTGTGTGCCCAGTGTGTGCATCAACCGCATGGAACATCTAACTTCTTATGTCCAAGTGGTGACTGATGCTACACAGGACCTGTGTGACCTGATTTTCTCCTCCTACAGGGAAAAACTAACAATGATTTGCAAAACTGGTGAGTGTACTTTATTGTACTCGATCTTTAGAGGAAACTGCCTCAGACATGTTTCTTGCTGTGCTCTTTTTAGTCATGTGATCAGCCTGTATCAGTGGGATGGCAGTTTGGCAGTCAGTTAATCAAGACCAAAATATCTTAACAACTAGATGGATAGCCATATAATAATACAGCCTCATAGAACTGCATGACTTCAATCTCTGTATTTAATCATCTTTGGTCAGATCTTTGTTTATACCCCCTGTTATATTTAAATAATCAGTATACCTTCATGAATGAATAACCTCTCTGTCAAATGATGAAGCAGGTACTAAATCCCTGATGCCAGACTCTCAGCCTTCATCTCTGCCTGACCCTGAGACCCGAGAGGACTTTTTGAAATGTAAATACACTTTTCAGTACATTATGTTGTGTGTTTTCTGTTTGTCAAATGACATCTGTTCATTTGGCTTATGAATTAAACACAAATTGTTTGTCCCCTTTTTTTTTTTTTTTTTTTTTTTAGACTCAAGCAGTTTGACCTTTGACCCAGACAGCATCCATCATTTCCTACGTATAATGGAGGAAAATAGAAAGCTGACCAACACCAGCCCCTGGCAGCACAGCTACCCCGACCAACCTGTTCGCTTTGAATACTGGCGCCAGGCCTTGACTTCAGAGAGCCTCTACTTGGGGAGACACTACATCGAGGCCGAGCTGAGTGGGAAAGGCGCACATATAGGTGTCACCTACAAGAGTATTGATCGTAAGGGGGAGCAAAGCACCAGCTGCATCACTGGGAATGACTTTTCTTGGTGCGTAGGAAGGAACAGCCAAGGTTTCTCTGCCTGGCATGGTGGTGAGGAGACGGTTTTGGAAGTCACTAATATCACCAGGATCGGTCTTTATGTCGACTTTCACCAAGGCTCCGTGTCTTTCTATGATGTAACTGGCTCTATGAAGCTGCTCCACATGTACACGGCTGATTTCACAGAGCCCCTATATGTTACAGTGTGGCTATCAAAGAAAGACAATGTAGTCTTTCTGGTTGATGCAAAATGATGTCTTTGAAAACACATTAGCAGCTGCGTTCACTGTGAGCTAGTAAAAAAAAAAAAATGCAGTATTGTTACATAACAGAGCACATAAAGATATAGTATATAAGGAGGACTTTTCACATACATGTCATCGAAGGTTAAATTTGCTACCATCTAGTGGTAACTGTGCAACATGAATTTTCTTTAAAAACAACCTGTGCAGTAGGTGTTCGAAATTTACTGCAGCTAAGTTGCAACTTTAAAGCTCTTGAATGTGATATAAATGAGAGGAAAAAACACACAATTGCCGGCCAATAATTCCTTTATTTTTTTTCACAACTTTATTTGGTCATTAAAAGCTTTACTGTCTGTCAGCAGTTCAGGAGCTTATCTAAACTGCTCAAATGTTGTAAAGCTATAAGTGTATATATTATTCGTAGATTGTAAAATCACCATGTCAATGCAAAAGTACTTTAAATTGTTAACGCATGTGGAAGTTGAGCTTCAGGCAGTAAAATCCGTTTCGTTCTCATCATAAACTGGATTTACAAAGTGCACACCTGTCTGAGTCATGGAGATTGAATTATTCACTTCAGGCCCATATAGAGTGGGAATGTCAGGCATCATGTTGGGCTTGTCAAATATGGGATTATCATACCCGTGGTCAAGAGGCCCACCGACTTCTCCAACATTAATGTTATTCCTCAGGCTGCTCAGAGAGGGCATTGATGGCATTTGAATAACTCCTCTTTGAATGAGGACTACTATGATAATAATGAGTGAAATCACAAGTAAAACCCCAAACACAACTCCAACCACCATCCCTGCATTGCCTCCAGACTGATCACTGCTGCTCCCAGAGGATGCTTGAAATTCAGCCTCCACAATTCCCAGGTTAGAGCCATGAGAGCGAACATCTTTCAGTATGTCCCAAGCCAGAGCTTCTGACTGTGTTCCATTCTCTCCGTCCAGAATAACTACCTGGATCTCAGGTGACGCACCAAAAGGGATGACCCCCATCAACTTCTGGGACTTCATGACTTTAGACATGCCCAGCTGAATGGATTTGTACTGTGGCAGGATGAGAAAAAGGTGACGGATTCGTTCCCTATAAGTCTGCAGATTGAAACGTGCAGCGTAATGGATAGTGACGATGGCTCCACACACCTCACAGCAGTGTTGCACAGGGACGAGAGGCTTCTTACAGCTCAGAGAGGTGCATGTTATTGTGCTACAGATCCGCTGATGGTTTACAGAATTCCCACAGTCACAGCCAGAAGGATCCCCGCAGCCTGGGTTTCCAACGGTGACAACAGAGGATCCGTGAAACTGCAGTCGGCCCGATCGTGAGCTGAAATATTGGAAGAACTCAGATCTGCTGTCGAACACCTTCCCCAGCACAGACACAGATTTGACAGGGATGATGGACTGACTGGAGCTGGTGTCCACTCTGAAGGAGGAGAGTGCTTTGAAAACAACATCATCATACAGGCAGGGGACACTCTCCTCATGGACTGAGAACAGGAAGTTTCCATTCTGCAGGTCACTCGGAGTTGCAGCCGCTTTCCACAGAGCTGGATTAAACCACTGAAGAGACTCTGAATCTTTGAACTGAGTTGTGACACCTGCTCCACAGCCCGGTTCTTGTCCGTTGACAACATAAAACCCAGCCCCTGAGTTCAGGATGAACTCTCCATCAGCTGGCAACCTCATCTCTCGCACAGCATGTGTGGTCTCCACGAACACAGACACTTTTCTTTGAGCTGGAAACTGAACCGTGTCACTGCCGCATGGAACAGCTCCTTTGTCCCAGTTGGTCTTATTCTCATAGTTGGTGTCAGCGATCCACTGTTTGTACAGGGCGTCCGCTGCCCCGACCAGAAAGAGGAGCAGCAGCACGTCAGGTGTTTTCAGCATCTTGAATGTTTGTGACAGGCAGAGAGTACATGATGTGACCTTTGTTTCCAATCTTGTGACTAACACGAGTGCAGTTCATGATCTCTAAGCCACATCAGCCAGTTAAAACAGGTGACCTGTTAAAGATTCACATTTACAGACCTGCATTAACACACAAGTTTTTGCCCTGAATCCAAAAAGCCCTTACTCCTATTAAGTATGGATTTATCCTTTTATGTTTCCCCCTTTTTAGCTGATCTTTCATCACAATATCTTATGAATACATTTCTATGAATATTAAATAGGTCTGACATTATTCAGACAGACCTCTCATATCTCTTCTTTTAACTAACATATAACTAACCTAAGACACATAATTGTGAGGTACTGAAAGCATTTAAACTAATACGGTAAATATTAATTGACTTTTGATACGGGCAAATGTTAAATAAAGTCCTCCAAACCCTTAGTTACTTTGACCTTAGCCTTTTTTCAACCTTTCTATGTTGAGATTTTCACAGTGTACCATAATTCTGCATGACAAACAGACACACAGTGGCTCACATGGAATATCGATAAAATATGTGGCTTAACAGAAATTGAGATGGAATGGGTGATCAGAACTACCCGCTAAAAACGTGTTGGAAGGCCACTGTGTGTGTGTGTGTGTGTGTGTGTGTGTGTGTGTGTGTGTGTGTGAGGGGGAGGGGGGGTGAACAGAAATACCTAATCAGCTCAAACTACTTGCACCTGTTTCTCTCCATTTACTGCACCTGGTGCTGAGTTCCTACAGAGAACACGGTTCACAGTTACTTCCTTACTCCCACTAGTGTAATCTTCATGGATGAATTTGAACTTGAATGTAGTATACACAGTCCCTCATGTCCTAAGATTGATCTAATCATGGAAACATCATGAAAACTGTAGCTCAACAGATGTCACAGACCTGCAACAGACTTGTCTCCAGGTAAGTTTGCAGAGAAGCAGTTCAGCTCTTTGCAGTGCTACTATGCCTGTTGACCAAAATTAGATTTTCTTTTGCTGGTGCTATGTGGTTGCTCGACTTGCCAGTGGAGGGTGCTGCAAAATGTAAGGTTTAGGGCTTCCTATTATTATGCCACAATTTAATTTCTACTGCAAGATGACGCATACGTGCGCAGTACACACTGTGCAACAGTTAAACTGTGTGAGGTATTCAGATCAAGGGAAATGGATGTTAGTCTCGCATGCCTACCTATATGTAAACGCACCTCTGAAAATAAAACTTGACACGGTTGTCCATCGACAGTGCTTGTACACATGCAGCAAATACACACAGGTGTGCTCACATTTCTGCCTCTGGCTTTTAATCCTGGTTAGTAGCTACGTACTTCCTGAGACCTATTAACATCCCGTGTAGGAGCCCTCATAGGTTTATAGTGTATTTCTCAATGTGTTGCGTTACTGCTGTTTTACTGAGGGTGAATCATCGGAATGACTGTTGTTGTTTCTTTTGTAGAAAAACACCAAATGATGTTGTCGAGGCCCATCCATCTAACATTGAAACAGCGGCACAGATGGAAAACATCCAGCCACTGCCCAGTCCTTCCAATCCTCCCAGTGTGGGGGCCGTGAGAGTGCACGCCCAGCATGTGGAGGCAGTGATGTCGAGGGCCCACCATGGTGGTGGATGGCTCCTGTCTGGCATAATCTGCATCAACATTCTGATCCTAGGCTGTGCTCTGGTCAGCGGCAGTGCGTTCAACAGCGTGGCCATCACTGCTGTGCACCGGCAGATCTTCCTCATCATCCTCCTCCTGCTCACTATGCTGTGGATGCTGTTCTACACGGCCTTAACCTCTCGAAAGAATCAAGCGATCTTGTTCAAAGATAGCTATGCCGGGCCTGTATGGCTCAAAGGTGAGAACTCTACACAAACTCTCACTGTTTTAAATGAGCGTGATTTCAAATCTTAAGCACTCGCTTGTTTGTATTGCAGCTGGACTTGTGCTGTTTGGATTGCTTAGTCTCCTCATGGACGTCTTTAAGATTGCCTACTATGTGAGCTACCTTCACTGTGATTCTGCTGTTAAAGTAGCCTTCCCTGTGGTGCAAGCTGTATTCCTGTTTGTCCAGGTTGGTGCTTATGCATTGCAGAATCATAGTCGTACTTGCACTTTGACTGCATTGGCAAAACTTAACAAAAGTTGTCCGTTAGAGCTTCTTCCTGTGGACTCATGCGAAGGATTGTGTGCAGCTACATACAAATGTTACACGGTAAACTGTTTTCTTTTCTCACGACTGTCAGTTCTTCACTCACTTCAGCATCTGTAATCAGACTCGTGTTTTCACTCTTCCAGGTGTGGGCTTACTCTTACGCTTTCAACTAACCTGGTGGTATGGATGGCAGCAGTGACTGAAGAATCAGTTCACCAAACTGAGATTCCTGATCTGCACATCAATGTCTCTCACAAGCTGCACAGAGGTATCAAGGCATGGGTTGACAATTTTAATCAGATTAGGACGTCTCCGTTTAAGAGTAAAAGTCACTCAAAGCTACTCCTCTCATTTCAGCCAGCTATGGTGACAAGAAGTGTAAATGCAGTCACTCGGCGTGTGACACCTTCAGAGAGGCTTTCTACTACCTGTACCCCTTCAACATAGAATACAGCCTCTTTGCCTCTGCTATGGCCTACATCATGTGGAAAAATGTGGGTCGAATTGTGGAGCATCACAGCCGTCACAAAGTTAAGTTCTGTCTGAAGGGCGTGTGTTTAGGACCTGTGATGGGAATATTCCTAGTGGTGGCCGGACTTGTAACATTTATAATGTACGAGGTGGACGTACTGAAAGAAGAAGAAGAAGAAGAGGAGGAGGAGGACAAGAGAAATCAGGCTCTGCTGATTCATTTTATCATGAACATAGTGATAGTCAGCCTTATGTTCCTCTCCACTATGATTGGCTGCATTGTTTACAGGCTGGACCACAGGGAACATGTATCAGAGAAGAACCCCACCCGTAGCCTGGATGTGGGGCTGCTGGTGGGAGCCTCGATGGGGCAGATCATTATCAGCTATTTCACTATTGTGGCCATGGTGGCGACAGGAGCCAGAGGCTACCTGAATGCCCTCAACTTGAGCTGGGCTGTGCTGCTGGTGCTCCAGCTTGGCTTGCAGAATTATTTTATCATCGAAGGCCTCCATCGGGAGCCATTTATTGTGATGCAGGAAGCGGCTCTGCACACAAATGCCCACGCCCTCCAAGAACATGCAGAGATGAGCATTGAAGTGGAGTGCAAGAAGTCCAGCTACTTCCTGACTTCAGGTGCTGATAAACAAAGTTGGAAGAGGAGAGTCCTGAAGGAAGTCTGTGCCTTTTTAATGCTTGCAAACATAATTGTAAGTTTTGTTACTTGTTTTTCTTAAATCAACTATAATTTTAACAGAACAGTGATGTTTCCTGTGAAAATATGTCCTACTTATTCCTCCTTCCTTCTCTGTTGACAGCTGTGGATCATGCCAGCATTCGGGGCTCGTCCCCAGTTTGACCATCCTGTTGAGTTGTACTTCTACAAATACACAATGTGGACAGCAATTGTGAACATTGGACTTCCTTTTGGAATCTTCTATCGTATGCACTCCGTTGCCAGTCTCTTTGAGGTATACTTAATTTCTTAGATTGAATTATTTTTTAACATAAAGTTATTTTATAATCACCTATTTTATGTATTATAAAATTTATGTTGAACGTATTAATATATATAATTTTTTCTAACACATTTCACTATACATTGTCATTGGTTGTTTTCTGGACATATTTATGTACATAAGAGGGTTGTGGGTTTGATGATGTTCTGCAGGCCATTTACACATATAGTCATAAAACTTCATTGGTTATTGAAATTCTTGGTCACTTGAGTAATGTGATAGTCAGAGGTTTGTGGTCACAAAGGGAAGCAGGGAGTTAGAAAACCGGACAAGTGCTGAAGAGGAGCATGGTGCCATCTCCTGGTTAATGTGTGAAGGTGCTACGTTCTCAGACAGCATGTTAAACATATATACTGTGAAGGAACAAAATAAAGAGATCTGATGGTCCACATTAATAAAAGAACTATTACTTTTTAGAGTTCGTGAGGAACCACTGTTACTCTTTATGAACCATTCACACACCTTGAATCTGAGGTTTTTCTGTTAAAGCACATTGTTCATTAATGTGACCAACACAAGAGTTCACAGATCAGATGCATATTAATATATATTTTCAGGACAATTTAAGGAAAATACAATTTTCAGCATTATGCATTTAAAGCAAGGCCAGCCAGATCAAAAATTAACCCTGGTCATATACATATAAATGTAGAATCTGTATTATTGTCTCTAAACATCATCACGTAAACTACAACCATAACAGACGACTCAAAAAGGTGCAAGATCCTTAAAGCATGGCAAGTACGACAAATAACATGAAACACTGATACTGTGCCATTCAAGATATGTTAAAAGCCTTTGTTGCAAAAAAATCCCCATCTCCTTTACAACAAATATTTCCGCCTTCACTTCTATGCCTTAAGTCATCTCAGTGCTGTGACAGACATTCTGTGGTCTTAAGGTCTGAAGACATGTACAAACACAGTCGTTTATAGACAATATGAATGATTAAAACATCTTCCAGTTTATTCCGAGACATCTCCACCTCACTTGTCCGAACGACTCTCCTACCCAAGTGAGTGGTGTAGGGGGCAAGCAGTATGATAACGAGGAACACGGTGAGGTTTACCAGGAAACCAGCAGATACTGAAGGGAAGAGGAACCCTGGAGCTGACTTTCAGTCACAAAGCCTTCTATCTACATCCTCTGGATCTCAAAAAGGCGGACATCAGTGTCATACCAGATAGGAGGGTCCACATTGCTAGAAAAACAAAAATAATACATCAGTTTTAGTTGACGTGAAAAGATTTCAGTCTCCATAAAGCTCAGCTATTATGCCTGACTCACCGCAAATAAACAACACCCCACATGTAGGTGCGAAACCACATGGCAGTGCCTGCATTAGCCTGGTACTTTCTGATGAGGATGGGGTGAGGAACTGGTAGCAGGCCCACTAATGTGCCATGCTGAAGAAACTTCAGGATCTCTGATTCATCTGTCAGACCCCTGCAGGGAAACACAGAGCCCACTTTAAAAATATTTTTGGTCATAATTTCAGAAAAGCTGTTATGTGACTTTTGCACGCTGACCAAAAAGGAAGAGACGTGTTTACATACTTGTCAATACAGATCTTCTCCACCTGGGGAACTAGCACCTGTAGGAGGCGCATGATAGTCTGCAGGGGTAATTTACACTTCCAAGAGAGGACCTGGGGGAAAAAAAAGTAAAAATTAATTAAATGCTCATTCTGCTAAATATACAACACCAATCCAAAACTGAAGGAGAGGCTGAGGGCAAAAGAGTTTACTGACCCATTCTGGTGTGGGAGCCCAGAAGGACGTTGCAGACGCAGTTGACAAACGTCTTCTCTCCATTTCTGCTTCAGTGTAGAAAACATCCTGAAAATGTGAAGAAATTGATTTGAATATATGCATATCCATTTAAGCAAACGTATACAAACAGTGAAGACATTTATCACTTACCTCATTGTCTCTGCCTGAGTTTGACTCGGTGTCGCTGGTCCCAGCAGCTGCACTTTGGTCTGAGTGGACTGTGTTTTGAGAGTCTGCCGTCGGGACTGACACCATGGTGCCATCCTCTGAAACCTGGGACTTCTCAGTCAGTTTGTCAATGCCTCCAGGAAGCCAAGAATAACAGGACACTAATGAACACTTAAAGTCTGGTGAATTTCTATTTCTCTTATTGTCAACAAATCCGATCAAAAAACTAAATTATAGACAAATGCAGTAAGACAGACAATCATAGCTCTCTTCAGGTGCGTAATGTACTATACATATATGCAATATGTATGTCTAACGTGTGGAAATACCTACCATGCAGTGAATAGATAGTACTATATTTAGAAAATGTAAAGTACAATCATTACCTGGCATAGCGACCAGACTGGTCTTCAGTGTACCAGGCTCCGCCGGCACTGCAGGGTGTGATCCCTCCATGGATACGGTCTCTTGGGAGCTTGTGCGGGAAATGACATCTGGCGACTTCTTCTTCCTCTGCAAAGCCTTCTGGATGGAGGCGGGATCAGAGGGCTGGTTGGCCAGCTGGTGGAACACGTTACGTTTGCGGATGATGGCGTACACCAGGTTGCAGTTTCCTGGCGGTGAGAGAAAGAGGGACAAATCCATATGAACAAATGTGTCAGGAAAAGCTTAAACCGCACCAAAATCGATTCAAATCCATATCCATGCCCTGAAATTCTACAGCTTTCTCCTACCATCAAACTGGTACTGGATTATATTGTTGAAAGCCTCGAGAAGAAAGAAAACCAGGTGATGGTTCTGAGCTGCAGAGAACAGGAACCAGCTGGTGGAAAAGGCCTCCAGCAGGTGGAGCAGTTTATTGGCTGCTACCATGGACAGGCTCTTTAAATAGGGGGAAACTGAGCAACAAGCAGAACAAACATTAAGCCAGTATAAAACAGTTATTTTTTATTTGATTAAAACATAAAATGTGACAACTATTACTTATGACATGCAAAAATCATTTAAACGTTTATGTTGCAATTACAATCTGCGTATTGCCCAACAGATGGCGCCAAAGCAATTTACCATTTACAACAATGGTGAGTAGGCAGTCAAAGAGAGGCTGGAGACGCTGGTGGCCTGTAGTGATTATTTTGTGAAACACCTAGACAAAAAAAAGTGTGACAGCTGTGAGACTTAACCCTATTTTAATTAGACAGCAATCAAGGATATTGGCATTCCTGTCTCACCACTATAAGCAGATCAGCATGAGTCCCTGTGAACACTGGGATGTCCATAGGCACATGGATGGAATAGGGTTTATTCAAGCGCACGCCAAAGTTTCTCTCTCCACTCAGCAGCAGCAAAATGAACACACCAATGTGCATGAGACCAACGCGTGCTGCAGTCCAGGATAAATCACACCAGAAGTTAATAAATGTATATGTTTTAGTAGAGGTCGTTGGGTGCAATGAAAAAGCAGAGGAGACTCACACTGGTCAGCCCTGGCATCGTTCAGGTAGTAGAGTATAGGAACCAGGATGTCCAGCACGTCACTGCTCTTCAGGACGAAAAACAGGAACTTCTGTGATGGGAGCACAAAGTGGATTATGTTTTATAACGAAAGCACAGACTGCTTTAATGCCTCAACTGACTGAACAAACTCTTCATTTTAGGTCTTTCAAACCTTATTGAAGTCGCAAAGCTTCCAGAAAAGTACCAGCAGCTCCTGGTGGAACTGGATCTTTTTGGTGGAGTTAGGCAGATACGTCTGGGTCAAAGGGTTGGTCAGCAGACGAGCGAGGCCCTTCAGGACAAAGTCAAAGTCCTGCGAATGGGAGAGCATGATGTTGGCTTTAGATGAATGATCTTTAAAGGAATCTTTTTTTTTAGGAAACAACACTAAGCATACTGCACCTCTTCTCTGTGAATCCTTGACAAATAATTCACAAACAGGTTTTCAGGTCCTGCAGACTGCACAAAGATAAACGGATTGTTTTGAATGGCATTGAAAACATGTCATATATAGTCATCAAATTAATGTCTTTGTCGTGGCCTTGTTGTACCTCTTGTTCCTCCATGTTGGATGGAGAGGCAATGGGGTGGTGAACTCCTGCATCGTGTTCCAACGTCACAATGAGGATCTGTACAGCCTGCTCCACAAGCTGCTCCCTGTAGTCAGCGAAGAGCAGGTGATTGTACGGGATGCCGTAACCCACTGGATCGTAAGCGCACACCACATTCAGCAGAGACGTGAACAGAGGCAGAGCATGTCTATGAACAAAGACACGAGGGCTATGTTAGTCAATCATGTGTTACACAAAAAGTCGTTAGAGTGTATTACATAAAAAGAGGCTTGGAAAAGATGATACACTAAAATGTATAATGTGATGTCCTGTTTTAGTTGAGGGCAAATGTGTTGTCTGGTCATGAGAAATGAGGATTATAGTTACATAAATATAAAATAATGTGGAAGAAAAGAGTCTTAAGTGACCACTTTTTTTTTTTTACTTTATAAACAGTAGTCGAAGGTGTACAGGCAAACTTTTATTTTGGAAATTTCATCGAGATGTCAGCAACATGCCATCACCATGATAACTTGCTAGGAAGCTCATGAGATGTGGTTGAAAGTCCAATTTCTTTTTTTTTTTTCAATCAAACAATGACTTGCATTTTTTTTCTCCTCATGTAAATGCAAAGTCACCTATTCAAGCTTTTATTTCGTTTGGCATTTAAAATGTCTGGTAAACAATCACATGCCAGTTGGATGGATGCATTTAATCACATATACGTGTGTATGTTTGTCCATAGACGCAAGGATGTGCCTACATTTGACCATTACCTATTTTCTGTGGAGCAGAAGAATGTCACCCAGGGGTTGAGGACGTTGTTGTCCGGTGATGGAGGGAGGTACATGGCCTCAGAGAAGCAGGTTAGTAACAATCGCAACAACTCTGTCCTGAAGATTAAAAAAAAAAAAAAATTACGTTGAGGTGGGCACAAACAATTCAAAGTCACACACAGAAACCAGAAAGTAATTTTGCTAGGCATGGCGGCAGAAAGCTGGCCGACTCCCTCACCTATTCAGGTCGTGGATGTAGTTGAGAGGGGGCGATTGTGCAAATCCCACCCCAGACTCCCAGATGTATTCACAGCTGTCTATAGACTGCATGCTCTCGACTGAGTCCTGAATAGAGTCGCAAAAATTTCAAACATCAACTGATGTGTATTATTAAGTCAAACATTTGCCAGATTAGTTGATCTGTGACATTGCACAAGTCGGTCTTTGTCTAACTAATTATTATGACTAATGGAATAAAATTGTTGTCATAATGATTTACAAGTATTTCTAGCCTTTCATTTGTGAAGTACTTTTAGCATTGAGCAACTGCAAATTAAGTGTATATTATGGAAAGATTGCTGTCATGACAAACAATGTTGGCTCTCGATAAGAAATCAAATATAAACCCTGATATCTGGTATCAAATAGAAATGCTTTATCATCTCAGTAGACATAGTGTGACATCTCGCAATTTTCTGGTTATATTTCCTGTTTTATTTTGGTACTTACCTCTCTTACACATAGTTTGCTCTAAGCAACAAACAGCTAACACTGTCATATTATTGAAGAGAATAGTCTCACAGTTCAGGGTGGAAATGGTAAAATGAGCCAATAATAAAGAGTATTCACAGTGAGCTCAAAGTTGCAGTCTGACGTGCAACATTCCTTCTGCACACATGGGTATGAGGAAATCTTCCTGGTGTGACTGACAGTGTATGAACCTCCTTTATCGCTGTCTATGCGGTCTCATCAGAGAAACTTGACAGGTCAGTTGAGCAACTTTAGAACAGGAAGAAGGAAACAGCAGCTGAAAAAATACGTCCAGTAAGTAAAATGTGACATGTTTGTGCCCCACTATTGTTGTGACGTGTCAGCGCTAATTATTTTTGCGGGGAGGTGGTGAGATGTCAAATGAATGACATTGCAAAGCGCGGTGTCAGGACACAGGGTACTCACAGGGCCTCTCTTGTGGCTATGTACAGTGAAGTCAGGGCAAAAAAGCAGGTCAGCAATAGCCAGGAGCAGCGACTCAGCCAGTGGTCGCGCTCCATCATCATCATCCAGTTCATCTGTCTGGAAAAGACGGACACATGTGAGGCGACATCAAGATGTTGAAAATTCTCTCCGATCCATCAAAAGGAATAAGGTCAACTTTTAGCGTTGAGCTAATGCTCCTTAACAAATACATTAGTAGTAGGTAAGATAACCTTGCTGCATGATATTTATTGCTCTACATTGAAAGAGGGAACTACACTTCCTGGAATGAGGACATTGAGATGATCAACTGAGTGAAGGATTCACGCTCAGGAAATGTCCAGGCTTATGACCTCAATACTTTCATTGAACATTATTGTGTCACTAGAATCAGTACACTTCTGAGAAGAGTGATAAAAAAAACCCAACCTGTCTTGAAGCTTATGTTCATGCATATTTTGAATTAGTGACTTCGCTTTCTTTGTCCGTGTCGACTTACCCCAGCCCGCCCAGCACCAGGCACCGTTGACCAGAAGAATCCTCTCCAGTCCTGGTCCTCAAAGATGTAAGGAAGGATGCGGGTCAGGATGCGAGTGCAGTTCAGGATTACCTGCTTCTCCCTCTCAGTGGGACAACCAGACTCTGCCCCCTGAACCAGCTTCTCCACGGCCTGAGGAATCAGCAAACATGGTTGGAGTGTGTTTGGTATGGAACATATCAACATCTACTGAACTCGGCACACTGTCCGATCATTTTACCTCAGACACCAAAGCTACATATCATGTTATAACTCAATTTAAAAAAAAAAAATCATATTTCCTTCAACAACATTTGCAGTAGTTCTCAGTTGGTTAAAGACATGCACAGTGCTATACCTTAACAAACATCAAGTTTCATGAGTACTTTTCCTGAAGAAACATATAGGATCACTGTTTTTTTTCAACATGTAATTCTTTATATATCCAAATGTGTTGACGAGGCTAATGAAGAGAAATGTTTACAATGAAAATATCCATCCTATCATACCTATATAGCATCATAATTGACTATGAATCAACTGGATAATAATGATTTTGCTTCCGGACAGGTACAACATATGAACAAAAGCAGCCACCAGCAGCACTGTGGTTTATTTTGTGTGAGCCAGTGGACATGAAACCGTGTGCAGTGCCTACAGTCTTAATTATAAACTTTAGCATTTTCTAATTGTTTATTTAAATCTGAATATGCTTCATTTCATTTATTACACTACTGTATATACAGTTTGTTTCATGTGACAAAGAACATGTTTTGCCTATGAGATGAGAGTTGTTGTTATTTTGGACCTTTAACTAAGATTTACTTGATGATTCATTATCTACATTTCATCAGCCTGCAGCAGCTCACGTCTAAAGTAGGAAACAAACCCTTTGAATCAGTTCAGCTTCAAGGGCTCTCTTCTCCTCCTCTTTATTTAATTATGCTGTAAGCCCCGGTATGTCTGTTTTGTTTCTGATAGGCAGCTTCAAACGGAAGCTGGGAGCGAGAGACGGAAAGCAAAGGGAGAGGAAGGGGAGTTGACTCATTCATTCCCACATCAGAGAGCGTGTGCAAGGCTCTCAGATGTGCAAAAACCTACAGTGTTTCATGACACTATTCCATAATGTCAATATAATGTAAGCATGTCCACATTTGATCTCATCTCATAAACAAGTTTGTAATAGATAGATGCATTGACAGTGTGTACCTTGTAACACAGGGTTGCTAAATTTGAGGGGGACTCCTCTCGGACAGCTCTTATCTCTGCGGCTGGCACCAGTGCAAAAACATCCTGGACAGTAGTGGTGGTGTCTGCCCAGAACTGATCCCAGAAGCCATCGTCTGTGGCTTCCACTGGCTGCAGAACATAATGTTTATATTAAGATTCCCATATGTGCCAAATAAAGTATTTTATGCTAAAGCCAAAATTTAAATGCAAAGTCCTGATAAATTTTGCATTGCAATTTAATTCCGTCTTTTTTTTTTAATTTTTACTTTAGCACATACATGGTTGCTGAGTTTCGTATTACATAGAGCATCCAAAGCCTATTTTGCTTACGTAATGGCAATGTAAACACAACTGCTGCTCTAGCAACAACAGAGGAAGCATTATCTGGCACACTGACCCAAGCGGTCCACCTGCCGCATCTGCAAACGTGTATTTGCAGACCTACGTCATCAGCTTTGATTTTTTTTTAGCTATACGCAGTCGTTGATTGTCGTCAAAACTAAACGCATACAGCTAAAATAAATAAATAAATAAATACAAAAATCTATAGTCGTTCGTATTGTACAACCGATGATCATTTAATCCAATCCGTGAGAAAACACGACATATTTGTTACGGCGCGTGCAGGCTTTCTCCGTCTATACTTTAAACATTTACATTTTGCAAAATGAATTAAAAAGGTTGGATGCAACGAGAGACCGTTTTTTTTTTTCTTTCGCACATTATGCGTTATCTCATCTCTTCGGTGATGCTCCCCGGTGCGTTCATTGCTGGCTCTGGCTTTCTGTGTTAATTGCTTCATTCCGTCGTATGGAATCGCATTTACCTGTGTTTTGGTCGTAAGTTGGATCACTGCCTTCCTGAAATTCAGTTTTGAGTCGGTGCTGCCCATTGCGATTATTTCCCTTTATACATACAGGACCGCTGCTGCTGAGTATCCCTGTTAATCTCACCTCAATCCTTCGCTTGAGTCATTGGCGGAGGCGGAGGTTTTTTGTTTTTTTTCTCCCACTATTGGCTGGCTGGACAGGCAGGGTGTAACCTTCCGGGTTGTGAAACTGTCAATATTGGATGTTTTGTTTACAGCATTTAAACATATACACAAAACAATTTAATTTCTACTGCACGTATTCTGGAATAATTGGTAAAAAATAAAAAATAAAAAAATAAAAAAAATCAGTACATAGTCATAATGATTTTATTGAGAGATAAATTGCATGCTATTGTGTATCTGTGTGAATCTGTTTCATTTTCAGCCTTGATTGCACTCACCCAGTCTGCTGCATGTGTATTCTATTGTAAACAGCGACATCCTTTGGGGGAAATTAATATTATGTCATAATGTTACGGGGGTTGCTGTGTCCGATTAAGACTAAATATTGCCTATTTGTTTATAATTATGTTAGTCAACGTTTGGTGTTTAACTCTGCAGTCTAATATTTAACTTCATTTTGGTAACTCGTGCAACACTGCAGAATATGCGCCACTGGTATGTTATGTTGCCTTTAAGTGCAAATCGTAAATTCTGCGTCCCCACCCCCCCGTCCCCAAATTACCTGTATAAAACATGTTTAACCCACAAAATAACAATAAATAAAATAGTATATTACTTAGGATAGCATTATTTCCAGAATAGCATTATTTCCACGATACCTTCAATTCAATAACCATCGTGCTGCGATAACAAAGAAAACGCAAACTGGTATCTCCAACACGAAATCTAATTTTTTTTTTTTTCCCCGTTAGAACTTAAACGCACCATTACCGGTCTACGCGCAGCCGCAGTGGCATGTAAACACAACACCGTCGCGGTTGGTTGTGATTGTACCCGGCTGCTGTCTCGTTAGCTAGATTGAGCTAAAACACACATAATTGTACATGGGCGGTGGTGGTGCAGACATTGCCGGTCTCGTAAGACGTAAACGACGGGATTTTTTTGTTTTAAATTTTGCATTTTGTGCCCGTAGCCAGCTAATGAAGAGCATCGGAAAAGACGGGTACGCGTCAGCTCGCGGGGAAGTTAGCGTTAGCTCGTAACCACCGATAACCTGTTAACCAGCTAACTCGTCAACACCGACGTCGATGTTTTTTTTTTTTTGCTGTTTATCAGCCGAAGTAACGCTACACAAGAGTGTCCGTGCGGCGCGGTCCTACAGCTGATTGTTTAGTTAAACGTTGCCAAAAATGGATAACGGTACCTCATCGTTATTCAGCACAATTAGCTAGCCAGGCACGGTTAGCTTGACTGAGGGTGTAACAAGGCCATCGACTAACAGGGGAAGAAACAAAAGTTACAGGTCGATAACCAGCCGGGTCCTTCTGTCCTCTTTGATCTGAACCAAATACAAAGGAAGCTCGTCTAGATTGATTGTAGTGCCATCATATGTTGACTGAAAGCAGGTGAGCGAGGCCTACACTACTTTTTGCAGCAGTGTGTGATCGATTATTGCTTTGGATGAACGTGTTTGTGGCCTTCACTAACAGCTTGCAGTAGATACTAAAGTATGCTGATCATGCTCACCAATGAATCCGGGTTTGTATTATAACTGCATGCAGTTTGGCGATTTAATAATTGCTCGTCCCTGTCCTCTTCGCTTTATTCTTGGTCATTTAGGCAACGAGCTGCTTTGGAAAGTGTCAGCCGGTATTGCAGTCGGTGTGGAGCAGTGGCTTGACATATTAAAGGCAAATACGAATGGATAAAGCACGCGTTTGCTTCCGTGCCAACCCACTTCTAGTATTAGATGTACTCTGATCTCAGGATGTTGTTTTTTTTTTTTTTTTTTTTTTTTTAAACAGATTGGTGAGAGACCGCTGTGACTTTCTGCCCAGTAATGGCATATGTTTGTATTTTACTCTTAACAGGAAACGTCAGCGCAGTGGTGGTGGTGGTGATGAGGAGACTGGCCACCTGGTGCCGCAAGCCAAACGGCAGAGCAGAGGTCACCCTCTGTCTCCCGAGCCAGGCCGGGATGCCTGGGACTCTGAGGTACGACGTGTCGAGAGAAGGGTGAATTGAACCTGTAGATCACTTCGCTTGAGCTGAAACCAAAAAGGGAAAAGACAAATTGAAAATGATTTATTGTTGTGTGGTTTTCTACCAATCGAATCTGGGGATTGACGGCAATATCTGCAGCACCTTTAACATGAGTGGTCACAGTGAGCTCACAAAGAGAAAGACAGTTGGGAGTATCATTAGTCAAGATTGCAACTAGATTGCGGTCATAAATGGAGGCAAACGGAGAGGTGGGATAAAAAAAAGAAAAGGTGTCTTCAACCTAATCTTACCACGTCTGTTTTAACCACTTTTCACTGTCTGACTGGGAAAAGCTGTAAAGAATTAGACAAAATGCCAACATTATCCAAGTAACTAATCTTGACCTTATATTAAGGATGCGTTGGAGATTGCTTCCATGCAAGGATCCACTATCAATAGATGGACTTAAAAACAGTTCAGATTTTGAATCCAGACTAAAAGTTGGAAAAGTCTTGTGGTCGGTTTGCTTGGTTTTCACTCCACAAACAAATTGCACCGGAGTTTGATTCAAAACAGCACGAGACCCCTCTACTCTGTTTGGTGCAATTTGACAGCTTTGACACCATTATAAACAAACAGACCAAGATAAGCAAACACCTCAGTTTATTTGAACTATACCCAACAGGTTAGGCTTAAAAGCCCCCCCCCCCAATTCATCTTTTAAAGGCATGTCTAATGGGGCCTTTGTGAGTTCAAGTTTTGGCAAATGTATTTTCCTCTAACGTGTCAACTTTAAGGATTTAAATCTCCATAGAAGAAACTTTACATTGAAAGCCACTTTAATTTATGATGATGTTGTTCGTATTATTGCAGAATTGTGACGTTCTCATCTAGCTCGTGCACTGCCCCTAATGTGACATCTGCGTTTCAGTCATCCAACAGTGAGAGCAACAGCAGCATCAGCAGTCCTGAACATGCGGCTGGGAGCTGTAGCAGTCAATGTGCTGTGGGCCCTTGCAGCCCCCTTAGCTCCGGCAACTCTTCAGAGCTGGCTGGCCCCACAAAGCTGGTGTCCTACCTGCAGATCAACCGCATCCTGAAGGAGGCCCACTTCCAGAGCCTGCACAGCCGAGGACAGGTCAGAGACACATGACGACAACCTTAAGTCTCTCTGTCAGCCACCGGAGAACTGATGCCCTGAAGCATGTCGGAGCATCACATGCTGACTCACTTCACTCAGCTCTTCCCCCACCCATCTCCAGTTACTGTGGTATCTCACAGCTCTACAGATCTGTGGGTGGAGACCAGCATCTGGTCAGGTATCTGTGGGGGGACAGTTCATCATTCAAATAAATCAAAGTGATAATCATTTTAGCAATAATATCCGTGTGATCTTCTTAAAACATTTTTTGATCCACTTATTTTCTGACCAGTCTGGTTTACGTGCTGCTCTGCGAACCTTATTGTGACTGATTGATGGTGATGATGATGATGATGGTGGTGATGATGATGATGATGATGATGATGAATCCTTGTGTTTTGTCTTAAATGTTGTTTGAAAATAGTGATGCTGCAGAAGTGGCACCAAACGCAATTTTAGGCCGGTCAGTGTGACTTGTTTTAGTCTTCTAAGTAGGGTACTTGGGTTGTATAATGCTGAATCAGATGTCTGTGTAAGTACATGGACCAGTCTCAGGGAGGATTTGCACTTGTCTTGGACTGCTCATTTGCTTTCATATTCAGACAGGGACTCCTTTACATGCAGCTGTAGAACCCATGGGTCTTAACTAGGCCAAGAAGGTTATATTTTCCGCCCTTTTTTTTTTTTTAACTAAATAAGGGCCGAAAACATAATGCAGTGTTTAAAAATGATAGCCAATAGATTTCAGTAAAATGTAGTTTAGTAGGCCATAGAACGAGTGATTTGGTTTTAGAGTGGGTCATGCATTTTTAAAGGATTTCATAACACTCCGATACAGAGAATTTTGAACATGTTTGCTACTTTTCCATCAGTGGCTGCTTTTCCTTGGGTAAAGAAATCTGGCACATGTACCCTGCACATCCAGTTCCAGGTGCAGATTAAAATTTTATAAACACACTTGATTATTAAAATATTGTTCAGTCTTTTTGCTGTCTAGTGCTCCTGTTTTTTCCCTTTGTTTTAGTTTTCTCCTGATCATAAAATAAACTTGCATGCACTCTCTTCTGGAATATCTTGTCACCTCAGGGTCACCAAATTTTGTGATACGTGACATAACCCGCTGTTTTTTCTCATGATCATAAGAAAATGACACTGATTGTGACATGGAGAGAGAAAAAAAATCAAACAAGCAGCAATGTTAAGTGACACTGGTTATATTTCTTATAAGAATTTAAAAGTGCTATCATTGTATCATCAACTGATGCAACTACGACCAAAAGAAGAGCCGGTGTAATATGACTTGAAGACATCAGTTATCAAAATAATGATCTTAAACATGAAGGAATATCGGGGGATTATCGCCTTGTTTGTGTGGATTATAAATGATTAGTCCATCTTGTATGTCTTTTCTGATAGTCATGAGAATACAGATTGGTTAATGTCAAAATTGATCATGAGAAAACTAAACTTACTATGCTGAGATTGTCAGAGTGCTTTGATGTTCATGGGATAAGATCAGAAAAACTAAACATCATTTTTGTTTTTGTGATCATGGAAAACTGGAGTGATCACAATATTGCCACCTTTGTTTTCTCATGAGGACAAAGAGAAAACAAAACAATGGGAATACCCAATTATTCTACAACCTCCCATATTTCTTATTCTCTCAGTGTCAGTGTTTTTTTTTTTTGGTTTGTTTTTTTAATATATGTTGGGTTGTTGGATGTGGCATTGGATCGTGTAGCAACATGTAGTTCTTTCTGTCCAGAGGAGGTTACAGCACAGCCTTTAGGAACAAATAGACATTCCCCAGGCTTGAATTGCAATATTAACTGGATTGACTAAATGCTGTTTTAACTGCAGACAAACCTTTCTGCCTGTGCACTACCAATCGAAGGTTGCTGTATGAATATCCCTGTGCACTGAACACCCAGGAAGGAAAAGGCTATGCGTCGCCTTTTCCTAAAGCGGGATTGGTTTCTTTGCTGAACCATTGTCCCAGGAGTAAGCTCAGCTGTTTATTTTTTTTTAACTAGTGTCAGAAATTAAAGCATTTTGAAAATGTGGTTTATTTTTTCCCAATTATATATTTTTTGTATTTAGTAATGTACATGATGTTAACCTGACATTGCTTTTTTTTTTCTTTTTTTTTCTTGTGAATATCCCCTCATTTCAAAATAAAATGTATTGTTTTTGGACAAAGGCAGTTATACTTTTTTTTTTTATAACCAAAATTTTGATTCTGGCATTGTAATGTAGAGTGCTGTGCAAAAGTTTGCAAAGATGTTTCAAAAATGGTGCCATGAATGTTTAAAAAAAAAAAAAAAAGAAGAAAGAAATGTATTTAACTTCTTGGAAAGGAGGACTATTGTGCTCATCTATAAAATGTATATATATATACTAAATTCTGAGACACCAACAATGTAGTTTCACATGATTGACATTTAAAAAAAAAAAATCCCTAAATGAACTTGTAATGGCCCTTTATTGAGCTCCAGAGTTCATCCTCTGTCTGAAACAAGCAGTTTTAGCTCCTGTTTCTTTAAGCCCCCCCCCCTCCCTAAAAGCCCACTTTCCTCTGATTGGCCAACTTCCAGGAAGCACTCGGAGCAGGAGCACCTGTCCCATCCTCTTGCCGGTGTGAATGTACTGCAAGGAAACTGCAAACCAACTAACAAAATTTTCATTCTTTTCTGGAAATGGCAACTTCTCGTATCAAGCTGTGCCGGTTCGAGGCTGAACCTGATCTGGAACATGAGAGTGGACATCGCGAACATCTGCAGCAACAAAGATTACATCTGGACGCCTCTGTTCGGTAAATATCACGCCCATTACTAACTTTTTGTGTGACAATGGTGGAGTTAGTCCTTCAGTCATAAGCCTCTCTGCCTGTGGCACTCTTTACTCATGTACGTGTAGGAAACACACCAACATAGCTAGTATTAAGTTATTCTGCTGCGGGTAAACGACTATATCCCTGCACAGTTGGTCTGCGCTGGCGTGTTGTGGCCGGAACGTATGACCGTGTAAGGAAATGTCGAGACCAGTCTGAAGCCTGAACTTTTCTCGACTAATTCCACTTGCGTATGTTTACCTTATGATCTGAAACTGTGGCCACATTAAGTATGAACATCCAACTTTAAACGACATGGAAAGTCCATAAACGACAGAAAATGCAGAAAAGCCAAATAGGTCCTCTTTAATCGTCCCCAGTACTCTTACACAGTTGGACACCGGTACCTGGAAAGGTGGGTTGTCTATTCAAATTGTCAGCTTTGCGTGCTGCGTAATATTTATGCATGTAGAATTCCCCTCTGTCGTTTTTTTTTTTCCCTCCAAATAGCCAGTTATGAATGACTCCCCGTGATTTGAGAGCGTCTTTAATGAGACGTGACCTGTGTCTAAGGGAGGAGCAGTGAAAGGTTTCCTTAATTAGCACACTACGTGTCCTTGTCACAGACACAGTAACAGATTACATACATTAATGCACCACGTGTAACCACGGTTACCTCGCTGGCTACGGTGGGTCCTCATTACTTCCCTCCTCTGAATTCCTCTCCTACACCTCTACTAACTTGGAGATGACAAATGATCCAATGATAATTCAGGATTAGGAATCTTTCTACATTGTGACAACAAAATCTCTTTTCTCGGGTGCATGCCTTCTCATTACCTTAAATACTGCAATATATAGAGAGTGACAATTAAGTGAGCCACGCTGTATGCGAGCCTATCATCTGAGGCGTGCCTGTTCTGAATATGCTTTTGTATCTTAAAGCACAAAAAAAAATCACACGGAAGTCTACGTAATTAAGGTGGCGAGGATGCAATTACCAGGAGCTGGATAAATAATACAAATTTAGCTTGAGAGAAAAATCATCCACATAATTCACACAATTATTTACCTCAAAAATGCTGAATTCAGTGACGAATCCACAGTTCGCCGTCAGGTGCCGTATACACTTGAGGCAGAGATTGCTTTTTTTTTTTTTTTTCCCAGCAATAGAGATATAGACCAAGACGAGTAACTACATTTGACATCTGAACCGAGTGTGAACACAAGGGCAACGAACCCATTGGAGCCATTCTGCGTTGGCGTACGTTTGCTGTATTATTGAGGACACGTCCTCCTCGGGTGCGTATTGGTACCGGTGGTGTGCACAGATGTTCATGAACGGAGCAGCAGAGGGCAGCACACTCTGAGTGTTGGCTGGACCCGCACGGTATTCTTCAACGGGATCAAGACGTGTGGGCTGCGTAGAAGATATTTATCTTTAATCTGGTTTCACCTGCGCGCGCACACACACACACACACACACACACACACACACACACACACACACACACACACACCGTCCTTTCCGTGCAGCACACAGATACGAAGGTGGGCGATGATGAATGGCTCATATCAGTTGAGTGGAGAGGCAGGAGAGAGTTAAATGAACTTGTCCTTGTTCTTGGGTCTATGTATGCGCATACATTGTTATATTTTTACCGTGGCCAGCGGGAAAAAAAAAAAAAAAATCAAAAAAATCTGGGTTAGTCTGTGGCTCCTTTTTCTTTCGTGTCCTCTCTGCTGATTCCCATCTCTCTTTCAAAGGTGAAAGCACGGTGAACACCGGCTGCACACAACAATACAGACAGGCAGACAAACTCGCGCGTGTTTTACATTTATCAGTGTCTGGTTCACCTTCAGCTTCAAGACTTGCAAATCTGGAATCTCCTTGAATCATCTCCCTCGTCCCGAGACGGTGTTCGAAAACAAAAACAAACTGTTCGCAGGGCAGTCCTTCAAGTTTTGGTATATACAAAATATAATGTCGGGGCTAAAAGAACATGAGAAAAAACAAGCGTGGGTGAGTTAGAGCTGATCTGGTCAGCCTCGCCTCTCGTTGCCAGACTTTGGCTGAAACGTATTTGGGCAGCTGTTGCCTGGCATGAGACGGTGATTGGGTTGGCATCGAGTGTGTTGCTTTCTCTCGCCAGCCAGCACAAACATCTGCTTTGCCTCCCCATCACCATTTCGGCCAATATCAAACAACAAAGCTCGCCTGCTCCGCTGCCCCCCCATGGCCGTCCTAAGAATTAATGACCCGCCGCACACATTAGCAGTGCCCTATTGCCCCGGCCCGGCTGGAGTGGGGAACGAGGAAAGCCGTGACAGGCAAGCAAGGAGAGAGGAAGGGTTAGTGGGTCGGGATGATAAAGTACTTCACAGGTCGGGAATCAAGATGGATAGATATTCAGATGATAGTGGGATGTTAAGTCTTTTATATATATATATATATATATATATATATATATATCTACAGTGGGCTTTTATCATTATTTTACAGCAATGTCGACATCTTAAACTGGCACTGAATTTCATGGGGTATCCTTTTTGTGCAACGTATCTGAAGAATGTTCAATGTTACGTTGTGCGTTTGACACTTCCCCGAGCAGCAGTGGGAGCCAGCTGACTCGAGTTGAGGACAGAGGTCGTTAAAGCACAAAATGTATGACTATTAAAGCGCGGCACTTAGACTGAAACGACCCGCTCTTGAGTAAAAACAAAAACCGAGGAGGATCTTCTTCCTCATCCTCTACGAGCGGGCCCCTGCAGCGCTCCTGCGAGTGCTCACTCTTTCCCCAGCTCTCGCTGTCAGGGTGTGGAGAGGAGGACTGGGTTATCTCAAAGCGACTGTAGCCTAAACACGCTGCTCCAATGCGTCTGAGGAACAGTCGTCATTTCCCCGAGCAAAAGAAAGCAAACAGTCCGGCCACTCTCCGTTGAGCCGTCTGCAGTTTTAATGCGTCGGACGGACGAAACCGAAAAGCAAGATAACCGACGGGCTCTGCTGCTCGGGTCGGTGTCTCCGGTTCCGCTTTAGGGCCTCCCTATTCAATTTCGCACAATGCATTCCACGGGCGACGTACGGCCGACTGCTTCCACTGAAACCGGGAAAGTTGCAGTCGAGGTGCCGATCCGGTCGTAACGGAGGTTGCGACTGTCCCTCCTTTTCTATGGATTCCCGCGAGAATATTAACAAACGCCGTCTTGCGTTTGTTACACGTGACGTTCACGCCCTTCGCTTTTGCGAGAGTGCCGCGTCGAAGAGGTGCGACGGTTTAGGGAGTCGCGCTAAGTGGGACTGCTTAAGGGTTGGCCCGGGCGGAGCGTGCACTCGAGCGCACCGCCGTACGGACCGCTGTTCTCCAAATGGGCCCCATTAGCAGAACGGGAATAGGCCGAGAGGGCGGGCTTACGTGGCTCGCGCAGAGCCCGGTGTCGTCTGCGCACGGCCGGCCCGCCGCACCGCCGCGTTTCGTCACCAGAGGACCGGCAACGGCGCCGCTCGCAGCCACCGAGGTGCAATTTGTTACATTTTGGACTATAACTGTCAGGAAGAGATATACCCTCACTTAAATAGCCGCCCATAATCTGCCCCTCTCCTTGTATTATCCTAATTGAACCCATGGGCGGCCAACGCCATCAATAGCTGAGCTCATCTCCAAATTAATAAAACATGGGCCTTCACCAACTCTTATGTCTGTGATAGAGCTTGAAGCTACTTAGATACACTAAAGGAGAGAGTGTTTGTGATTGTTATTCGCCGAAGAAATGGAAGCACAATAAAAATGTTCTCATTTTGTTTTTAAGCGGTGATGAGCGGGAGTTCTTATGGCTCCCACAGTCCTGCGTCTATTCCCAGTGAGCTCCTCTTTCTCCCTCTTCCTTCATCGCGGTAATGGAAATGCTTATTAAAACCATCGTGCACCATTTACGTAAACATACTTTCGCAATTTACCCCGTAGTGCGGTGACGTTAGATCCGTGGCTGCAGGGCTTTGCGGTGCTGATTCGAAACCGATTTCGACAGGTGATCGGCAAGCGAGATGTTTTGTTTTCTCCTTCCCGCTGTGCTGACTTTTGTGAGGCCACGTATTCCTTGGTCAGGACTGAGACGCGCCGGCACCATCAAAAAAGTGCCACATCAGCACAAGTACGAGGGGGGGGGGGGATTTTGACGTTGTGTTTATTTTGACTGCCTGGACTGACGCCCAGCGTGATGTGGGGGACGATGAAAGGGTTGGTCATCATAATAAGACCCAGTCCTTAATCACAACAATTCCTGGAGGACACTATAAAAGCAGCCAGACGTTATTAAAGACATCTATCACATCTGTTGAGCCAGTAGTCGCTCAGTCACCGTTCTTCCCTGCCTCCCTCCTCCTCCTCCTCCTCCTCCTCCTCCCACCATTGACGATCACCCCTTCGCTGATTGTGAAATTCAAGGCCCAACTTTCTTCTCGTCGCTGTTCCTCTTTTTCCCTTTCCACGCCGCTTTCTTCCGTGCGCCGCGAGTCCCTTAGCGTTCACGCCAACAAAACCCGAAGCAGGCTTTCAAAGACTATGACCTCCTACTGTTCCCCCAAAAGGAAGGGCCAAGTCCGAAGTGGCATCACTCCCCGAGGGTAGACAGAACTCCTCCGACATCAACACAAACGTACCTTTGAGTGCACCTCAAAAGCATTCGGTCTGTTCTCGGTCTTGTTTTACAGCACAGTAAGTGCGCGCCGGTGAAAAAAAACAAAACAACAACAACAAAAAACGCCTCCCCGCCATAAAGAAAGGAATGCTTTAAAGGCTGGAAGGCCGTGACAACTTGATGAGCCATCAAGACCGACTGTGAACAACCCCGAAACGGAGAGAAAAGGCTGACATCACAGAGTTTGGGTCTACGGAGTCATGGATATATGGACAAAATAGAAGGAAAAAAAAACACACCGACTCTCCAAAGAAAACAGTGAGTAATCCTTGGACGGGGTATTGTTTGGGCACGCACATGATTGTCGAAACACCTCGATGCCACGGTGAGTGATGGCGCACGCTTGTCTATGCTGGACCAGTTACAAAGTAGGAGGTGTAAAAAACACGAGCAATTATCAAACCAGAAGAGAAACCGGTTCCCATGAACGACGTACACAAAGACGAGCCCGATGCGCTTTATAACGTGCACACAAATGAAGAACGGCGTATTTAAAATCGAAGACCGGTTCCTATCTCTTTGCACTAAAAAAAAAAAAAGGCTTGCGCTAACGATGCATTTATAAGCGCGTGAGTGGAGCTGGGATATAAACGAAGCGCATTTTACTTAAGCGCTGCGCTTGCGTTTTAACCGCATTGGTACCGTTCTTCACCGTCTGCTTTGTGGCGGTAGATTTTGAAGGCCCAGCCCCGTTCCGTCTGTTTGCCCGGCCCTCTCTTGGGCGCCCGTCGCCCGGGGTGGAACGAGAGCGGTCCGCGGGCGGTCCGGGGTCCCAGCTGATAAAGCCCGGGACCGGACTTCTTTCCGTAGCACACCTGTGTACGACGTTACTCGCGGTGCTGCTATTTTTTTGTTTTTGTTCGCTATTTACTGTTGAGTGGTTCAAGACTGTGTTTAAAGTGCAACAAACTCGAACCAGAAAGAAAAACATCCCTAATAGTGTCAACGTTGTTTTGTTTTTTTGTTTTGTTTTCCTGCAGCTGTTTTCTTGCGAGTATGGTTTGGCTAAAAAAAAAAAAAAAAAAAAAAATGGAGATACTTTCAGCGAAACCAATCTACCAATCATACAGTATAATTTTACAACCATCAGTTGTAAAAAAAAAAAAAAAAAAGAAGGCCAACTATTAACTAACAGCGGGGGGGCAAGAACACGCGAAATGGGTATTACGAGCGAGGACCTCGTTTTTACACACTGCACCTTTAAACAACTCCTTATTGCTTATTTTTGTGAGCCGGAGAGGTAATGTTAGGTCGATTCTGTTACTGTTGGACAATCCCAGATTAGCCGTTTCCTCCTATTTCCAGGTTTTTAATGCAAAGCAAACTCGCTGCCTGTGGCTTCCTATATAATGGACAGACGTACTGATTTTTCTCTAACACTTGGGGCCAAAAAACATGAACAAGCACAATTCCCAAAATGTTGAAGTTTCTGTGTGAGCAGCACCGCTTTTTTTTTTTTTTATGCTTGCTTTCCTTGAAATGATAAGAGGAGTTAAGACTGTCCAAGAGTGTATGAAGTAATTTGCTCGGCTACATTAAAATACTCCCTACAGCTTTGTGCATTAATAATTTACCGCTCTGAAATGGGCCATTCTTTACAAAGACGACCGTTACTTTTCATCCCTGAGTAGTAAATTTTACTGCTGATACTTAACTGCAACTTCTGCCGTAAGGTTGTAAACGTATTGTCACAGTACGTGTAACTTTTTAGGACCAAACTGGAAAATGGAAAGAACGCCAAAAAAAAGAAACCGAACAAATTTGTTTCACTAAGTGTGGTCTTCTCAACAGCAGAGTATCATGTATTGGGGCTGCCTGCGTTCTACGTAATGATTTACTCCTTTCAAACTTCAGTGGAAACATAATATTTTACATGCCTTTGAAATGTCTGTGTAGCGCAACAGAGCGTTATGTCTACTTTCATTACTGGAATGGGAGTTTCGAAAGAGTAAAAACTGGAGTTTGTTCTGACAGCCCTGTTGAAATTTGCTGTGGTGATTAAATTTTTTTTATTTTTTTATTTTTTTAAAGAAGTCACTCACTGTCATTGTCGCTACCCATAAAAAGTGGAGCCCAAAGGACATTAAGTGGAGGATTTATGGCCCCCATATATTTGAGTGGAGGGCTGCTAAACCTTATGAAGTCTCTCTTGGCGCTGTAAGGTTTTGCTTTCTCCGTCTCGCTCTGTTGGTTTTTTTCCCTGTTGCTTCGGAGTGCCTACAATTTCCCTTTCTTTATTTTCATTGGCATTTAAAGAGCACGGCGCTCTGTTGAATGTACTCATTCAATAGTGAGCTTTTCAACACACGTATACACACAGATACATTAGAACACAGACACAAGTACACACACACAGAAAGCAGCCGTGAACGTGCAGAGAGTAAACCCTGATTCTCCGACTCAATGCCACAGAACGTTGGAACCCGGCAAGTTTCAGACATAAACCCGGTCTAAAAGCATTTCTCCCTCCCTATGCTCGTTATTGGTGGGGGGCATTAATTGATTGGCTTGGTTTCTATTCCCCTTTTGTGAAGTGGATTTAGTCCGGGCTTTATGAAGGTTGTTGAAATCCATTCAGACCATTTTCTTTGCATGATGGAGCAGAGCACAGCGGCGGTGCAGCCGCTGTCTCCACCTTTTATTGGTGGAAATCGCCCTTGCACATTCTAATTTGCCATCTCCTGAGGTCTCATAACGCTTTATGCCTTTAAATGTCTCATCAGGTTTTATATTCGAGGATCATACAAAAAGATGACTTTCCTCTTTTTATTTCTCTTGTGCTTGTTTTGTCTTTTTAGGCAACTTTTTTTTTTTTTGTTCTTGAATGTATACGCCTTGAGAAGAATTAGAAAAAAAAAAAAAAAAAGATGTGTGTACGTGTTTTTGGATTAAAAATAGTACATTTTATCGTCATCATTCGAATTCTACCTTATGTGAAAGCCATTTGCTGTTTGTCAGTATGGCTTCTCTGGTGACTAGAAGCAGTTGTACAAACTGTTTGTGCAGCTACACTTTATGGTCTGCTTTTTAATGTATAAAAATGTGACGAGGTCCTGGAAGTCTTATGTACACACTTCAAACTATGTTCCAGTAATTACACATTCAACACACTCCAAACTATGTTCCATTAATTAAACATTTAGCTGGTTTTCCTCCAATAAAACAGCCAACGTGCACCTCGAGGCTATTAAGATCTTTCTATTATTCTGTTAGGATCAAATCATCACATATAGTGAGTGACATTACTCAATTTGACTCATGTAAACTGCAACTTCCTGTGCGTCTTTTTTTTCTTTTTAAACATACACACACATTAACAGCTAACGCAGATGGTTTTATATCCACATCTGGCAACAGCTGGAGTTGTGAGCACATCTGTTCCATCCTAGGTGGAAACAGAGTGGGTTGCTGCTGCCTTAATACTGACCCTCTCTTGCATATTTTCACTTTTCAGTCCACTGCAGTACCACAGCAGCCCAAATCCAACACCAGCGGGGTTCTCGTACGTTCCCCCCCCCCCCCCGATTCAGATAGAACAGACTATGACGCTCGCCCAAGGGGAACAAATGTTTGCCCAAATCACATACTTTACACTCTCGTACACATCGTCCTTGCGACCTTGCGGATTTTCCTCCTTTGTTCTTTTACTTCTGCTGTATTTTTTTTTCTTTTTTTTCCTCTTTCTACTTTTCAATCCGTCTCATTCTCCTCCTTGTCATGTCCACATATTATCGATGTGAATCGCCTTGAACTCCCCGAACCACAAACAACAAAGATCGAGCGGCTGTGTGTGGGAGACGCACACAAAGTCAGAATTTCTACAGCAGCGAGAATTTGTGGTCGTTTGGTCAAGCGGTTCGATGACGTCTTGCCTTCAGAAACCACCTCTGCATCTGAGATTAACAGACATATCTCTGTATTCTTGGTGAGGTGGGTGTATTTGGTAAGATGCAAATAATTGAATGTGAAAAAAAAAAAAAAAAAGGAATTTGAAATCCAGCTTAAGACACATGACCTGTCTCTTACTCATTTAATTTCAAAGTCCACTTCTTCTTTCTGGAGAGATCCATGAGACCTATTTCCTTTCTCCTCCATCACCTTCTGCTTCTCTACATCTTACTTTTTACTTGCCCCCATTTTGCAATCAATCTGCTGTTCGTTTTATCTAATGAGCTCATTAGGGTGTCTTAAGCAATGGTGATTGATAATAATGGCTCAGAAATGTCCCATTGATTTACTTCTGTATCAGGCTGGTAAAGAAAAGGCTCTCTACATTAAAATCATACCAGGTCAACTGAACCCTCTCTCCTATATGTTGCCTGTATCAGGTTGGCAAGTCCTTTGTTTTCAGCTGCCCCTCCCCCGCTCCACTTCATAATGAGTGAAACTGGTTTGTAGTTAACACAACTGCTTAGTCTGGCAATGTACATGTCTGTAAAGCTCCCTTGACAAAAGCGTGCACACGCTTTACCATTTAATTACTCTTTTGCAGCGTCAACAGGCTTAAATTATGCCATATTTGACCATATCTTACAAATTTACAGGGGGGAGTGAGTGAAACTGAATGTTAGCGGTACACATCATAATATTCCAGCCAATCAAAACAAAGGAAACGTGTTACAGTTGGTCAGTGTGCTGGAAGTCTTTAATTTTTATGGCTGTGCTTCTTAACAGCCATGACTGATAGAGCCATTTGACTTTAAAGCTGTAAGAGCTCCTGTTTGTAATGCAGGCGGGTTTGTGAGGCCACTGGCAATATGTCTGAGGATATGCCGCTGCTTTATGTGTGCCGCTTGTGTGTTTGCATTTGTACGTGTAAGAGTATGCGCATGAGAGAGGGAGATGGAAAACGAAAGAAAGAAGGGGAGGGAGGGGGGGGGGGTTTCTGCTAATGATAATTTGGGAGTGTGTGTGTGTGTTGTGTGACAGAATTTGCACCCACATGAATAGCGCACAGTCAGCATGCAAGCTCAAATCACTTAAATAGTTTCACATCAACCAATTTAATGGCACAATCCCAGCCAGTGAAGTTTTTATTCCAAATCCTGTCCATAATCTAATGGCCTTTGAAAGTCTGCCACTTCCCCCTGGCTGACAGGTTGTGCATTTGGATCTAATTGAATCCGTTTACATCCTGCACAAATGGAAAGCACATGGAGGCCTTCCCACCTGGTTCTGATCAGCTACTGAGTTGGGAGAACCGCACTCTTTGGAGTACGCCTAGTGCCAGCAGGGGATGTGCTGCACAGCGGAGTGAAAAGATGGGGAGGGGGAGGGAAGAGACGACACCTTTTAATGTTACTCTCGGCTCTAATTAAATTCAGTTTGAGTTTAGTTACCCCTTTAAATTTTTGTGTGCCCCTATCTGTCTGGCAGACCGGGGTCTTTTACAGTTGTGATATTTTACCACAAGGGGGAGTCTGGCAATACCCACTCGTGTATCACAATGACGGCTGATGCAGACCTGAGAGCATTCAGGGCAGCCGGGTCTTTTCTGATTCAGTATTAGATAGCACATTTAATGGAGTCTTTGATACCACGGGTTGGTTCAACGGAAAAAAAAAACTCACAGGGGTAGACAAAATACTCTTAACATCTTATAGAGTGAGTCACTTTTCAGATGCTGCTACAGAGATGTGGAACAAATTACGAGCGTTTTGTCATTTGGTTTTGACAGCCAAGACTTTTGCTTTTTCAAAGAAAGATGAGGCGGCAGACAACGAACGGAAGTCATAAGAGGCCAAAGTATCTGGTTCCAAACTGAAGGTGCGAATGGAAAAATAAAAATCAGCAGGGCCACCTACTCCGACCACTGGCTGCAACCGCAGGGTGAGTAGGTGGACCCTGTGCTGTGACTGGCTGTACTGAGTTGTAAGGATGGGCTAAATGCAATTGTTTCAATTTGTTATGACTAACTCAAAAGTTTAAAGTGCTTGTTTTTGTGTGTGAACAATTTTAAAGAATGTGCTTTTTGCCAATTTTTTTAATTTTTTTTTAAGAAGGCTGATACCACTCTCTACAGTTCTGGAAACCATTAATTTCCATCATGTCATTTGTACACTTTCCAGTTCTGGAAACCATTAATTTCCATCATGCCATTTGTACACTAGGTGTATGTTC
Organism: Brachyistius frenatus; assembly: GCF_029030835.1. NCBI lineage: Eukaryota > Metazoa > Chordata > Actinopteri > Embiotocidae > Brachyistius > Brachyistius frenatus. The sequence goes on along the minus strand of NW_027210642.1, from coordinate 2,067,217 downwards.
ATTAAGGAGCTTTGGAGGCGTTGTTCTTATCGCTTTTAGTCGAGCTGGCTGTTTCCCGTCTAGCTAACTTAAACCGTCACCAGCAGCCAGAAACAGCTTCATATTGTAACGGACTGGGTGACATTATAGTTTGACTGTTGTGTTATAAATGTAACTGTGTTTAGTACTTCAGCAAAGATTAAAAAAAAAGCAGTCTATTTTTGTAGCTGCTGAGATTTACGGACGCTGTGAAGCCTGTCAGTCATCTCAGTTACTTGTGATCTGTGTTTGGCAGAGAGTTAAGGAGGATGTTTCGTTGTTCTCCCTGGTAGTTCAAGAAGATTTTTTATTTTTTTTGGACTGAAGGAGAACTTAATATGAGAGGCTAGTATGGAGAGCTAATTGTAAAGGCAACAGATTTGTTGTGTTGGCGTTGGCCACGGCTCACAGTAGATTGTGCGTTGCTCACTAATAAATTCCCAGCAGACCGGATAATATCTCGCAGCTTTTTAAGGGAGGGATGCTAAAGTTTATTCCATGCAGACGTTAGAGGAGTATTATTATTTTCATCCAATTCCAGGAAAAAAATCCTAATGTTTTCCTTCTAGTGTGCAGTCTTTGTATTGCGGTTGTCGTGCCATGAGCTCTTGCAGGGCTGTGTGTCATGGGTAAAGTAACCCTGTGTGATGAAGGGTGACAGGTAGTGTTTATGTGTCTGTTTGAATATACGCCAGAATACACGATCTAGGCGTCGCGCACGGCCTACATTCATGTATCTGCAAAATGGGTATGGTTAATGGGGGCAGTGAGTAACATCATGACCTTCATCAGGTCCCCCCTCGGTCTATCCCGGCCCCACCTCATGCCACATCTGGTTTGGCCATCTCCTCGCCCCAAACCCCTGCAAGCCACCCCCACCTGCACCTCATCAATCCTGTGTGTCATCGTTGCCACACTTCTGGCCATCGCCAAAGTAAGCCGTGACACACAAGACGTGAAAATGATGAATGGACTTTTCCGGACAGGAAGTGGCAACGGTTGAAGAGACACCGCACTCTCACTCATCTTTCCGATCAATGTTTCACTTTCTGCCCTCTGCCGTGTGTTTCTGTTGTCCGTCCTCCTTGTGTCAGTCGGAGCTGAGAAATAACGTTACACAGAAATAGGCTTTTGAGTTTTTGTTCCATTTATTTTCGCAATAGCGTTGATTCCTCACAGTGGCTTATACAACCAACCTTTGTCTGTGTTCAGGCTTGTTGTGCTGGTTGTTAAGAGACTTGAATGAACTCTCCGTTTTCTTTATATTTTTTTGAAAACTTTGACTGGAGTTTGAAGGAAGCATAAAAGTCTTTAACTGCTCACCACGCATATGGCATTTTTTATAAATCATCCATTCGTGACGCACTTTTTTTTTTAATATGGACAATAAAAAAAACAACATTACGGTTCTGTCTCTGTTTAGACTTTTCAATCATTGACTTGTATTCTCCTCACAATCGAAGAATATCATTAGAGTTACAGTCAACATTGAGTGTCTGTATGCTATCCATTGTTGTGTCTGCATAACCATAGCATGTTCATTCATTGCTGGACAATGCTGTCCATTAATTATTATAAGGGTTGGTGTAGTTTTAATGGTTGTTGATGTGAATAGAAGTCCTATAGTGTTCCACGAGAGACATTATCAATCTCAATCACCATAACTATCGGTTCTAAGGCTTCTGTCCAACGTTTCTGTATTTTCCTTTAATGCTATATGTTCCTAAATGTCTCATGACTGAACTATTAATCTTAAACTTTGGTTATTATCTCTATAAATTTCAGTAAATTTCTCTGTCATGTGAATTTTATGTTTGTGTCAGGGTGTGTGTTATGGCTTTGAGCGCATGTTTTTGAGAAGAACCAGCTCTTCTGTAGAAATCTGTCTATAGTCGTTGCTTGCATTTTGCTCTCTTGAACTCTAGCTTCCAATATTAAACCAAAGAAACACTCCCTTGTTTCTATGCTCCCTTGGGGCAAAATGGTACTGGTAGATATTTAAGAGATTTAAGCCTCCTTTGTCTCGTGGACTGAAGCCACTCCTTCTCTGTCCCCCTAAAGCACAGTATAGCAGCCGGGCTTTAATACAATATTGTCATCATCTATATATTAAGACAAGGAAAGAATGTAAGTTTCCATCAAAAGGAGTAGTGAATAAAACATCCAGTGAAGTTAAATAGGTCTTCTGGAGATCATTTGTTTTCCGAGCCTTTCAAAAATAATTCTCCATGGAGTTTCGCAGTTTGTCTGACATCAATTATTTCAAATAAGACAAACTACTCTTATTAAACCAGATACGCACAGCAGGACAGATGTGACTGTTTAATTAAAGACACAAAACTGTAGGTAAATACAACAAGTTTTTTTTATGTTTAATTTCTTAAAGAGACATATAAAAACGTATTCCATCACAGTATTTCAGTGCGACTATGTTGAGAGATTCCCTATCTTGTAATTTGATTAGTGGACCAGGATTACAACCAGCCCTCCCTCATTTACTATTACTGAGAAGAAAAACAATTAAGCTATACATGTTGGCTATCAAGGAGACAGCGCACCCATGCACAGACACACCAATAGATAAAACACCCCCCCCCCCCACACACACACACACACACACACGCACACACTCACACACTCACACATACAATACTCATTTAATCCTTTATGATGCGCCTGGAATTTGTAATGATTTTAATTAGGAAAGGTGCAGTCGGAGTCTACTCCATGGCAATGCTGACACTCCGGGGCGCCTGGAGCCAATTAAAAATATGTGCTGATCAAACAGCCTCCCCTCGTCATGCACAACTATCCCCGGAGCCTCAGCTGCTGCAGAGGGACGGTCAAGCTCAGGGCCTCTTGCTCTCACCGAACAGGCTGCAGAGGAGCCGGAAGAGCTCCACCCGACACCCTCCACCCCGAGATCTGTTTCAAGGCTCCGTTATTCCCATTAGCTTTATACGGCGGTGGGTAGCGAAGAGCCAAGCAGCCAGCACAAGCCCCATAAGAGAAATCCTTCAGTTCACAATCAAACGTTTGTGAGAAAATGTCACACACCCATTTGATCCCCACAGAGATCGTTTTTTTCTTTTTTTTTTCCCCCCACGAGGGAACCGGCTCAGCTCAATTTTCTCTCACACTCCGAGTGAGAACGTGACATTAAATTAGAATTATATGACAATTTAGAGTGACAATTAAGCCTGGTATTAATTACACTGTTTCCTTTGTTTCGAGAAATCCCTGCGATGTTGCCAGACCCAGGAGTGCTCAAAATAGATACATTTAAACAAATGTGAAAGCTACTTATATTTTTCAAATGTTAATATTCTTGTGGAATCCTTCATCTCTGTCACATCCTTTTCTCTCCTCCCTCTGTGAAGTCCCTCCTCCCTCTATCATTAGGCATCTCTGTCCCTGGTGATTAATGATACTAATGAGCATGTGCAGCCATTCACTCTGCCACACATTATTCTATCCCCTGGCCAGGGCCATGTGTCACGTCCTCCTGAGGATGGAGAACATGGCTCCCTGGTCACACTGAGCCAAACAACAATATGAACTTATATCACAAATTAATGGGCACACTTTACGATATGTAATTTATATATATAAAGTCATTTCAGTGTTTTGTGGCAAGTGCTTTTATTATAATTATGTAATTTTCATGACATATCTCAGGTCAGTTTCATGCAAAAAAAACATGAACCTACTGAAATGTAATTCATACGGAGCTTGTTTAGTGAGTTTGTGTGCATCATCAAAATTATGATTTCCTTGTCTTTGTTTCTTGCTTTTTGTGCCTCTGTTTGTTTGTCAAGAGCAGAAATCAACATTTAAATTGTCTCAATCTTACAAATTTTTTTTCTAAAAAGCCATTTCCGTGTGAACGGCGGCCAAATCAGTTGTGCATTATTCCATCTTTTCTACCTGAATGATTATGCAGGATTTTAGAGCACATGTTGCTCATTGAACCAACAGTGTCTGTTGCTGTTTCTTCTCCTCTCCACTTCAACGTTGCTGCAATGATCTGGCATTGTTAAACTTGTATCTTTGGCAGACATTGCAGGTTTGTCAGGTGGGCGACAGGAATGATAACTGCATATTTGAAGATCCATAAAAAGGCCCCCCATATCTTTGGCAGTTGTATCAGTCGGGACCCTGAAATACGGCTCATCACTTTTATGTTGGAACCACAATTGGCCATTGGGATGTGAAATTAATATGACAGAAGGGCCGTCTGCTATAGGAGCGCAGTGGCAACCAGGAAGACTGGTTCAGGCCTTGCAGAGGACATTTTTAATTGGATATTTCATGCAAAAAAGTATATACCTGTCATATAAACTGATTTGTTGGAATGATGGCTGCGCTGGATTTATAGCAGCCTGCAAAGGGACACAGAGAGGGAGAAACACAGAAGGAGAGATGCTTAGGATAAAAAAATAAATAAAAAAAAGACAGGTGCATGACGCAGACACCCAGACACTTTTATTACCTTCTTGTTATTAATCAATACACCACATCCGATAGCTCCGAAGGAATGCTTAGTTTTGCTGTGATTGCTCTGCGGAGGTCGTGGCATTTTTTTTTTTTTTTTACAATGTCCTGTTCTTCAGTGTATGCTCGTTATTGTTCTTGTGACTCTGGAAAAAACGATCAACATATAAGGCGTTTAACCACCTTTTAACTAAGCCAACACCAGTAATAGTTAGGGCGGCAGCCTGCTGTGCTGCAAGGCCTGAGTCACTGAATCCCTATTGATCATTGTTCGGTAACTGGGTGCTCAGTCTCTGCACCTTCTTCATTCAGCAACAGTTAACAGAGAGGTGGATGAGGGGAGGCTGCTGTCACTGCTCTGGTTTCAGTTCCTGGCCTTAAACTTGCTCAGCTCTGAGTTCCATATCAGTGACCGTTAGATTTCTTATTGTACAGTTTAAATTGCAGAATTTTAGCGGCAATACTAAAGTTTCAGCATTTATCTGGTTGATTGATTTATGGCTTGTCTATGCCTTATATCGGTCATCCCCACAGTTTAATGGATATTTATATGAATTGTTTTATTATATTAATCAGTTATATATATTAATATATTTTGGTAAAAAAAAAGAAAAAAAAAAGATAGTGCCTTGATCTTATTATTTGACATTGTTGCTAGACAATGAGGGTAACATTTTTAAGGGGAGGAGCAGAATCTAAACTGTGATTCACTCATCTTCTTCATTGTGAAATTTCATGATAATCCGCTCCAATCGTATCTAAACTCACCTGCATGCAGAGGATTTTAGCAGTCTGTTTCCAGTCAACTTGAAGTAGGCTCTGCTGCACAACACAATCTCTCTTAAACAAATGTAAGCAGGACAAATACATAGTCTGCATTTGCACCATTTCACTGCCAACAGAAATCCTGTGGCTCTATTTCTCTGTCAAACTCCCAATAGAAATCAGAATATCCTAATAAATCAGCCCTAACAAGCATTCAGGGTGTCGTGAGGAGAAGAGAATAAAGAGTGAGTTGTGTGAAATGAATGCAGAAGCTCTGTGAATGAAAAGAGGAAGCCCAAGAGCGGAGCTGACTTGCCATGGACGGACCTGGGTCTGGGAGATACCAGGCTTGTGTCTGGGACCCTGAACTGATCTACATGATCGCTGCCCAGTTCAGCCATGTGATGCTTATGCAATGCTTGTCCAACCTGCAGCTGGGGGAGAAATCAATCACACCATGCACAAACCCCCTTTTCTTCTCTCAAACAAGAGCTTTTTGCTAACCACAGTCATCACATGACCAGGGGAGCATCGCGTTGAGGCATTAAGACAGCGTATTGATCGGATGCAGGCATTGCGAATTCCTTCCTTCCCGTGTTTAGGTTTTATAGCACATGTATGAGCATAAAAACACACAGTTCGCTTTTGAAGATGTTCTATTTTGTCCGACGTTAGTAGCGTGGAATTGTACGAGCAACCGATGATGAACTTTGCACATGTTGTCATTTCCATTGTGGGCCTGTGGGGCTGCAGGGGAAACCTCCCTGGCCTCCCGTAATCCCAATTGAGGTAATGAGGGGGTTAAAATAGAACATCAGGTTCGATGAACTTAAAGGGCAAATAAACCAGAGGACGTCACAAGGCTGTAGGCTTATAGGGCAAATTATTAGATTTTCAATTTATACAAATACCCTGCATGCATGAATACCACAATTACTGTGAAAACTGTGACTTCTTTATTTTGACTCGAAATGGCCATTTATATTCACTGTATTCATTTTTTGGAGGGTCGATGTATAGTTTTTCATCAATGTTAGATGTTCTCTGTGTGTGTGTGTGTGTGTGTGTGTGTGTGTGTGTGTGTGTGTGTGTGTGTGTGTGTGTGTGTGTGTGTGTGTGTGTGTGTGTGTGTGTGTGTGTGTTGTGTTGTCGTGCTTCCAATAATCTTTTGTTTTCAGTCACAGGACGAATGATGTGAAATAAGAAGACCTGGTTTAAAAACAGATTATCTTTGGCCTTATTGTTTAAATTAAAATGTGTTTCAGCTGCCCTTTTATTGAGAGTTGCATCTGCGCAAGAATGATCTAAAATAAAAATGAATAATTTTATTAGTGCGGTAAAACCACAGCTCTTCCCTTGAAGTGAGGACAGATCCATGTAGGGTGCTGTTTTAAATACAGTGCCAATCTTCAGGCTTCTGGTTATGCCATATGCCACTACAATTCAAGCAGTTCTTCACCCCCACCACACAAGCACACACACACACACACACACACACACACACTCCTCCTCCTCCTCCTCCCATCTCCCACATCTCGATTATGCCGATGCACCCAGAACAAAACAAAATTTAAGGTAACGTGTATTTTCAACGCACAAAGCTGCTAAATCAGTTTCCACTGTGTTCAAATTCATACATACACATATATCCGTCTATATGTCATTAATTGCAGCTTAATTAATCGACTGATATTCAGTCATCAATGTTCACACACACACACACACACACACACACACACACACACACAAGATAAACACAGACACGGAGGTCATACGTCATCTGTTGACAACCATTTCTATATATAATTTGAGTGATTGGAGGACATAAAAAACATAAAACCAATATAAAGTCACGAATTCACTCATTGTATTAATTTCTATTTTTTTTAATGTTAATTTCTCCCAGTTTTAAGATTTTTGCATTAAAAAAAAAAAAAAAAAAAAAAGCTAAATCCTGAGTAAAATCTGTTTGAAATTGCCCATGCAACCTTAATCTCTTGAGTAAACGAGTTTTGTTTCAAATCACAAACATTTTAAAACACGAATCTTACATGAAGGTCAAAAATTGCAGATTATCGGCTGTTTATAGTGTTCTTGAGTAGCCTATTTTACGTGTGGAACTAAAAGCATAGACAATGAGTTTGTCTATCCTTAATATCCAGGGGTCCTTTATCTGTAGATGTGGGTGGGAGGTGCAGACTGTCAATCACCAACGCTTCATTGATCAAGGACAATCCTCGCAGTAAAAGTGGTCTTTTTTCTTAAGAAATCACTCACTCCGCATTAATTATCACTGCCTGTTGTGTGTGGGTGTGCGTGCACACGCACGTCTTCGCGTGTGTGTTCCTGTGTTCAACCACCCTTTCCCTATTTCACATTGCATGCACTCACTTGGGAAGAGCTCATGATGAGATGAAATTCCAGCACCTTCTGCTAACATACAAGTTAGTATTCAAGCAAGGCAACTGACTGTTTGTAAAATCTCACACGTTGCACATACGAACACCGAGAGTAGACTTAAAAAAAACAAAAAACATCCATCAGCTAAATCCAGTTTAACATCAGAAATATTTTTGTATTTCTTTTTAGAGGGCTGAGTTATGTGAACGGGCTCTTTGGAGTCACTAGCAACACCAAAACCATGCAGTCTTGAGATTTCATCCGACTAAAAATAAACATTTATTTTCTTTTGTCTGGTCATCTAATTATAAATACAAGATTTTTGGGTTCATCAGGGGCCACAAACAAAAATGTGATAGCCTAATAATTTAACATAATTATTTTGAGGTCATAAATATTAATTACCTAGCTGATCAAGCTGTTAAAATTAACAATATTTTTTCTGTTAAAAAAAAAAAAAGTGTCCATAATGCACGTTGTGTAGAAAAAAAAAATTCTAAATGAAAAGGAATTGGGGATCATTTGTTTTGTTTTTATTATTCTTAACAATGAAGACATGACATTAAAAATGTTTATCAGAGTGCACATGAAATTACAATCAGGGGGCTAAAAAAAAAAAGTAGGTTATATTCAGCAAAAGCTCGATTGCAAAAAAAATTGTTGCTGGAATAAAATGATGGTAACATGCAGGACTGTCGTTTAAAAAAAAAAAAAAAAAAAAAAAAAAGTCTAATTTTTTTTTTGGCTGCACCACATTTAGGATCGTCTCTTCATTGTCTTCAAACGCATCCTATCTCGCCTGCATGGCTCCGTACGAGCATTTTGCACCCTAATCTGAATTTACCGACTCAAGCCAAACCACAACATGCGACACAATCATCCGATCAACTCAAAGTCCCCAAAAAAACTTACTTCAAACAAATTACGCTGGGTTTTATTTTCACCGCTTCGACCCAACTATGACAAACCTCATGCAGCCACACTTTAAAGCGATGAGAGACTCCATGCAGATTTTCTCCATTAAAGCGGACCTCGGCAGGGCGATCCACAACCGGAGCCTTTTTTTCTTTTTTTGTTTTTTGTTTTCCCCCTCCGCTCCTTCCACCCTCACGTGCAAGCCTCGCCATAACCTGCGTCGTTTCGAGGCTCGTTTCACTTGTTTTCATAACTTTTCATAAAGATTTGGCATCGCTGGTCCGCATTTAGACGAAAACTAACCTCGATTATTTTAAATATCCAACATATAATTTCCCCCTCTGCAGTATTCCCTTTGATTCACGCTTGACTCATATGGCTTCAGGGCCAATAGGGGTCCGCCTTTGGGGCGCCTTAAAACCGTCTCTTCTTATCCCCTTTCATCATCTAACCCGGGACGCCTTAAAACCGCAGGGCCAGTTATTGCCTTTTTTTCCCCCGGACAGCCCAATGCGGACTGGCCAACAGCCAATCAGAGTCTTGTTTACATTCTGTGACTGACAATACTCTGGCACCGTGCCAGCCAATCAGAGCCCTACATACAAGGGGGGGGGGGGATTCATTTGTAAACATTTAGAATAATGTAATAACCAAAGTCCAAAATAATAACACATATTGGGATTACTGTTTTGTCTGCGTGAATCAGAGTATAGTTTAAATAAATTGGTTTGGAAACCATTTTGTCAAAAAGCCCCTAATAGCAGTAAAGAAGGAATTCAATATAGCTTTATGCCCATAAATGCCCTGAATTGTTCGCAAAATGTTAAAAAAGGTGGCTCTCGTGATGCTGCAAAACATATATTAATGTGTAGCAGAAACACTAAAATTGTATGTCAACAAGAAATCATTTTTAAATCTTCAAACTTGTAAACATGATTAAACTAATAGTAAAGTTTATATTTTGTTTTGGTGATGGTAATCTTTTTTGATTTAAGACATGACAAATTATTGTTAAATTGAGATTATCTTTAAAACATATATTGAAAAACATTTTAAAGAAGATATTCATTTTTGTTTGGATTTACATTTATTCTAACTTGTAAATATATACACTGTTTAGTTTATTTTAAATTTGTTTAGGCTCAAAGCTCCTGGTAATTGTTAAGCTATGTAGCAGAGGCGTAAACACCACTTAACCTATTTTTTTTTGTGCGGCGTCCGTAGGCTATTTGGTATATTTATTCATAGCATATTTTTATTAAATATATTTGGAGCATTATCTGAGTAATACAGGATTGTTAGATTGTTTTGAAACCATTTGTAAATTGAAGTGCAATCCTGACAATTTACTTGTTTTTTTTTAAACTTTTTTTTTTTACTTTGTTTTTATTTGAGCATTATCCCTGCCTGTAGACCTGTTTAACTGCTGTGCATTTTAACTGTGCACAGGAAAGCACTGAGCTCCATTGTAAGTGGTTTGTCCATCCCCTGCTTTAAATCTGGCGCTTCTCTCTCTGTTTAGCATTGCCAGTCACCGCACCATTGGCCTGCGTTGCCGGCCAATCAGAGCCTTCCGTATCTGCAGGCGGGCGGCACGAGCTCATTAACATGCAGGTATCCGACCAATGGCAGGGCGTGTTTACCCTGCCCCGAGACGCGAGGTACGCAGTTGCACCGGGAGAGAAACCGCTGCTCGGAGATCCGAGCCGCAATCCAGCCAGGCCGGAAGCCCCAGTCCTACTGCTTCCATAGACTGAACCAGCAGGCTACTGCACAGCCTCAGATGGAAATACTGTAGGATTTCAATCTAGCCACATGGTATATTTCAGATTTTGATTTTAAATGGGCGTCGTACTCGGCCTTGCACCTTCCCACCCTGAGTTTTGTGATTTTATAATTTATTGTTATGCAAGGATTTAACATACCAGTAAGTAGTAATTTTATATATTTTTTTATTTAATAATTATTTTTTTTTTTTAGGGCCTGTTTCCTCGTTGTGAAATGACAGAGGCTGTATTTAGTCCAAAATGCTGTGACATGCTGACATGCAATATACACAGTGCTTTCTTCCAAAATAACAAAACAGAATGTATGAGGTGTGTCCTTTATGGAATTAATCGAAGATTTAATGAACTGACAAGACATATAGCCTAAAATCTTAAAATTATTACTATTATTAATATAATAATTATTATTCTTATTATTATTCATGTCATTAGGTTTATTACATGTTCATGTTGGCATTTTATTTGATGGTATATGAATTACCGATCGACGACCTTGCTTGTTTTGTTTTTATTTATCCTACTTTTTTTTTTAATTTTTTTTTAAAGGTGGCAATATATATTTGTTGCTGTTGGCCAAGATTTAAGATCCTTTGGTAATTTTTTTCCAACATGTTTAATGATATAAAAATATATATTTTGCTAACCTGGGTGTAGACTGTGGTTCTCCGTCTCTCGTAAACTCCTAGCAGAGGTTTGGCAGAGCGGGAGACATGTCTTCACACGCCCCGGCCGAGGTGCACTCCCTGCCGGCCAGCTCATTCACGGACGGCCGCCTGTCTCGCAGCACGATCCGACCTATGGGCTACGGCGTAATTTGATTTATTAACTGCTTTTCTGCTATCGATGGGATTCTGCAAATGAAATTGACAGCTGCTGAATGAATTACATTAAGGGCGTCGATCATTTTAAGTTTTTTATTTTTTTTTATTTTTTTAATACAATTCCTGCGTGGATTTGATGAACGAATTCGCGCATTCCGGGCTGATATAAAGGGAAGCAAACGTAGGCAATTACGCTGCAACAATTAAAATGCCAACAAATGTACATTGACAAAAGCCGCAGGCTCTCTTCAATCTCGTATGTTAAATAATTGTATTCTGCGGTCGTTAGTGAGCATACATGGGAAGGCTGGAAGTAACAGCATGGCGAGTGGAAGGTAATGGCCGACTGCAAGGCTTCTCGGTGTGGAGACAAAGGCAGTCCTTCTGACGGGCGGCCATTCACCTTGGATCCCTTTACAGTCCACAAACTGAAGACTCAGCGATCATGTATGCTTCAGCAGGAGCTTCTTTAACGTTTTTCACGTCATGCATGCACACAAATTATCCCAGGAAGCCTCGGTTTGATACGTATTTGTGCCAGGGACCCGCGTATGGAGCGATTTTTATTGTTGTTGATGTAGCAGTGAATTGAAGGCTGTGGGGCTGTAACTGGTTACATGGGGAGATAATAATGGTGAGACTGAAATAGCCTATATGATAACAATATGCCTGCTCATTCTTGGACCACTTTGATATATATATATATATATATATATATATATTTTTGTTTTGTTTTGTTTGTTTGTTATTTAATTTATGATGAAATGATAATTATCTTGGGGACTCCCTGCAATCTATTCGAAAAACCATGCAGGGACCAGATTGAAAAAAAAAAAACAACACAAAAAAAACCCACAATCACTTAATTATCTATTTAATATAAAATGAAATCTTCTGCTATTTTTAAATTTACTCACAGCAATCAATGAGGCACAAACATGGCCACGATTGTTGTAAAAATCGAAACCAAAGGCTATACATATATAATCTTTTACAGTGAAATTGCTTATATTTTATTTCAATTTTGTGAATGGACCTCTTTTCCCATCTCAACTAAATAATGCTATTTTTGTGGCGTGGCACACACGACGATGCAGCCTATAATGTATTTACTACTACATTTGATTACCTGACCCGAAATAGGTCAAGGCAGATGAAGACAGTGAGAGTGCAGTTATTCACATGCACACACACACATGATCACACACGGGCGCGCGTGCACGTGCAAGTATGCACACACACACACACACACACACACACAGAGAAGGAGAGAGGGAGAGTCCATGCCTTTCAGGAGCTGATGCATCTCTGTTATGAACCTGTAGTTTAACCATATTCTTATTTAAAACCCCCTTTCGTGGATCAGGACAGGTTTCTTCTACCTGAATCTCTGCAAAGGGCGATGTATGATTTTTTTTTTTTTTAATTTTTTTTTTTTTTAAATTGCCAGTTTGCTTACAAACTGTTATTTTTGTAGTTTGCAAAAATACATTTGCCATTTATGCCAGTTAAAACCACTAGTGTGAAAAGTGTGATGGGAGCTGGTTGGAGCGTTAAGAGTGTCAGAAAAACGCCTGCATCAATCCGAGACAATAGGACGAGCAGGAGAAGGCAGGCAGCGTTGTTCACCTTGAGATGTAGGCTGAGTAGGTTTCCATAATTTTTTTTTTTTTTTAACCCACCCAAACGGCACAAACACACTCCCTCCTCAAGCAAAAAAAAACAAAAAAACGCCTTATGAATCGGGATTTATTAAAGAAATATACTGCATGTTAATATGCTTACACCGGGGAGAGTGACAGCTGGGAGCTGCTGACGTGGTAGTTGAATTAATTGTCTCGATTGAATATAATATGAACATTTAGACCTGTTAAATGGAACAGAATACGCAGAAACCTAAAATGTGTCTGCTCGTTGTGTCTGTGGAATATGAGGTGCACCTATCCATATGATTAGGCCTATATACCAGGCTGATCAATAGAGCTGAAGCTGAGCCCGATGCAGTGGGCTTTTGGACGCCTCGCTGGTCGCTTGTATCCCCCGTGACTTATTTTGTAATCAGTTTTAGGTCGAAAAGGGTGCTTTCAGCTTCATGCAAAATTAACCTTAATATGACAGAAAGGCATTACAGCAGAAATCAATGAAGCGGTACTAATGATTTGTTTTCTCGTATATATATATTGTAGACTGCAGTGTCAGTATTTAGCTTCGTGTTATTCTTCTCTGTGCCTTTTCTTGCTAATGAATCGCTTTGAATTTCTCCTTTGACAGAAAAGATGATCGGGGGCTACGTTCTTGGCTGGAGAAGCCTGCGATCGACTGAATGCAACACATAGATACGAAGGAGAGGATTATTATATGGGTTGCATTTGATTTTCCTGACGTGCCCTATCCGGATTTCGGATTACTAAACATTCTTCGGAATGGAAGGACGGGATTTTGCTGCTCCGGCGCACCTCCTTTCAGAGCGGGGCGCACTGGTGCACCGAGCCGCCTCTCGGATCGCTCCCTCGGGCCACAGCTCTGTGCAGCACGCCGGCCACTTCCCGCCGGGGAAATACTACCCCTCACACATACCAATGGCTCCCCACTCAGGTTAGTCAAACATCTACAGGTTTTTTTTTTTTTTTTTTTTTTGTCCCACAGCAATATTGAAATGTTTTCTCTCCACTTTCTATCTCAAAGCTGGCTGTTATTTCAGATGCTCTTCTCATAATGGTGCGCTGTGAAGAAGCCTGTGCGTTTATCAGCGTCAATAACAGACGATAGGCTGAATGTGTCTTGTCGTACAAAGGTGGTTATTTTTTTCCACTGGAGAGAATAAAAGACGGGGCTCTCTGTTATGGTTTGCGCAGGTGTGGCACTATTCAAATATCAGCTAATAAATCGGGTGAGATATGATTTACAGCGCGCCTGCGATCATGATTTTTGATTAAGCTGAATCAACATTTATAGCTTCAATATCTCAAAGGCAATGAAGACGTGTTTGTCAAACAAATAGTCATTTCACAAGTTAGTTAAATGCCATGGTATTTAATGAGAAAAATGGCATTGAAGATCTGCTTTAAGTTTGCACGTAGGAAGTTGGACAGAGCACACTGGCACTGGTTTCCCAATGGCTCTGGAGCTGAATCTCAAATGAGATTTTGTCACTTCACGTTAAATTGACAAGTGTGCCATCACTTAACCAAAACCCGGGGCCATACCCAGAGCCATGCAAGCAAGGAAAAGAAGAAGCTGGATGGACAGGTTAGCTTGGGTTACAGTGTATGGAGGTGAGAGGAAGGAAAGCAGTCAGTTCTCCTTCTATATTGGGCTTTGAAGTGTCGGGGTGCAAATGTGTTCACAGTGCATGCATCAGGTTTAACAAGTGACATGGATATCATGTGAACCCGAATGGGCACGTTTGTAAACATGAATACACAATCTCAAAATGTGCAACTCAAGGACGACTGAGAAGAATAATGTACAGCAGATGATTTTGAAAACACAAAGAAAGCAACTCTACAGTCCTCCAAGAACACACATCCATGTGCTCGTATTTACAGTCTTACTTGATTTATGTTAATTTTGCAGCTATATTGTTCAGTTTATGTTGACATTGTATTGGCTTTAATTGAATTCATAAAGGCTCCTAATTTGATTTTCATAAAAAGACTAAAATAGAAAATTATTCCGCATATGTTGTCGTGAACCAAATCACAAAATACATGTAATTGCTTTTATTTTATTCATCCATGTTAAACAAAAGAGATTTAAATGAGTCAAAACAGCGGCATATCGATTGCATCAAACAGTTTCACTTCTGAAACAGTTTCCTTTTGAAAATATGTTAATGTAGCCTCCAAAAACACATGTTTATGATGCAGCTGAGGAGTCTTGGGTTGCTGGAAAGCAAAGGAATATTAGACCTTTAAAGTCATTTGATATAATATCTGTTAAAATTATTTGACAGAATTTGGTGGGCTCAGTGGAGGTGGTTAAAACAGCATCAAAGTCACTGCTGCCAATGTATTTAGTCCTGCACATTTTTATTTATTTGTTTGTTTATTTATGATTTTAATCTCTTATTAAATTGCTGTACTGAGGGCAGCATTGTGGTGTGTTAAACCAAAGATATTTTTCAAATTCTTTTTGTTTATAAAGATTCTGAATTCATTTGCAAAATCGTGCTAAACATGAGGCATAATTAGTCATTCAGGAGAATTCATGGGTGCTGCTCACCATTCATCTCTCACCATTCATGTTTGTTTTTGGCAGACACACACACGCACACGCACACACACGCACGCACACACACACACACACACACGCACGCACACACACACACACACACACACACACACACACACACACACACACACACACACACACACACAGCCTGCATCCGTATGTTTTTTTTTGTTATTGCTGCCTTACAGATGTTTTGTTGCGAGCATGAAGGCTAATGCTGGCTACAGGGCACAGGTGCCCCCCCCCACCCCCACCCCCCAACCAGACTTGGTGTTTCTTTTGTAGTTTTGTGCTCCACCAACATGAAGACCTCTACCCTCCAAATGTCATCACTGTTCAATGAGCAGCACAGGTGGTTTATTGTTCTCCTCAGAAGCGCATGGGTGTTACTGCAGAGCTGTCTAATATCCTCAAGATCTGGAAAATCATTTAATTCTTTGCATTTCAAGGATTTGATTGAATCAACATAAAAAAAATAATAATAATTTGAGGGAAGTTCACGTAATATCAAAATCTTCTCCGAGCTCTGTCAAAATTATTTTGTTATTGCGTTCTGCTTATTCACAGTGCACGTTCATTCTTTGATTTATTATTTTAATTGTATTTGAAAATGTCACGCAAGCCATAATGAAAATAGGTGGATGAGACGTGAAGAATAATTCACAATTATTCGTAGAAATAAAACATTTACGATGGTCATTTGTGAAAACAGTAGATGACTTCTGTTAAGAACTGAAGCACTGTAGACTGCTTCCTTTAATACTTCTTAATTGTTATTATTGGGACATTTAGGATGAACACAGCATGCGGAGGCAAAACTGGCTCTTCATCAGGTACACAGGCATCCAGCTCCTTTCTTTTTTACCTGTAGAAAGATGTGCATGCGTTTTGCATATTGATAATTCGTTCGAACATCACACAATGTAAATTAAAAATCCATGTGATGCAAGAAAAAGAAAAAAAAAAATCAGACTTAAAAACAAAACAAATCTTTCATATTTTTAAGCCAATTTCTTTTATTTTGAAAAAAAAAAAAGGATTCATGTAAATATTCTCAGAATTCTTTTGCAATATATTTATTTTCAACAATTTGATTATTGATGATGATGCGGTATTAAATTCATGCTTTCAGTGTTGTTGTTTTTTTTTGTTTTTTTTTTCAACCAACTTACCCAAATGAATATAAGCAACCCTGACACCCCGTAAGAAGAGTGAAATGCTTGTAGGTTGTCCGACCAAACTGGTCCCAGACTGTTCATCCTGACGGGGCAGGTCATTAGCGGTCCTTCAAGTGTCCTGTGTGCTAGCAACATTAGCACAACTGAGCATGTTGTTTGCTGAGTGCGTTCAGTTTCTCTGCACTTTCCCCCCGGGGACCAACTTGCACACTGGTTCACATGAATACTTTACAAAGAGCATGAATATTTCAGGGTTGATGTAAAAATGCATTCAGAGGCGGGTTTCTGATGTGGCTCCTCTGACTTTGCAGAGGTATTTATTGTGAGCGCTCCCTTCACCCTCGCTGCTCAAAAAAAAAAAAAAAAAAAAGAGTGACGGCAGTTGCAACACTCTCCCTTGGCTTTGTTCCTAGCAGAGTTACAGAATTTCAACATATTTTGCTGGAAATATTCCTTTTTTTGTTCTTTCTTTCTTTCTTTCTTTCTTTTGCACAGACTGGTGAGTTTGGTTGCAATCAGGCAACAACAGACATGAACACTCACTTCTACCTTCTTGCCCACTGAAGCATGTTACTTAGAGCCGGTAGAGATTCTGTCAGTTTGCATTTGCCTCTGTCCATCTTCACCTACTACAAGCCAGTCATTTGTAATCCATGTCAGGTGGTCGATTTTATAGTTTACGCTTGCACTGTGCTCTGGGAATGTGACATTGGAGCAACTTCTCTCTCTCGACCCGCTGACGCAGTGAGACGCAGACCTGTAAACGCATCTAATGCAGTTTAATTCAGCCAGTTCATTTACAAGGACTTTGAAATAGTAATTTCATCTTCTGCTGGCTCCGGCGCAGAGTTGGATGATGGTCTTCACTTGGCTGTGAGTCCGGGATTCAGATGTTGGATAGTGTCAGACCAGGAGACACGGCGGAGCTGTCTTTACTGCTGGCATTTATGGCTGGGGGTTCATCTTTCAGCCATATTGTTCTGATCAGTGTGCTCTGGCTGAGGTGTGGCTGTGTGAAAGCAGCAGGGGGCTCCGAGGCTGTCCATGGCTGAGCTCTGCTCTAAACACCCCATGTAATCAAAGGTCATATTTGTGTCATCCCGCTCACTCAGCCTCCCCTTCCTTTACATCTGTCCTGCCTCCCCTTCCATAAGCTATCCTCTCTCTGTATTCCACCTCCATTTTTCAGCCTCCTTTCTTTCCAGCAGGAAGACTCTTGTGTCTGGGAAGTGGTGGTCTTCCTGCCACTTGTGTTTTAGCCACCCTCCCCTGCCCCTGGGCCATTGTTGCAGACCCCAGCTTTGTGTGTGTTTTACAGCTGCTGTTAAAGATAAAAAACAGTCCCTTCCACCCCCTTTATTGTTTTCTGGTAGGATGTCCCTGTCATTCCCTTGGTTTTTATGTCCTAGCTGGATATCTGAACCACCCCCACCCCCCGCACCTCCCCTTCAAAGGTTAGCCGTGCTGTCTGCCTTCTCTCTTTTTTTTTTTTTTTTTTTTTTTCCAAAGGAGAATAAATAACTTTACTGAGACTTTTATGGAACGTCTCATTGCAGGAATATCCCATGGGTCTGTGGTTGTTGGGAAGACGCTTCAAAGACAAACACAGGTGTTTGGTGGAGTTAGCAAAGGGCTGGTTAAAACCAGGGTCTTTAAAAGAATAAACCCCAGTGAGTGGGTGAGGGTTGTTTGTGGGAAGAGAGGCTTCTTCTTCTTGTTGGCCTTGTAGCTCTAGTGTCGTGAGCACTCATGAGTTCGTACCCTACTCCTGTTTGCCTTTACCGACCTCACATCTGTTGATCCCAGATAACAGCGATGGCTGGAGCGTGTTTCATGCTCAGTGTAATTATACAGCCGCACAGCACCCAGGCCCACTGAAGCCTGTGCTAATCCTTTCTCTTTAAGTCAGACGATTTTGGGGATGTGGTCAGATGTGAGTTTTACCTGAGTGAAAATGTTACATTAAAAGGCTCCTTGTATACAGCAGCCACTGCGGTGGAAGTACAGTGACAGAACGTGGGTCTCGGGCCAACTTCCATTTCTCTCCGGCTTTGTGCGCTGCCTCTCGTTTTTACTCCAGCTCTGAGAACCACGGCCTGTTGTCGGGCTCATTTGTGGATTGTTGTGAGCTGACACGGTTCAGACACACTGTCACTGGAGTCCCCCTGAATAGTGGAGGTGTTGCTTGGCATCCTGCACCTGGCTGAAATAGCACCTTGCCCGGTGCTGCTGCCATCTGTCACCTTCCCCTGACACCCCCCCTGGAAACCCAAATGACTGGCAAGGGCAGTCAACTGTCTTTGAAAGGGTAAGCCCCTTACATACTGGCAAATGCTTCCGCTCATAAGAGTAACACGCACTTCCCATGTTTCGAGTGTATTCAAGCATCCGTATCATGAAAACTCAGGCAAGCCTCAGACTTTTCCTGAAGATTTTTTTTTTTTTTTTCATCACTGTTAGATCGTCAGACCAGCTGTCCAATAATCGGTCATCAAAAAAATAAGTAACAACATATGGAATTCTTTACACTCAGGTAAATTAAATGGCGGATTTGAAGTCAGAAATTAATCAGCTCCTGTTCTGTGCATTTTTTTTTTTTGCTCATCAGCAAAACTGTCCACAGAAAGTAAAGGCCTAGGCTGCCAAAAAAAAGAAAAACGCAGGGATCTGGCTCGGCAAGAGGATTTTTGGCCAGCTAGTGGCCATGTTGCCTCAGATACAGGCTCTTCAAACAGACCGCCACCCACACTACATCGTGTGGCATGGTGCCACAGAGCCCTCGCCTCAAGCATGGGGCGTGTACACAGGACAAACACAAAGGAGACCCACGGGTGAGAGTGACGGGCAGGGTAATACCTTCCTGTATTGGATTTCGGGGCATTGGATTTCAAAACCTTCTCATCTATTTTTAAACTCAACATGAGGAAGTGAGAAGTTGAATTAAGAATCCAATGAGGCTTTTGTTCGCTTCCTGTGACACACTCGCACGCAATCACACCAAAAAACATAAATATACAATATGTTGTTGCGAGATTTAATAGACTCATACATTTGCCCAAAGTCAACCACTGCTGTTTTGTTTGGGATTTGAATCTCTCTCTGGTTT